>NC_085139.1:2861532-3192365 GCF_024139115.2 Armigeres subalbatus | reverse complement strand
AGATGACAATTTCAGTTCATTGTCGGGACGCAGTTAATGTAAATTTTAAATAGCATCCCCCATTATGGTGAGCGTGGAAAGCTACATAAACCTTACTGTAACTGTTGCACTGAAGCCCTACCCCGACATGTGCGACATCTGGTTTTGGTTCTAAAATGTAAACAACAGTATTAATTCTCTACCACCTTTTTGTTATGGCGAGGCAACTTTTATGCGCACTTGTTTTCGATATTTTATCGAAATCAAACACAATCATGCAGCAATATAACGATGTAGTATATGATTAAGATACATGCTTGGTTGTAGGGACTCGAAAAATAATTTATTTGCAGTAACTAACCGAATACAAAAGTGTTCGTATTAACGATTGCGCCCTAACACTGGTTCTACGCTCCGATGCAGAGTACACGAGCTTTGTTCGCCAGTGACAGGCGTACGGAGCCCTTGTTATTCTTTTTTCGAGCACTTTTGTTCGAAGCGTCGACATACCCCGAATTTCTATTTTATCGCAATAAAATATTATTAAAAATACCCGCAGCACTGTTCGAAAGCTTGCCCAAAAGAAAAACATTCGAAGCTTTTCGTGCACGTGTGTTTGTGAGTCACCACATTGACGCGAATGTTTCCGTCGTGTGTGGTCCTATCTTCCTGCGCTGTGAAATTTCAGCAGTGTTCAGTTCAGTGATTGATGTTTGTTGTTGCGTTGAAAACTTCGAAAAGCATCAATGTAAAATCGTAGAAGTGATTTTATTAATAGTTCGGTGCATTGCAAAAGTGAGTAAATTGGAGCTAGTGTCGTTAGTTGCAGAATTTTCTGAATTTCAGTGTTGGGAAAATGCAATGAAGAAAGTTTGGTGTCAGACAGGCTCGTTGCAGATTTTTCCACTATTTTGTTTGCTCTTGGCTTTAGATGGTTGTGTGAGTGAGCGACCCAGCCTCAAGGTGATTGAGCCTGAGCGGCACGTTGCTCTCTTTACTCTCGCCCGTATTCTCATTGGTGCGTTTAGTGCTTTTGATAAATCAGCCTTGTGCCGTCCACACTACGAGCTATTATCACTTAAAATAAAGATTTAAAAAAAAAAAACTACGAGCTATATCACTTGATATAGAGTAACTTGATATCAATGATCGTACATCTCATTATAAGCGGCCTCTACACGGTCATAATGTATTGACGGTAGAATGATTATTTATGAAATAAGCAGAACATTGAAAAATTTCGAGCCCAACTTGTTTCGTTTAGTATTGGTACTACCCACGGTATACAGTTTTGTATACGGTTTTGTATGCCGTGGGTACTACCATTTGATTGGAAACTGATCAAGAATGTGTTGTGATAAACTTCGAAACATGTTTTTCACTTAATAATACATTATGAATCTGCTGAGTGATTCTTATAGTATCTGATGGTGGTATCGCGAGAAATCCAGTGCAATAGGTACTATTTATGACCATCGATGATTCTCCAAATGATGATGTCCGTTTTTCACAATTCAGACTATTAGCTTCATAAAGAGTATCTGGATGTGCCTTGGGCTGCGCTATCTAAAAAGTTAGAGAAAAAAAATCACTGTCAAAGTTTAAACATTTAATTTTATTGTGAATAACGTATATGATGTTTCCTATCAAGATATCTTTTATTTAATAACGAATCTGAGCAGGCTTTTAGCATTGGGAAATATTAGCCGGATGTAGAAGTAGATTGTAAAGTATTTAGAATGTAGAAACCCCTATTTCCAACATAAAAGCAAGTGAGAGTTCTCGCACCAAGCTCTTCAAAATTTGTTTAGTATTTCAATGACAAAAACAAAATACATCTTCTAAACACGTAACACATTCAAACCGCCATCAATATGCTCAGTTGATGTTTTGAACTGCAAAGATAGCAAAACATGTCTGCCTATATGTAGGGAACAATCCGAGAGCGGCTCTCTATAAGAACTTCGCAAAGCAAGTGTTATTGGGAGATGTTTTACATTTTTGCGAGAGCTGCTCAACCAATTCTGAACTTGCATTTTAGGTATCGACTGCTTTCTGCCAGCTAGTCCAGGTCTCACAGTCGCGAACGACATACAGGAAAAAGTACAAATTTGCGTTCCTCAGTGGCAGTATTTAAAGGAATCAATTGATTCAGCCAGATTAGTGTGAAGAAAATCACATCGTCAGATCGTGACTAGTGGGAATGTAAGCATACGTTATTTTGGTTGATTATGGTACTATCGAAGATGAGGAAAAACGCAATCAATGTTTGGAATGTGGTTTTGTGTGCTCGGTATTTTCCTTAAATTGGTAATGATGAACCCTCCTTTTTACATGTAGAGTTCAAAATGACGACGAAGAAGACGACCGCGAGTGAGTAGCAGCTGAAGATGGAGTAAAAATTTTCCTCTCCCAATTTTGACAGCTATAATATCATCGTGATTCCATACACGATGCCCGAAGCAGGAAGGAACATCGAATTGACCGTGATAGTAGCGGCTGGCTGGGATTGTGGATACTGGCGAAGGCCTTTTCCCAGTGATCGATGCCAAAACGATGTTCCACCTTGGCCTTTGCTCACTATTGCGTTGAACTCTAAGCTCCTTGCCTTGACTATATAGCTGATTCGTAGATGCAAATATGACAGGAGCTCTTCAGGGTGGGGTGTGGGATGTGCTAAATAGGAGACCCGCAATCAAAGCTTGTTCGACATTGATTGAAGCAATTTACCTTAACATTAGCAATGGAAAATGTTCATTATGAAGAATTTGTGAATAATATTTTCTTTTACTTATATTTAATAGTGAACTCATCTCTGTATTATTATTATTAGGGTTTAAATATGAGTGTGAATTTATTTTTGGAGCATTATTCATTATTATTTTTTAAATATGGTTAGCAAGTCTTATCGTCCAAAAAATGTTTTTTACTCAATTTCAGATTGAGCGATTTTGCTTCGACGCGAGTCAGTTGTCTCTCACAGAACAAGATGGATTGCTGAAAACACAAACAATACACCGAAAACTGCAAAGTTGTGATTCACGTTACTCATCGATATCTCGCAGCATCAAGGTTCCCCAAACGTTGGGAACTGTGGTAGAGATTTCTTTCTCATTTGGTTGTGCAGTTCGTGTTTCTACTTTTTTTTTTGTACGTTAACGAACAGCGAACGAAAATACCCCAGGAAGCTCCACGATTTCGAGGCATGAATTTGGGAAGTTCCGGTGGAACGAGCACGTCCGGTCATTCCAGTACTTACACGGGCGCCGGCAGCGGTAGTTCGGTAGCAGGTGGCAGTAGCAGCAGCAACAGCGACATGCCTGCAGAAATTCGTCCTAAGATGGTCACGGTCAAACATCCGGAATCCAACAAACCCAAGCCTACCACCAAGAAGGGTAAAGCCATACAGGCCGATGTAGATGTGATTAAAGAATTCCAACGCTGTAAAGAGGAAAGCATTCAAAGACTTGACTTGAGTAAATCTTCTATCACGATAATTCCGCCGTCGGTCAAGGACTGCACCAGTCTCATAGAATTCTATCTGTACGGCAACAAAATAAGCTGTTTGCCTGCCGAAATCGGTTGTCTATCCAACCTGAAAACACTCGCACTCAACGAAAATTCTCTCACCTCGCTGCCCGACTCCCTGCAAAACCTAAAGCATCTCAAAGTGCTTGATCTACGACACAATAAACTCTCGGAAATCCCCGACGTGATCTACAAGCTGCACACCCTCACTACACTCTACTTGCGCTTCAACCGAATCAAGGTGGTGGGAGACAATCTGAAAAATCTCAGCCATCTAACCATGCTCAGCTTGCGAGAAAATAAAATCCACGAACTGCCGTCGGCCATTGGTCACCTCGTGAACTTGACGACGCTCGATCTATCACACAATCATCTGAAGCATCTCCCGGAGGAAATCGGAAATTGTGTAAATCTTACGGCATTGGACCTGCAGCATAACGATCTGCTGGACATCCCGGAGACGATAGGCAATCTGGCAAATTTGATGCGGCTAGGATTGAGGTGAGTACGTTACTGGAAGTTATAAAATCGCCCCACAGATGTAAATGAACTATTGATGTACACAAAGATGCACAGAGTCCAAAAAAAGTATTCGTCTAACTGCATATTTTTTTCACAAAACCATAAAACTTTCTTTTTGGTAGAAGTCTTATTGTTGCATAATTATTATTCAAAAACAAATAGAAATTCCAATTATATTGTTGTCAAGTAAAAAATATCTTAATTTTCGTATTTTCACAAGCTTCGTTTTTTTGGAAAGTAATCGTGAAACAAGACTATAATAATTATATTCGTATTTAGTGACACTAGCACACCTTGGTGGTTTATTCAATACTCAATTACAGATTAATAAGCGTTATTTTTTTTTTATTGAGCTCGGCGCAGAAAGATAAGGGTATCATAGGTTGGAAAGGTAAAGAGACGAGTCTTGACGAAAGAAAACTCTTGCTACTCTACATAATCAGTGCAAAGTTGGCTTACGGAGTAGTGAACATTGTGAGTGGATCCTGTGCAACCGTTTAATCGGTTATTGATCACATCAATGCCAAATAAAACCTTGCGAGCTAATGACGGAGTGGTCGTTTCCATCAATTTAGTAACGCGCTCGGTGTGTATACATCGTTTATTCTGCTCTCTCAAAATCTCAAAGTCGTCGACCAAGCCATCACCGCGGCCAGGCGAGTTCTTGCAGATCGTGGTTCGGATGAACTACGGTTCGAAAACAACAGCAAGAGGTCCCGGTGAAACATCAGTTTGTTAACAAAGAGACCCAGCAGCAGGGTCACTCCGGTGCTTTAATGACGTCGAATCAGTTTGCGTTGCTTTCCGACGACGAAGTGGAAGATGCCATCAATGGCGGCGGTGTATGATACTACTGCTGAGCAGCATGTAGGTATACGGTTCAAGTGTTTCCTCACTCAACCGGATGATTCACGCGACATCAGGGACGAAAAAAATATTACAGCCTGCGGGTGTGTAAAAACAACATCCAGATTAGTGTGAAAGCCAAACCTCACTTTTATGACATCGTAAGCATACTGAAAGATTCGCGACTCCAGTTCTATACCCACGCAACCAGTGATGAAAATTGTTCTCTCCGGGCTGCTTTTCCGGTGGAAGAAAAGACAGAAGCTAGCAACTAGCAGCTAGCAACAGTAAATGTTCAGCTATGTGCCTGGTGTTGGAAATTTGATCTCATCAGTAGACTTCTGAGTTGCACCTGTCTAGCGTACTGGCCAGCTGCTTATGTCGAAGCACGGTGATTACGCGTTATACCTACTGCAGTTTTCAAATGGAGCAGCCAAACTGCTCTGATCAACGTCATAGTCGGTGGAGGTATTATTCGAAGAAGAAGTCCGACATTGTACTATGCATCCCCTGCCAGCAGTACGGCTACGGAATGCGGAACTACCACCTGGAAGCAAAGTGCGTGAAATGCGGTGAACGTCATCAGACATCGGAGTGCTCTCTACCTGCAAAGGGCGACGCTACTGCCAACGAGAACCGTTCTCAAATCCACTGTGCCAACTGCAGCCGAAACCAAACAGCAAATTATAAGGTCTGTCCGACTCGGTTGAAGCATCTACAGGATTGGACTACCAAGACGAGACCGTCCCCCAGGAAAAACCTTGAATACAGGGTGGCGACCTGAGTCACCATCATCATCTTATTGTCATTACATCGTCCAATGGCACATTGCCGCCTCGCGGCTCAGTGTTCATTCAGCATTTCCACAGTTATTTACCGCGAGGTTTCTATGCCAAGTTACCATTTTTGCATGCGTATATCATGAAGCTAAAACGATGATACTTTTATGCCCAGTGAATTCAAGACAATTTCCAAACCGGCACCGGGAGTCGAACCCAGCCACCCTCAGCATGGTCTTGCTTTATAGCTGCGCATCTTACTACTAGGCTAAGGAGGGCCCCCTAGGGAGCATAACAAACTCGAATCATAAATATTCTCAAGTTGGGGAAACAGGAAAACCCTTACCCTAGACCATCAAACTTGTTCACCGTTGGGGAGTTCATGTGCCTTGCTAGTGAGCTCTTCGCCAGACTTTCGAATTTCTAGTCTATGCCAATACAATTCCTCGCCCTTAGAGAGCCTATCATAAAGTACATTTATAATGGTCAATCTTAGTTAGTCGCGATACAGGATGTGGAACTGCACCAGAGCCAACAAAGCAGGACGAATTTTGCACCAAGAGTACGAGTCCACGGACTTCTACATTCACGCTCCTGATACTCCCACCCGCTACCCTTCTGGACGAGGGCGCCCTCAACCTTGGATCTATTTATTTCTAACAACTAAGTACAGATGACACATTTCATGTAATCTTTACCATCGATGCTGGCATTCCAGTACCAGTCCCGACTGGTAGCCTCATCAGCTGCTTCGACAAGGTGAACTGGAGTACCTTTGCTCGGAAAATTGATCATTGAGGTCCTCATGGCAGCTGAGGAGGCTGCTGTTCCTACGCGTAGAATCTTTTCGAAGAAGAACAACCCCCAATGAGGTGAAGCTACTGATTTGGCTGCGAAACGTGCGTCGAAGGCAGTTCATTCGGAGTCGGAACCCGTTGATTTCAACGATGACATGTCCGCAATAAGCGCAGAACATCTATACAAGAACTTTGGGTCGGCAGCAAAAATTTGAAAGTTGACCCGCAACGTTGACAAATTTTGGAAGTTGGCCCTAAACGTCAACGGTGCGGTAATCTCGTAGTGAGCCCATCACAGAAAGTTGAAGCATTCCGACCGATAAGTCTCCTGAGCAACCTAATTCTTCGAAAAAATAATCATCGCCCGGTTAAACCGGCACCTGGAGACAGAGAAAGTCATTCCACCCCAGCAGTTTGGCTTCAAAACGAGACACTTAACGGTGCACTAACTCGCTCGCATGAAGCAGAAGGTTAAATGCGGATGCCTAACGGGTAAATCCACTGTACAAAAAAAACGTACGACTCCGTATGGCAGGAAGTCGTGGTGTACAAGCCGATCTAATCTGAAGCTTTACCTGGTTTAGATTGTCCAATCATTCCTGTCAAATCAGACCTTCACGGTGGCAGTAAATGGTGAAAATTCCAATCAGCACAACATCCCCTTTGGAGTACCGCAATTCCCGAGCAGGAGAAATTGGCTCAATAATACTTAATTCTGTTATTGATACCATACTCTGTTATGAACTAGCCCTACATAAGAGGTAAAATACCAAAGGAATAATACCAAAAATTAATATGCACAATACTTGAGCCATAACAAACTCTGTTATTAAATTATTTTTCAATACCAAATGCATAACCAATTATTATTCGTTTGGTATTGAAATACCTAAGCATGATATGCCTCAAGTATTCTGCATATAAGTTTTTGGTATTATTTTTTGGTATTTTACCTCTTATGCAAGGCTAAATCATACCAATTTCTGTTATCGAGGTCAGCGCTCCTGCTCAGGGAAGGATCAGCATCGAGGAATTCCAACGGAAGTGGCGCCTCAAGCTGAATGTTGGGAAATCCCGTAGTGATTAGCGCAGAGCGCCGGTCAAAGCTACACATCAAAACAAATTACTGGTGGTCAATTGCATCATCAGGCGCAGCAGGTACTATGTTCAATCCAAGGGCTTGACGATCCCTCCCAGGCCATCTGCGAGTTGTGGTGCCTGCCTAGGATGTGGTAGGGTTTGACAGTGGGCTCTGTTAAACTTATATAAAAAGCTGCATGTATCCGCAAGTAGGCTCCACCAAAGCGACCGTGTGTCGCTCAGAGCACACAAGCCCAAGTCCTGGTGTTAGGTTAGACACCTCCGAGGAGACAGGAGGAACATAGAACTGTAAGTCGCTATAGGCTTCGCATCCCTATATATCGCTGCAGGAAATCTGCTGGACAGGACGGAAAGTGTGGAAAAGCGGGCATCGTCGGCTACCTGACAGACAATCAACGCAAGGATGTGCAAGCTGAAGATAAAAGGCCGTTTCTTTAACTATAGCATCGTCAACGTATACTGCCCACACGAAGAGTCCCGACGATCAGAAAGAAGCGTTCTATGCACAGTTGGAGCAGACATACCAAAGAAACATCCATAAATTACGCAACGCATAGCTGGTTTGCGAGAAGTATGACGATCCATACAATTTTTTAGAGGATTCATACAAAAAATGTAAGACTCCACTTCTGGCAACCCTGTTGCATCAAGTAAACAAACCGGATTTTTCGCGGTCCTCTTTTATCGATTTTTTTTTTGTTATCTTTGAGTAGTTACTCGCGAATCGGCATCCTGAACTCGCAGAAAGCTCCCCCGGATCCGGACAATCAAAATGTGGCCGCCGTGAAGCAGCAATCGACCGTCCGGAGCCATTCCAAGAATAGGCAGGAGCGCGGCCTAGAGTGCGCACAACGTAGATAACAACGACCCAAATCTCCACCCCCCGCGGTCGAAGAGCCCGTACATAGACAAACAACAACAGCAGCAAATCGTCGATAACAACATGACGAATATGCAACCTCCACCCCCGAAGGAAAATCCCTCTGGAAGCAGGAGTGGTAACGGCACACCGCAGCACGTACCTAATGTCGTTGTGAGTAACCAGTTTGAGGTGCTGCAGACCCAAAATGACGGACGAAATGCCAACACTAACTCCAAACCCGACTACGGCAACTCAGGTCCCCAAGACGAAGAAAGTTCGAGTCCCTCCGATTTCGATCATCAATAAGACAACCAGGCAGGTGTGAGAACTAATGTCAACAACCAACGTAGCACAAACCGAGTACCAAATGAAGGCGACCAAGACGGGAGTACAATTTTACTGCACGAGAGAAACAGGCCACCGTAGCGCCATAGAAGCGTTCCAGCAGTCGGACATCCAATTCCACACCTACAACCCTGCCGCCGAGGAGCCAGTGAAAATTATTTTATCAGGTCTACCGGTATACGAAGTTCACGATCTGGAGACAGAGCTTACTGCACTGGAGGTAATACCGACAGAAGTGAAACTGTTTTCGCGCAAGGTTGATGGTCTGGAGAAAGTGCGCTATATCTCCTCCACTTCGTGAAAGGAGCTGACAAATTTTCAGAATTCCTCTGGCTCTGGCGAGAGAAATGTTTGACCGCCTGGCAAACTGTCAAACCAAGCAGCAACAACTTCTAGCTCTCTTCGAGCTTACTATCAAGTATGTCTACAATGTCTAGTGTAGGAACTTGCGGCTAGTTAATTGGAACGGACGCTCCGTTCATGGAAAGAAACTGGGGTTTTTCGACTTCTTGCAACTACGCCCACGCGTGGCAAATCTTGGAAGAGAGGTTCGAGAATAAGCGCCATGCTATCGACTCTCATGTGAACGGTCTGCTGAATCTGAAGCGTATGGTGAAGAAGAGCCATTTTGAGTTACGAGCTCTAGTGGATGAGTGCAGCAAACATGTTGAAGGTCTTAAGTTCCTGGAGCGAGAGTTCGAAGGAGTAGGAGAGGATTTCGTCATCCATCTACTGGCAGCTGCATTGCACAACGATGTGCGTCATCTTTGGGAGTCAACCGTTAAGCATGGAGAGCTACTCGACTATGAAGACATGCTGGTGTTCCTGAAGGAACAGACCTTCATCCTGGAAAGAGTCGAGGCTAGCAGTCAGAAGTCATATTCGGCTCCAGTTAAGGCTGTTTCTGTAACGAACAAGTCGGTGCAAAAATCTCATGCAGTCGTGTCTTCGAGCGAGACAGAAACGGAATGTGAATTTTGCGGAAAATCACATGCTAATCATAGCTGCGCCGACTTTAAATCCCTCACTGTCCCGCAAAGATTGGTCAAGGTTCGAGAACGAAATGTTTGTTTCAATTGTCTACGCAGAGGTCATCGGAGTGTCGATTGTTCGTCGGAAAAATCGTGCCAAAGATGCAAACGTCGGCACCATACTCTCCTTCATGCTGAGGAAAAACCCAAGCAAGTTTTGGAATCATCAATTAAGCCGACTCCGAAGCTAGCAACAGATCAAGAGGGCTCGTCAACATCAGCAACACCGACGACAGCATTGTGTTCCAGTTTGGCATCTCGTACGCAGCAAGTGTTGCTGCTTACAGCGGTAGTGGACATCTTGGATAGAAACTACCACCCCCACCCATGCAGAATTTTACTGGATAGTGGTTCCCAAGTTAATTTGATATCTCGAGCAGCAGTAAATTTGTTGGGTTTGAAGCTGGGTTCGTCGAACATCACGGTCTTGGGGGTGAATAACACGAAGACTCATTCATCAAACTGTGGTGTGGTCCATCTGTCGTCGAGGTACAATGATTTCCATGCAAACGTTAAGTGTCTGGTAACTGACAAGGTGACATCGGATTTGCCAACATCGGTCATCAATGTCAGCGCGTTGGAGCTTCCCGTTAATGTTCAGCTAGCTGATCCGACATTTTCCAACCCAAGTAAGGTAGATATGCTACTGGGCAACGAATGGTTCCTTAAGTTGTTGTTGCCTGGTGAAATAGCAATGGGTGACAGTCTGCCAATTTTGCGTGAGACCCAATTTGGCTGGGTCGTGGGTGGTGTGTTCGATGACGGTGCGGTTCCAGATGAAGCGGTTCATACGCACACAGTCACCATGGATGAATTAAGCCATTCCATTCAACGGTTTTGGGAAGTCGAAGACGTTGCAGATACAGAAGAATGTGGCAGTGAAGAAGCAGAATGTGAAGAACATTTCCGAGAGACTCATCGAAGAGATGCATCTGGGCGGTACATCGTGGAGCTGCCGCTTAAGGAATCCGTCAGCGAATTGGCTGATTCTAGGTCATTGGCGCTGAAGAGATTTTATGCACTGGAACGAAGACTTTCGTTGCATCCAGACTTAAAACAGCAGTATCAGGATTTTATGGCTGAGTACGAGAGTCTTGGCCACTGCAAGGAGGTTGATGTACGCAAGGATTCGCATGATACCCTCAAGTGGTATTTACCACATCATGCTGTTTTGCGGCCTTCAAATACAACCACTAAGTGCCGTGTTGTGTTTGATGCGTCTGCAAAGGTAGCTGGTCGGTCACTCAATGACGTAATGAAAATTGGTGCCATAATCCAAAGTGATTTGCAATCCATTTCTCTTCGGTTTCGTTTCCCGTTATTCGTGCTGGCTACTGATGTGGCCAAAATGTACCGACAAGTTCTCGTGGATCAGCGACATACACCGCTTACTCGTGTGTTCTGGAGAAATAGTTCCACCGATCCACTCCGTGTCCTTGAGCTGACAACCGTCACTTATGGTACGGCGTCTGCCCCATTCTTGGCGACACGGGCACTACTGCAACTGGCCATCGACGAAGGCGCAAAGTATCCTCTGGCTGCTGACATCGTTAAGAATAGTTTTTACGTGGACAACGCTTTGTTCGGTTTCGATGATTTGGATGAAGCAAGCAAAGCCCAGACGCAGTTAATTGATATGCTTGGAACTGGTGGATTTCCTCTGCATAAGTGGGCTTCCAATAATCCTGCGCTGTTGGAGCGGATTCCTGAGATTGAGCGGGACGAATTGGTCAGCATCGACGAAGGTGGTAGTGCAGTGATTAAAACGTTGGGCCTTATGTGGAACCCAGATTTGGACGCTCTGCAGTTTGTGTCTGTCTCAACAGTAAGTGGAAGTAATACTACGAAGCGACAAGTGCTGTCGCTCGTGTCCAGAATGTTTGACCCTTTGGGTCTGGTGGCGCCGGTTATTCTTATTGGCAAACTTCTAATGAAGAATATCTGGAAGGAAGAGCTAGAGTGGGATGACGAGCTCACAGGTGAACTGAAGAAACATTATGATAATTTCCTGAATGCGTTAAGTGGTGTTACGAATCTGCGAATTTCTCGTCACGTGGTGGTCACTGGGGCCATTGCTTTTGAGCTGCATGGGTTTGGTGACGCAACATTGGAAGCATACGGCGCCTGTGTGTACATCAGGTCAATTCTACCTGGACAAGCTGCGGTGATGAAGTTGTTGTGTGCAAAGTCCAAAATCGTCCCGAAGACTGTGCTGACGATTCCAAGAAAGGAACTTTTAGCAGCGCTTTTGCTGAACCGTTTGGTGAAAAAGGTGTTGGCAGCATTAGCGCTGCCCTTCCGGGATGTTACTATGTGGTCAGACAATCAAGTGGTGCTAGCTTGGCTAGCGAAAAACCCGGAACGCTTGGAAGTGTTTGTGAGAAACCGGGTAAGTGAAATTACCGCTACTGGACATAAGTGGAGATATGTGAATACGCTGGATAATCCAGCCGATATAGTGTCGCGTGGCCAATCTGCTAGTAGTCTTGAGAAGAATGATCTTTGGTGGAATGGTCCTTTGTTCCTGCGCAGTGAAGAATATCAGGTGGTGGCACCAGGTCCACTGTCCGATGAAGAGGTTCCAGAGTTACGGCGTGCCACTATTTCTTCTGCGGTGGTATTGTTGGAGAAGTTGCCTGTATTTTCTAAGTTCGAGTCCTTCAGGAAGATGCAGCGAGTTTTGGCATATGTTTTGCGTTTTTGCCAGAACGCGAAACAAAAGGTTAAGCAGCAGAGAATCACACAGCGGTTTCCAACAGTGATAGAGATGCGTACCGCCTTGAAACTCATCGTCAGGGTGGTTCAGTTGCAGCATTTTGGTAAGGAAGTTGGCATCATCGAGTCTGGTGAGTACTGCAAAAGATTCTCTACATTGAACCCCTTTCTTGACGATGGAATGATTCGTGTTGGTGGCCGACTGCGAAATTCGAGTTTGCCCTATGGCGTTAAACACCAGTGGATCTTGCCTAATCAAGATAAAATGGTCCAGCGTCTGATTGAAGCCATTCATCGTGAGAATTTGCATATTGGACCTTCGGCTTTGCTGGCTCAATTACGTCGCCAATTTTGGATTGTGGGAGCTCGTTCTGCTGTGCGCAAGGTAATCCGAAATTGCGTGCGATGTTTCAAGTTAAATCCTCCGTGTGCCTCTCAATTCATGGGGGATCTTCCGGTTGCAAGGTGTGATAAAGCTCCCGCTTTCGTGAAGGTTGGCGTTGATTTTGCGGGTCCCATCCTTATTAAGCAGACTGGAAGAAAAGCAGCACCTGTAAAGGGATACATTAGTGTCTTTGTTTGTATGGTAACGAAGGGCATTCACCTGGAATTAGTGGAAGACCTGTCAGCCGATGCCTTCGTTGCTGCCTTGCTGCGGTTCGTCTCTCGACGTGGTGTCCCTGAACAGATTTTCTCCGACAATGGGACAAATTTCGTCGGGGCTCGCAACGAGCTCAACGTGCTATATAAGCTTTTAAGGAGCAAGCAACAACTCTCAAGATTTTGAGTTCTGTCAGCCTCGGCAGATTGAATGGAAGATGATTCCACCAAATGCGCCGCACATGGGTGGTATCTGGGAAGCAGGAGTCAAGAGCACTAAGACTATCTTGAAGAAGAAATGTCAATCGAGTCTTTTAAACACGTCGGAGTTTTCAACCTTGCTTTGCCAAATCGAAGCTCAGCTAAACTCGCGGCCTTTGTATGCTCCTTCCGAGGATCCATCGGAGCTCGAGCCGTTGACGCCAGGTCACTTCATAATCGATCGACCTTTGACGGCTATTCCGGAGCCAAGCTGCGAGGGTATTCCAGTCAATCGTCTGTCTCGTTGGCAGTATGTCCAGCGTCTGCGAGAAGATTTCTGGAAGCGATGGTCACAAGAGTACCTATTGAGACTTCAAAACGGAATAAGTGGAATAAGAGGCAAGAAAACATTAAACCAGGAATGGTTGTCCTGATCAAGGATGACAACTTACCACCACAATATTGGAAAATGGGCAAGGTGGAAAACTCGTATTTGGGATCAGATGGATTCGTCCGGGTTGTGGATATTCGAACCAAAGGTGGTTTATTAAGGCGTCCAATCCACAAACTGGCCCCTTTGCCTATACTGGACAATGAGTGCAAGGAATCCGCGGGGGAGGATGTTCGAGCCGTCCCTGCCGAATAAGAAGATACAGCGTATCGCTCAACCGCAGCCTGCGATACATTCCACAACCACACGCAGCTGCACGAAGGAAGCAGAATTTGACGCAGCCACAACGCAACAGCGCGAAATGAGCGCGCAAGGAGCGCGCCAAAGGGGAATGGAAAAAAGGATGTTTTTCCAGCCGAGAAGGAAGACACCATCATTGTACGCCGTGCTTCCCACTCGTTGAGACGTGTTAAAAATTTAAGAAGTTGAATATCACGAAGTAATGTAAATTAGTTGTAAATAAATTATCGTTGAAGTTAAATTAAGAAAAGGACTTGTTTTATCCGGTATCCGATTTTCGTGGTCTAGTTTTTCTCGGAGAGTTCGGTCGGTCCACTTATGTTGAGGTTTCCCATACAGTCCACTCACGAACAAATACAGTCCCCCCTTGCGGCAAGGTGACAACATCATAGCCTCTCCCACAGAGAAAGCGCAGCTACTAGCCACAAACTTCGCAAAGGCACATTCCAATCAAATGGCAGATGATCCTGAAACTGCTACCGCGATGAACGAGTCCATCGCATTCATCGACCACACACAGCTGACTGATGCTCACCCTCGGCTAATTCGTCCGAAGGAAGTTGCTCGTATCATACGAAGGCTTAAATCCAAAAATTCTTCAAGATAACATCCGTAACTGTGTGCTCAAAAAACTGCCCCGAAAAGCGCACATCTTCCTCGCCAAAATCTTCTCCGCTTGCATTAGACTTGGATACTTTCCGAACAGGCTGTTGTAGTTGCCATTCCCAAGCCCAGTAAGGACTCTACGGATGCGTCCAATTACAGACCAATAAGTCTGCTGCCCACTTTCAGCAAACTGCTCGAATGAGTGATTCTAATACGCATCGAGCAACACCTGGAAAACATCCACATTATTCCTGACGAATAGATTGGTTTTAAAAAGAGGACACTCCACCAACCATCAACTTGTGCGTCTGTAAAGAAGATACGTACCACCTTCACGCGAGGCAGGTCTTCAGGCATGGACGTCTAAAAAGCTTACGATTCTGTGTGCCAGGAAGGAATTCTACACAAAATGAAACGTGGGAACTTCCCACTTTACGTCCTAAAAATGATCCGTTCTTTCCTACTAAACCGCAGTTATCACGTGTATGTGAATGGGCATTCATCAAGCCGGCGCAATGTACCCTTCGGTGTACCACAAGGGGCTGTCCTGAGTCCCACGCTGTACAGCATCTTCAATGCTGAACCTGGTGATGCTTGACGATGTGAAGTACTTCCTCTTTGCTGACGAGGAAAATACCAGCACAGCCTGTAGAATTAATGAGCTGCTTGAAAGGGAGTCCATAACTCAGCTTAGGATAAAAACTGCACCAATGTAATGCTAAAAAAAAAGAAAATAAATTGAATTGAATTGAAAAATCGGAAAGATTACAAAATATTATTGTTGTTGGATGTTTTTCACGAAATAATTTGAAAAACGAACCTGGTTTAATACACCAAATAAAATTATTAAAATTTGGTCCTTCCATCGACCGCCATATTTGCTTGTGCTTAGCACAAAGACGAAGAACAAGACCTAAGTAAACAAATGATTTTACTGTACAAAAGTGGCTACTTTTTGAAAATATTTGTATTCATTATCACATTATCACTGTATGTTTTGGCACAAAAAAGTTTTAAAAAGACATTTACTGCTTGTAACCGCATATTTGTCCCATATGAATAGGAAACACAGCAAAGATGGGAAAAATATGCAATTACCAGCAGTTTATATTTGATATGTACCGATATATCTTACAACCATCCTGACAAAAACCTATAACAAAACTCATTTTCCTTTGCTTAAGTTTCGCTAAATCTAAAAGAGTTTCCCTAATCAATTTTGTTTCCTCCTTAGATACAATCAGTTGACATCGATTCCAGTGTCACTGAAAAACTGCATTCACATGGACGAATTCAACGTCGAAGGCAACGGAATAAGCCAGCTACCGGATGGTTTGCTAGCCAGTCTCAGCAATCTGACGACGATCACCTTGTCGCGTAACGCGTTCCACAGTTATCCTTCCGGTGGTCCGGCCCAGTTCACCAACGTGACCAGCATCAACATGGAGCACAATCAGATCGACAAAATCCAGTACGGCATCTTCTCGCGGGCCAAGGGTCTCACAAAGCTGAACATGAAGGAGAACGCCCTAACGTCCCTGCCGTTGGACATTGGCACCTGGACGCAAATGGTGGAACTTAATTTTGGCACAAACTCGCTCACCAAACTACCGGATGACATCCACTGCCTGCAGAATCTTGAAATTCTCATCCTGTCCAACAACGTACTGAAGCGAATCCCCAATACGATCGGAAACCTCAAGAAGCTCCGAGTACTAGACCTAGAAGAAAACCGACTGGAATCACTACCCTCGGAGATCGGTCTGTTGCATGACCTCCAAAAACTAATCCTCCAGTCCAACCAGTTGACTTCCCTCCCTCGAACCATCGGACACCTGACGAACCTCACCTACCTTTCGGTAGGCGAAAACAATCTCCAGTTCCTACCGGAAGAGATCGGTACGCTGGAAAATCTCGAGTCCCTCTATATCAACGATAACGCCTCGTTGGTGAAGCTTCCGTACGAGTTGGCACTGTGCCAGAATCTGGCCATCATGAGTATCGAAAATTGTCCTCTGTCAGCGCTGCCACCGGAAGTGGTCAGCGGTGGTCCAAGTCTGGTGATACAATATCTGAAACTCCACTCACCGTACCGACAAATGTGATTTGTTCGCGCAGCGTAAGGAGAGGGAGGCACTGTGTTGTATACTAATTTGGTTGTTTTCTCTGCGATTTGGTTAGTTGGTTGGTTGGTTAGCCATATCGGACAGCGAGTCCGAATGATGGCATATTGTTTGATGTTGTGCATGCGAAGACATGAAGGACGGAAGGAATAAGAGAAACGACAGGGGAGTGATGAGGTGATGCATGCAAAGCATGTTGGCAAATAATGTCTCACCTGCTGCAGTTGTGGCGTCTTTCCTACAAGAAGGAAACCCCACGTGAGGGTGTGGACAGAAAACACAGGCGCACGAAATGTGTTTTCGTAATTGTTTTATTTTTTTAAACGAGCCAGATGCAGTTGGTAAAAACAACAATTCAATGTGATTGAAATAAAGCTTTAATAATATTGCTATTTAATGAAGGCAAATAAGCAAACACACTAACGAATATGGGAAAAATCAGTTACAAACAGTGAAATAATGTTGTACAGAAAAAAAAGTGAAACCCGTTAAAGATAAGTAAAAGTTGTAAAATGTTGGTGAATGTATATCAATTTATGGGAAAAGCGAACACAGAAAAACCGCGGCATAGGTATAAGGATATACGGAGACACCGTACCGCAGAAGCCATCAGCATTGCAGGCTTGCAGTTTTCATCATAACGAGTAAGTATTTAGTTTTTACCATTAAATTAAAAGAAGGGTAGGAAGGGAATAGATCTAGCTTTGAATTTCTGTGTGTTCATGCACTTCTTCTAAAATTCCGACCCCTAGCTTACGCTAGTTCGCCGACTGACTGCCTGATCCACTACTACGTTGTCTCGATCCCTCCGCGGTGGTCGTGCCACAAACTTCCTGTGTCGATTCCTCTTGACTCCCCAGTATCGGAAACCCGCACTGATTCCGCGGTGACAAAAATTTGTGACCAAGAACTTTTCTAAAATAAAATTTTCTCAATAGGATTTTTTTTTTTTTTTTCTTTATTTGAGAGATTTCAGCCTTGGGCTGGTTCATCTCTTAAAAGTGAAAAATGGGGGAATATTACACTTTCTTAAATTTGATTCATTAGTTCTGCATCTTGTAGGAATCTGAAGAGGGCTGCAATGCGTGATGGGTCATCTGTCAGGGCATCCCTGATACTCCCGGAGATTTCATGCTGAATTCGCGATTCTTGGTAACGAGGACAGTTGCATATGAAGTGTTCCACGGTTTGAAGTACGTTGCAGACATCACAGACGTTTCTAAAACTCGCAGCATTGCTCATGTTATGGGACTTTTTTGTGTGCCCTGTTCGTAATCGAGAAAGTATGATCTGCTGTCGATGCTGTGGAGGATCTGCCCATATTCTGGTTTCCCCTTTGATCCGTCTAATGAAGTGCATTCTTGATTGCAGCCATTCTATATTCCATCTATCTATGATCACTTTCATGATCCAGTTTTTTATATCTTGCGCTGGAGCTTCTCTGGTATAAAGTCTTGCTGATCTGCCGACCCCGGCAAGGGCATCTGCGTTTTCGTTGCCTTTCACTCCGCAGTGTCCTGGGATCCAAATGAAAGCTGTTCCGCTAGGTGCCAACTTCTGGATTGCCTGGATCCAGGGATGTTTAGCTGTTTCAGAGAGTAGAGCGGTCAGGACACTGGCGGAGTCTGAAAAAACTGCGATTTGTTTATCGGTAGGTATGCAAACTGCCACAAGAATAGCGGCTGCTTCGGCGGAAAAAATGGTACATGGAACTGGAAGTTGATAGGAAATACCCGATAATGCGTCCGATACACCTATTCCCACGTTTCCTCCCGCTCGAGATCCATCCGTATAGCGAATTTGGTGATTGACATATTTTGAATGTTGTAACTCCAGTACGGATCTTACTAGCGCCGAAGAGTTGGATCCGGCCTTGAACTTGTTTTTAATTGCCATGTCGACAAGTAGTCTAGGGGAGATCCAACTCCTACTACCGCACCAATAGACTTCGGCTACCGGCGGGAGCTCTTGGTTGGCAGAGATTCTCAGGAGTCTGTTCGCCTCCTCCAGGAGGGAAACTCCTTCCAGTGATCCAGTAGTTTTTTCGACGAAGCTAACGGCTCTTTTACATACAATGGAGGTGATAAACTTATCGAAGGGTAGTCTTCCACTTTCTACGCAGGCTGCCATTCCCGGAGTAGAGGGAAGCAGACCTGATGTGATTCTAATGGACTGGTGGTAAACGGGGGCCAGCTTGCTTACCAGCTTGTCGGATGCTAGACAGGCCAATTCGATGCCATATGTTAGTCGGGAATCGATCACCGCCTTGCTAACACGCATCCGTACCGATCGATTCGTTGCATGATGTCTTCTGGCGAGCGTTCGTAGTAGATTGAGTCTAGATTGGCATTTCTCCTTTACTTCGTTGAAATGTTCGTTGAAGGATAGGTGTCGATCTATGCGTACCCCCAGTACTCGAATCGATTTTCTAAAAGGCAGGATCCTACCATCGATGTGAATAGGAGAATGAAGGACTCGATGATTGGACGGACATACGTGAGTGTAGGCACATTTTTCCACGCTCAGGAGGAAGCCCACGGAGGTGGTCCAACGCGACACTGCATTCAAGGCTGCCTTAAGTTTCCTTCGAAGAGCTTTTACGGTGCATCCCATAACGAGAAGGACGATGTCATCCGCATATACAAATATATGTATTTCTTTTGGCAGGTTTCGAAATACTCCGTTCCTTCGAACGAGAAACCGGGTGACGGCTATGACCGCCCCCTGTGGCACGCCTGTTTCTTCTCGGAGGTGATTTGATCGGTTGTTTCCAATGCATACAAGGAAAGAACGAGTCTGGAGAAAATGTTTGAGAAAGTGCATAATATGCCCCTTGAGGCCCCATTCTTGCAGCTGGGCTAAGACATCGGGCATCCAGGCTCGATTGTAAGCCTTTGCTATATCCAACGTGGCAAGTTCTGCGTGCTGTTCAGCTTCATTGGCATCTCGGAGTACTTGATTGAGGGTAGCAAAATATGTGCCTGTCCCATGTCCGGGTCGGAAGGCGTGCTGCCGATGGTCAATATAGTCGTTATTTTCCAAGTAATGAATTAGCCGGCGATTTACTATCCTCTCCATCACTTTGCAGATACAATTCGTGAGCGAGATCGGCCTAAAATCTTTGGTTTCTCTACCGCATGTGCCATGTTTCTGGATTGGGACAACCAGGCTGTGTTTCCAACTGTTCGGGATACAGTTACTTTCCCATAAATCGTTAAGATGCCGCACTAATGTAATCTTGCCAACCGGTGGTAATTTGGTTAGAAGTGGGTACCCTACATCGTCAGGACCGGTTGATCGTCCGTTAGATTTGGTCAAAGCGAATTCCAGTTCTCGGAGGCGAAATGGCTGATTAATCTCTAAACACTCTACATCTTCCAATATTTGTATGTCGTTCAGAGAGGTTGCAGATACTTGTTTAATACGACGAAAACGTTCATCGTATCCTTCGAGTGCTGAGAGAGATGCGAAGTATTCTCCCATTGCATTAGCGATGGTGTCCGGATCCCGTGTAATCGTTCCGTTTAACTTTATTGCCATTCCGCGGGATTTGCGCTTACCACTCAAAGAATTGACTTTGTTCCAGAGGTCGCTGGTCGTTTGATTGGCGTTAATGCTGTTCAGAAAATTTTCCCAGCTTGCGTTTTTAGCATCACGGATTATTTGGCGACATTCGTTTCGCTTGGCTCTGAAGTCAGCGAGCGCTTGTTCCTTCATAGGATGGTCCATCGAAAGTCGTTTTGCCCTCCTCAAAGCCTTTCTTCTAGCCTTCACTGCTGCCTTGATATCGGGTGACCACCACTGAAGTGATTTAGTTCCCGGTTTTGAGCTGGTTTTGGGGATTGCGGATAGAGCTGCTCGGTGGAGGGATTCTACGAAGTCCTGGATTTCGTTTCCGTGCGAATTCAACAGGGAATCAGTAACAGACTCCTGGAAGAGAGTCCAATCGGCTTGGTTATATTTCCATTTTGATTTGCGTGATATTTCTAATGGCATCTTGTCTAGGGAAATCAGCAGGGGTAGTGATCACTGCCCATGGTGTCATCCTCAGCGTTCCAGAGCAGTCTGTTGACCACATTTGCGCTGGCGAAAGATACATCAACTGAGGATTCTCTTTGTCCACTGGTGTATGTAATTGACCCGTCGTTGAGGACAATGAAATTCAATGCCTCTACTACTTGCATTAAAGTGGATCCTCTGGTGTTAACTTTGGGACTACCCCATGCCGGATGGTGACCATTTGCATCCCCGAGGAACAAGATAGGGCCATTCAAGCCCCTGAGAAGTTCTGTGAGAGTATCTTTCAGATGTGGAATTTTGCCGCACGGCAGATAGGCGGATAAGACCGTTATTGGTATTGGATACTCTAGTTTGACTGCCACGATGGGAAGATCTGTGGGCAGCTGGATGGTGGTGAAAGGAATTGGTGTCAGGACTCCTATGGCCGCCGAGTGAAAATATTTTCTTTGCTCTTGAGAACCCACTGGTATTGTCCTCCCAATGTACGGTTTAGTCCGTTGATATTAGCTCGGTGGATTTCTTGAATCGCCAGAATAGTGGGTTTGTAGTTTTGAACGAGATTCTCCAGATCTGGCAGGTTATTATAGTAACCATTAATATTCCACTGCAAGGCAAAGGGGATCTTCTAGTTCTGAAAGCGGCGGGATTGTCTTGAGCGATACGGCAGGGGTCTGTATTTTGAGCTGGTGTGTGGAATACAGGGCTGGAGAAGGATGTTGCAGATTCATTTGACGCTATGGTGGCGGCATTTGTGATGCTGGTTTGCGGTTGTTCACATCTTGTTTTTTGTGATGACAAAGCCGGTACTGAGGAGGATGATATTTCGTTTGGTATGACTGATATAGGAGGCCATTCTGCATGCTGCAAAAATGACCGATTCGTAGGGAGACTGTGCAGTGCCCATGAGGGGCCGGCAACGGGTGTCCCAATATTGCGACCTTTCGCCTGCCATGAGTCATATTTCTGGGAATCCGTTAGGGCATCTGGTGGGATAGGGTTTATGACCACCGAATGGTTGATTTTAGATAGGATAGCATTGGTTAATAATCGTCTCCCAACTGCACTTACTGACGAACACCGGGAGTTACCCTTCGGTTCCGGTAAGCTTGGGATATTCTGCTGGTATAACGGGTTTAATTGTTCCTGTCCATCGATGTCGACATGGGGAGGGGGGGGTTATCACGCGACCCATTTCGTACATGAATGCGTTTGACAGTTCCTGCCTGGGAATCCTTGTGGGGGAGAGTGAGGTTATCACACGACCCATTTCGTTCATAGATGTGTTTGACATTATCTTCCTGGAAATCCTTGTGGGGGAGAGTGAAGTTATCACGCGACCCGATAGAGCATTCATTAATTTTTATTTTGGAGGCGGCTAACGGGAACTGATTAGAGATTCTTGATCCTGGCTGACTATGACCATCAGCTTTTTTATCAGCTTCATCGGCTATATGAGCTCCGAATTCAATAGGTGACTGCTGCTGTTGTTGATTGCTGTTATTTGAATCGTCTTCTTGATTTTGCTTGTTGAGTTTTTCGACTCCAATGTGCTTTTTGGGATACATTGTAGAAATGTAGAAGGGGTTAGGAGTAAGGGAGAAGCAGTGACTAGGACGATCATTTAAGACAGCGTTTCATTCTCCTCGCCGGACGGTTCGATTGACGAAACATCATAGTCATCGGAGGGTGAACGTTCGTCCATTGTGTTGAAGGTGTCGGGGGATGGTTGGGAGATGTAGTTGGTTTGGGAAAGATACATATCTTCTGTGTCGGAAATATACATAGCTGAGTTATCGGGCTTCGTCCGTTTTGCTTCTGACTCAAGGCTGTTTGTTACTGCAAGTTTCTTTCTCAGTTTTGGCTTGGCTCCTGTGTCTAATGTTCCAGTAGATTGATTAATGCTCGGATTTACATTGCGGGAGTTTTCAGCAATGGAATCCGAAAATGTCTTCTTCATTGATACTGACGATGTATTTTGTTGGGCAGGGATTGAGGATGCTTTCTCGGATTTTTTGCTTTTCTTTTGTTTTCGCTGGTGCAGGATGACTGGTTGGAGGAAGCGTAAAGTTTCTTGTATGCATCGTTCTCGTTTCTAAGGGCATGGATCTGCTCGTCTTTCTTCGCCGCTGATGATTCGAGTGAGGACACCCTAGCCGCGAGGTGTTTGATAGTGCCGTGCTTCCTCACGGTGTCTAATCTAGAGCTCTTTTGGATGGTCTCTTCCAGCGTATGAATCCTTTGATCTCGGCAATCTATTTGACTTCTCAGATCGGATATTAGACTTCTGAGACCCTGAAGCTCATTGGTGATGTTCGAGGATTGATCAGCTTGCGATGAAGTTTGAAGTACCCGAATCGTCGCATATTTTTCAGTCATTTGGCTAGAGAGTGTATCAACTTGGGCTTTGAGGTCTGATATTAGTTTATCCTTGCCAAAAGAACCAACGCTAGCAAAAGTGCGGACACCGGTATTTGCCTCATAGATCTTCCTTGCTTCGTGATATTGGATGCCTTGGTCAACCCTTATGTGCTGGATAGCATCTTCCGATTGGTATGCAGGGCACCTTCTGCTTCCTATTGCATGGCCGTCGGATTTGCAACGTGTACAATAAGTAGCATTGGTACACCGCTCCCCATCGACGACTGTGTGTAGCTGACCACAATTACCACACGTCATGTTTTCCTGCTTGCATCTTAGCTTGGTGTGACCGAATTGGTAACATTGGTAGCACATCATGGGTGCGGGGTAGTAGGGCCGAGTCTTTATTCTCATATAACCGATATCTATGTGTTCGGGACGTGTTGTTCCACTGACGGTGAGTATTACCGTGGAGTTGGTTCTCTGCCCTCGTTGGTCTTCCGGGTAATACGTTTAACATCAATTATGTTTTGGTCCTTCAAGCATGCCAATATTTCTTCCTCTTCGTGGATCTTCAAAAGCGCCTGGCAACTTATTACACAACGGGTAGAATTCAGTCCTGGGTGGAGGGTTACTTTAACCATTGTGCCGTCATTTAAGTGGGTCATGGAGAGCAGTTTATCGATATGCTGTTTACTCCTAACTTTGAGTGCGAAAGAACGTCCCTGCGCTTCGGAAAAAGCTCCCTCTATCCTACCGTTGATGAATTTTTCGATTGATTGCTTTACCACGAAAGGATGATCAGGCATGCTACCGTTAACTTTCAATATAGCTAATTTCCTATGATTGCTGAACGGGTGCATATACGAAGGCAAACATGCTCCAGCGTATGTTCCGTCTATGTAGTTGGGAATCCCTCCTCCGGGATCATTGATGAGGGGTGAGAAACCCGTATCTATCGACATTGTGTGGTGTGGACAATTGTCACATATGAAGATTACAGCTTTCGAGAGCTAACCGTCAGATCAAATGATATAACTTGCGTGCAAGGTGTGAACAAGTATATGGCACTGATTTTGATTACTTCTGCGATGGAACAATGGCTCACTTTAATCTATTGTTATGCGAGTTGAAACGAGAATAAAATGTGATATATTATTTCGACCGATAACTATGATTAAACGATTCGATACGCCGCGAATTTTGGACGATTCGGCGCGGTGGAATCAATAGTTATGTACGTTTCGCTAACTAAGAAAAGGTCGCGACGGTGTGAAAATAAATCCGCTTGAGAAAAGACACAACCGCATGTATCGGTATCTCTGGATGAACTGACAATAGGATTTCTGATTGCACCTCAATGATTATAATATTATTGAGCAAGCCAAGATTATCAGCCATTTGGCCGAATGTCGTATGGCCGAATGCCGTTTTGCCGAACACCATTTGGCCGAATAGTTTAATTTAAATATTTGACGTCATACTACGAGTAGTGAATAGTTAGTAATGAGAACTGAGATCAGAGAACTTCTTCCTTCTTCCTTCTTCGTGCTTCGTTCCTTCTATTTACTTTCTTCCTTCTTCCTCCTCTCTTCTTCTTTTTTCCTCCTTCTTTCTATCTTTTCCATTCTCCCTTCTTCTTTCTTCTTTTTTCTTCTTTCTTCCATCTTCCTTCTATCTTCTTCCTTATTACTTGTTCCTTCTTTCTTCCTGCTTCCTTCATCCTTCTTTCTTCTTCTATTTTCTTCCTTCTTCCTTTTTCCTTCTTTCTTTTTTTCCTTATTCTTCCTTGATTATTTCTTCTTTCTCGCTATTTCATTTATTCTCACCTATCACATCTCATTTCTTACCACTAACGTCACACTACTAATTTCTAATTTGTCACTTCTCTTTTCTTGCTTCCCACTACAAACTCTTCTTACTCCTCACTACTCACTTCACAAATTTAATAAGGAAACGTATATCAACTATTCGGCCAAACGGCATTCGACCAAATGACGTTCGGCCAAATGACCCTTTCGGCCAAACGACATTCGGTCAAACGGCATTCGGCCAAATGACCCTAAACCAATCCAAGTGGTATACACCCAATTCTGATTTTACACGGATTTTTTTTACACGGCCGTGTAAAAAAATCCCATACAAATTTTTTGCAAAGTTGCTTCATTTGGCATGATTCGTCGAGAAATCATAAATTTTTTTTACACGGATTTTCGAATTTTGAACTGAAAACTTTTTTTACACGCATCCTCCGTGTAAAAAAAGAATCGGGTGTATATGCTCCCGTAGATAACCCGAGTAAAATCTTCCATTTGCTACAAATCCAGACTGTATTCTTTAATTTAAATCACCCCTTACTGTATTACTCTTACTTTTTGACCTATAATTATAAATTCTCTCTCGTTGTTCTTCCACACAGAAACTACTTGACGATGGCGATAGCGACCACCACGATGTCACCGAATTATTGAAGCGAATTCCTTTCACCACCTACCTGACTTGCGTCGATCGTGTAGACGCAATATCAAATGACATCTCCCGTTTGGGTGTAATTTGATCGCGGTGATCCTGTGCGGGCCCCACTAACGATGCGGTGCGCTTTTCTGTATGTATTTTTTGCCCATGTAAAGTAGAGCGTACATCCGTACAAGAATGAGGATATGTGGTAAGATGAAGCAACAAACGTCTAAGGCTAATTTTCCTACGTAGAAAACACACGTTCTTCAGTTTGTTTGGTACGCATATAACTGCCGACTTCTTGGTGAAATAAGATCTCATTTTTTGTTGCGAAATTAGGGTTTTGGTAGGACTTTTTTCACGGTCGAGGTGAACAGAACATGTACGAAAGACGAAAAATATCGTTTCTTGGTAATTCCAATAATCGGTTACAAAAACTAAATGTAAACTTGCGACCATAAAACGAGAATTTTGTTCACTTCACCATGCTATCGAACGAACGAACGAACAATCGATTTCAACTGGCAATCATTTTTATTCTAATCGTCTTTAATGGAATTATTTACCATGGGAACAGTGATGTTTAGGAATCACATTTAACCTGAGATTTGTTTAAATTTTTCCTTACATTTATTGAAATGATTTACAAAAATATGCACGTTAGGTTTACGAGGTATGTATAAGTAATACGTAGAATAATTTGTTTAACCAGCAATATTTTACAAATTGCATGATTTAATCTTATAAGTTACAGTTAATAACATTTTATACAAAAGGTGCTCAATTCAATCGCGTTCTATTAAAACTTAATTGTACCAAGCGTTTCTTTGCTTATTTTATGACTGAAAATTTATTAGGAGCGGAAGATAAAACCAAGTGCAACGAATTTATGGATGTTATCAAAGACAATATTTCGTTTGTTGCAATCAATCAATATTCTGTTAGAAATTGTCTGTTTTGGCTTTGAATTAAACATGGAATACGCTGTTCAAAGGTTCAAGTAGGTATGAAATGCAGAAGTGTATGCAAGAAAAATCATTGAGTGTGGGAATGGCTCCTGGAACTCTGGACATCAACCGTGGCATCTCGATATTACGACTGGGCCACTCACAAACCACTGTTCAGTAAACGTTCCCGTGGAACGTTTTTTCAAGCAGTCGCTGGTTTTGGATGCCGCTTTGTTGATATTGTTTGGTTTGTGGTTGCAACACAAAATCTTATCGAAGATACTTCTGCTAGAGGGTGCATTGCACACTATTTTGCTAGGAGTTAGCCCCTTCGCGTTTTTTTTTTCAGGGACACCCTGTTATAGGTAGGTACTCGTTAGAAACTACCATTCGCGGATTCTTCGTGTAGAACTTTCCCAGTGTTGATCAGTTACGGTTGGTGTCGGGCCAGATGGCAGCTCACGTAGTTGGTCACAGCAATACCTCGAGTGTGCAAATTGTTGTCAATTGTTTGACGAAGGATTACGATATATTTAGTAGGACTTCCCATTTCCTTGTTTTTAGCTGTGACCTGTTCTAAGGACCTTTGAACAGTATTTTCATTTTTCAGAATTGTTATAGTCAACATGTTCGAATTCTCACTACTTCATGACAGTGACCCATCAAGCATGAGTTGGTCAACGATCTAAAATCGCGAAAATCTAGTCACAAAAAATGTATAAAAATGCTCACATGCTTTTTAAACTTTTCCATTCGCAAAAAGTGTATGCATGGTGTAGGTTGGTATTCTTGGAAGGATCTTCATCTTCATCTGAAACCGATGGAGGTAACATTCTTTTGTCATAACCTGACCGTATCAGATCATGTTTCTGGATTCGGAGTTCTGATAGATGTTTGCACAAGTGAGAGGGCCTCACAAAAATATTCAAAATGTTATAATATCTACTGATTAGAAAATGTGGCGGTACGCTGGTTTTTGAGCCAATGCAAAGAATGGGATCTCTGCCAAGAATGCATACCGGTGCGCCATGCGATGATGATGGACAAACCGTCGTGATTACTTATTTTGAGCTGGACTCCAATGTGTACGTGAGATAGGGGGAAAGAAAAATGAGAATAAGAGAACTAATAAAAAAAACAACTTTCACCCGTATTCTTGTTTACGTTCGAATACACTTTCGAACGATTTTTTTTTGGCATTCTGGTTAATGCCAGCAAAATTAAAAGAAAAACTCAAAGCGAATCAATTGATAATGAAAAGACTTGTTCGAAAGTTTACGTAAGCAAGAATAGGGCTTGCACGTCTGTTTGTTCATTATCGAATCACTAAGATACGTTTAAGCTGTGGACATGAATGTTTGTAAATGCGTTTTTTGGTTGATAGGGAAAAAAAGATATAACCGAAAAAAGCAAACAGTAAAAATATGGCCTAATAAAACTGTAGTGAAAGCAAGCAAAAACACGATGAAAATGACATTAAAAAAATAGTAAAATCGGAAAAGCATTTCTATCGAGTAAGAAAAAATGAAATAAAAAAAACAGTGTAGCGTTTAGAAAATAAACATTGTATTTTGTAATTTTGGGAGAAGAGTACACTAATCGAGCTCTATCTGTAAGTACTTTGAACGATGGCAACTGCCTATCACAATTTTACATGATGTTTTGAAATTGACAGGAGATTTTTTTGGTTTGATTATTACCCGCGATTGCGTTCACATTCGATTGCATTTTCGAACGTAAGTTTGTGTGATATTCACGTTTGTTCAACAAAATTAAAGAATAAATGCGTACCTATTATGTGAAAGGGCTTATCGCGTGTGCAACATATGAACGAATGCGATTCGTTGAAACTATTTTCCTTTATTTTGATTTTGTTTAAAAAAAATACCATTCGAAAATGCATTCAAATGTGAATGAACGTAGGGATTTTCATTTTTCGATCAGATATCCTGATCCTGGTGCCATTTTTGTCGTTTTAGTTTCTCTCTCCATCATCCTTGAACAATTTGGACTTCATGTTGTTCATGTTGAAAGCTAATTTCAGCTTCAAAACAGAAAGAAATCTTGTAATTGCGCGTGTGTACAGGCTCTGTAGTTTTTACGAGAAAAATAATAATAATGAGATGAAATATGCACCCAAGGAGCACGCTTGCTGCAAATAGTATCCCATCAAAATATAAGCATGGACAACGGTGAAGCTTGTCTCGTAAAATTGTTCCGTTGAAGGCGTTCGAGCAGAAAGTGTGCTACTTGGGCGAACAATACGCACAAAGGTAAAATTATTCAGTTGTAAGAAGAAACCTGTTTAAAAATAAATAGTATTTAATCACTACAAAATAAGTGGATACAAATAGACTATACAGTAGAGTTACTCATTCGTGTAAAACTAATAGTCTAATGTTGCAGAATGCAAAACAAAGAGGTATATAACGTCGAGTTTGTTTGTTTCAATCGTATACAGAAGTTTTTTTCAAAGTTATTGCAGATCTTGTTGATTCACTATTTGAACACACGCGAGGTGAACACAATTCATTCAGTTAACAAGCTCAATGTTCTTATGCACAAAGTATGGAAGATTCAATCCGAACAAGTATTAGAGGTAATCACTATTCTTCGATGGATCTCGAGCACACAACCCCTGTCAAATGGATGTCTCAATGACGATTGGAAATGTTATCCAACTATGTAGTTTAAAATTCAGTTTTAGTTTTATTTGTTTTAATTTATGTACAGATATTTACAAAGAATTTCAAAAGTTTTCAAAATTATTCTAAATCTAGTTGGAATTCCTAAGCGTCAACACCAATTCTACCTGTTCCCCCTTTTTGAAGTAAAGACGCCAACGTTTCGTGTTGTTTTTTTTTTCGTTGAGTATAAATAAATATGTCAGTTCCTTCCTTCGTCCAAGCATAGTGCTTAAGTTTTCGCAACAGAAGCGAACATTTTTGTCCTATCTACCGAATTGGATAATACACGCAATGGGAAACCGCCGCCGGAACAAGCCTTTGCAAGCACCGCCTCCGCTGCGGCCGCGTACAGACCGCGTGAAGACGTCCTACAGAACGTTGATGAGCAGGCTGAAGGTGTGGAAGGTTTGAAGGTATGTTGTTCAGCACCAAGGCAAGAACACTAAATCTTCTCCGTAGTCCAGAGCTAGGTCAACCAGTGGATGACGTGGCCTCACACACCACGACCAGTCATAATTCATTCAAACACCTATTCAATTGATTGGGTGGCAGCCAATCAACGCAAGGATGTGCAAGCTGAGGATAAAGGGCCGTTTCTTTAACTATAGCATCATTAACGTGCACTGCCCACACGAAGGGAGACCCGACAACGAGAAAGAAGCGTTCTACGCACAGTTGGAGCAGACATACGATGGATGCTCACTGCGGGACGTCAAAATCGTCATCGGCGACATGAACGCACATGTAAGAAGGGAGGAATGTATAGACCGGTCATCGGACCGGATAATCTGCACACCATATCGAACGATAACGGCCAGCGATGCATAAACTTCGCAGCCTCCCGCGGAATGGTAGTCCGAAGCACCTTCTTTCCCCGCAAAAATATCCACAAGGCCACATGGAGATCACCAAACCAAGAAACGGAAAACCAAATCGACCACGTTCTAATCGACGGTGAATTCTTCTCCGACATCACGAAGTGCGAATATTGAATCCGACCACTACCTCGTTGCAGTATGCCTGCGCTCAAAACGGTGTACAACACGTGGCTTAACATTTGGCGGCTACAAGACGGTAGACTAGCCCAAGGATACGCGCAGCAGCTGGAAGTGGCACTCCCAACGGAAGAGCAGCTAGGCGCAGCGGAACAGACAAAACTCAGACAAAAACAGACACACGAAACTTCTATGAGAAGTTGAACCGTACACATAAGAGCCACGTGCCACAGTCTGATATGTGTAAGGACATAAACGGGAACCTTCTTACGAACGAGCGTTAGGTGATCCAAAGGTGGTGGCAGCACTACGAAGAACATCTGAATGGCAATGTGGCAGACGAAGATGGCGGTACGCGCGCAGGACATAATTTTACCGGCTCCGGATCTCCAGGAAATCCAGGAGGAGATTGGCCGGTTGAAGAACAACAAAGCCCCTGGGGTTGACCAACTACCACTGGTGAGGCACTGGCTAGAACGCTGCACTGGGTCATTTCCATGATTTGGGAGGAGGAAGTTTTGCCGCAGGAGTGGATGGAAGGTGTCGTGTGTCCCATCTACAAAAAGGGCGATAAGCTGGACTGTAGCAACTACCGCGCAATCACATTGCTGAACGCTGCCTACAAGGTACTCTCCCAAATTTTATGCCGTCGAGTAGCACCAATTGCAAGGGAGTTCGTGGGGCAGTACCAGGCGGGTTCTAAGGGCGAACGCTCCATCATGGACCAGGTGTTCGCCATTCGCCAAGTACTGCAGAAATGCCGCGAATACAACGTGCCCACACATCATCTATTCATCGACTTCAAAACCGCATATGATACAATCGATCGGGATCAGCTATGGCAGCTAATGCACGAACACGGATTTCCGGATAAACTGACAATAAATGGATCGAGTGATGTGCGTAGGTCGAGTTTCAGGGGCATTTTCGAGTCCCTTCGAAACCCGCAGAGGGTTACGGCAAGGTGATGGTCTTTCGTGTCTGCTATTCAACATCGCTTTGGAAGGGGTAATACGAAGAGCAGGGATTAACACGAGTGGTACAATTTTCAATAAGTCCGTCTAGCAATTTGGCTTCGCCGACGACATAGATATTATGGCATGTATCTTTGAGAAGATGGAGGAAGCGTTCATCAGACTGAAGAGGGAAGCTAAACGGGTCGGACTAGTCATCAACACGTCGAAGACGAATTACATGATAGGAAGAGGCTCAAGAGAAGACAATGTGAGGCACCCACCTCGAGTTTGCATCGGTGGTTACGACATCAAGGTGGTAGAAGAATTTGTGTACTTGGGCTCACTGCCCAAGTAACCTAAAGTTCCTTTAAGAGTACGTTTTTCGCTTAATCAGCTTCACTGAGCTGCTTAAGCGAAAAATGTACTCTTAAAGGAGCTTTTGGTTACTTGGGTAGTGACCTCCAATAACGATACCAGCAGAGAAATTCGAAGACGCATAGTTCGCCGCCGTACCAAACTGACAATCTACAAAACGCTCATTAGACCGGTAGTCCTCTACGGACACGAGACCTGCCCGATCCTCGTGGAGGAGCAACGTGCACTTGGAGTTTTCGAAAAGAAAATGCTGCGTATCATCTATGGTGGGGTGCAGATAGCGGACGGTACGTGGAGGAGGTGAATGAACCACGAGTTGCATGAGCTGCTGGGAGAACCATCCATCGTTCACACCGCGAAAATCGGAAGACTGTGGTGGGCCGGGCACGTAGCCAGAATGTCGAACAGTAACTCGGTGTAAATGGAGGGTGAAAAAGAAGGTTGGCTGATCAGGATGAATCATGGAAGATCAGATGAAAGATGACTTGCGGACCCTCCGTAGACTGTGTGGTTGGCGACGTGTAGTCATGGACCGAGCCGAATGGAGAAGACTCTTATATACCGTACAGGCCAATTCGGCCTTAGTCTGAATAAATAATAATAAAATAAATAATACCTATTCAATAACCAACATTCAAAGGCTATGTAATGCAACGGCTCTCATTTAGCGATTCGTTTATCGCTATGATACATGAGAATCAAGGACTTTCCGAAATTTAGAAATTTCATTTTCTGAAGTCGTCATTGGAAGGATCAGCATTGGAAATGATCCAAACATTAGAAACTACATCGGATAATTATAATATAGCGCGGGACCTACTAAAGCACCGCTACCAGAACAAGAGAGTGTTGATGTTGATGTACGTTAAAGGACTTTTTTTTCCTACTTGTACTGTCGAAGGAATCAGGCAAAAACATAAGAAAACTACCTACGGACATAAACAAGCATGCAGCAGTCATTGACCAGCTCGGTGTTCCTACGCAGACTTGAGAAAAGATAATTGTAATCCAGATGTCCCAAAAACTAGACCCGTTAACGTACAAAGAGTGGGAGAATGAAACAAATCCAACTGTATTGCTTTCATTGGACGAGATGAATCGTTTTCTGGAAAGACGCTGTCATACATGGGAGGCAAGTGAAATGAACCAGTCTAACCAATTCAGCACTACGGCAAGCAGCATACAACACCACGACCCACACGGAAGAAAAAAAGTACCCAAAATTGAGTATTTTTAAACTTACTTTTGAGTTATTTTTTCTCTTCTCTTTCATCCACTCTTTCTTTTGTTGTCAAAAACAAAAGAGCCAAACAATCCAACGACGCCAGTTCAATACGGGAAGCCAATTTTGAGTTTTATTACCTGAGGTCGAAATTGAGTGAATTAAACTTACATTTGGGTAAATAAATTTTTCGTTGGGTACTTTTTTAACATGGGAGTAAAGGCAAACTACTTCGACCCTACTTACTCAATTTTGGCTTCCCGTACGGATGTTCGAGGTTGGGTGAATTAAACTCACTATTGGGTAGTTTATTTCTTCCGTGCATGCTTGTTCATGCCGTCACATTGTGTGTTGGAGTGTCCGACGCCACATCCACTATTCATGTTTTAAAATTCTCAGGAAAACATCCTATACCAAACGAATTGATTGTGCGCCCTTGGCTTGTGCTATAACTGCATGAGATCCAACCACATGGCCAATCATTGCCAAGCTCATGGCTGTCAAAAACCTGACGATACAGTTGCCTCCAACTCCTGTCGAACAACTTCATCGATTCAAATTCTACTAGCGACAATTGTTGTTTTAATTGCTAATCATCAGATTGAATTCCGTGTCGCGCTTTGCTAGATTCAGGATCCTAAACAAGTTTCATCAGCAGTAGATTAGCGAGAACTCTTCGCTTGCAGTCCAACAACAAACGTTTATCGATACAAGGAATTGGCGGAACAAGTTGCAATACAACGAAAGCGTATGCAGTACAATCAAGTCTCGGTTCAATAATTTCGCTGTAGCGCAGCAGCTCTTCGTCATCGACGAAATAATAGAATTTATTCCAACGAGAAAGTGCAATCCTTCCGATTTGGATCTCGCAGCGGGATTAGCGATAGCGGACCCTAATTTCTACAAGCCAGCGAGAATGGATGTAATGCTTAGAGCAGAAATATGTCATGACATTATTGTTGGGGAGCCAACCGTTCGTCGTAATTTTCCTACACTTCTTCTTCTTCTGTGTGTGTAACTTCCAGCAGTACAATGAAACCTACGATGATTCATTCATTTATTTAGTTAACATCTAAACAGATAACACTGAATCAACAATTTGACGCCACAATACACGGTTCGAGGCCGCATCTCTCCATCCTCGGATACGCCCCACGCTCGCCAAGTCGTTCTGCACCTGGTCTGCCCATCTCGCTCGCTGCGCTCCACGCCGTCTCGTACCTGCCGGATCGGAAGCGAACACCATCTTTGCAGGGTTGCTGTCCGGCATTCTTGCAACATGTCCTGCCCATCGTACCCTTCCGGCTTTAGCTACCTTCTGGATACTGGGTTCGCCGTAGAGTTGGGCGAGCTCATGGTTCATTCTTCGCCGCCACACACCGTCTTCTTGCACACCGCCAAAGATGGTCCTAAGCACCCGTCTCTCGAATACTCCGAGTGCTTGCAAGTCCTCCTCGAGCATTGTCCATGTTTCATGTCCGTAGAGGACAACCGGTCTTATAAGCGTCTTGTACATGACACATTTGGTGCGGTGGCGAATCTTTTTCGACCGCAGTTTCTTCTGGAGCCCGTAGTAGGCCCGACTTCCACAGATGATGCGCCTTCGTATTTCACGACTAACATTGTTGTCAGCCGTTAGCAAGGATCCGAGGTAGACGAATTCCTCGACCACCTCGAAGGTATCCCCGTCTATCGTAATACTGCTTCCCAGGCGGGCTCTGTCGCGCTCTGTTCCGCCCACAAGCATGTACTTTGTCTTTGAGGCATTCACCACCAGTCCAACTTTTGTTGCTTCACGTTTCAGGCGGGTGTACAGTTCTGCCACCTTTGCAAATGTTCGGCTGACAATGTCCATGTCATCCGCGAAGCAAATAAATTGACTGGATCTGTTGAAAATCGTACCCCGGCTGTTACACCCGGCTCTCCGCATGACACCTTCTAGCGCAATGTTGAACAACAGGCACGAAAGTCCATCACCTTGTCTTAGTCCCCGGCGCGATTCGAACGAACTGGAGTGTTCGCCCGAAATCTTCACACAGTTTTGCACACCATCCACCGTTGCTTTAATCAGTCTGGTAAGCTTCCCAGGGAAGCTGTTCTCGTCCATAATTTTCCATAGCTCTACGCGGTCTATACTGTCGTATGCCGCCTTGAAATCAACGAACAGATGGTGCGTTGGGACCTGGTATTCACGGCATTTCTGAAGGATTTGCCGTACAGTAAAGATCTGGTCCGTTGTCGAGCGGCCGTCAACGAAGCCGGCTTGATAACTTCCCACGAACTCGTTCACTAATGGTGACAGACGACGGAAGATGATCTGGGATATCACTTTGTAGGCGGCATTAAGGATGGTGATCGCTCGAAAGTTCTTACACTCCAGCTTGTCGCCTTTCTTGTAAATGGGGCATATAACCCCTTCCTTCCACTCCTCCGGTAGCTGTTCGGTTTCCCAGATTCTGACTATCAGTTTGTGCAGGCAAGTGGTCAGCTTTTCCGGGGCCATCTTGATGAGCTCAGCTCCGATATCATCCTTACCAGCTGCTTTATTGGTCTTTAGCTGTTGAATGGCATCCTTAACTTCCCTCAAGGTGAGGGCTGGTTGGCTTCCATCGTCCGCTGAACTGACGTAGTCATCTCCTCCGCTGCCTTGACTTTCACTGCCTGTACTCTCAGCGCCATTCAGATGTTCCTCGTAGTGCTGCTTCCACCTTTCGATCACCACACGTTCGTCCGTCAAGATGCTCCCATCCTTATCCCGGCACATTTCGCGGCACGAAGCCTTTGCGGGATGCGTTGAGCTTCTGGTAGAACTTGCGTGTATCTTGAGAACGGCACAGCTGTTCCATCTCCTCGCACTCCGCTTCTTCCAGGCGGCATTTCTTCTCCTGAAAAAGGCGGGTCTGCTGTCTCCGCTTCCGTCTATAACGTTCCACGTTCTGCCGGGTATCTTGCTACAGCGCGACCGCCCGCGCTGCGTCCTTCTCCTCCAGAATCTGTCTGCACTCTTCGTCGAACCAATCGTTCCGTCGACTTCGACCCATATACCCGACGTTGTTCTCCGCTGCGTCGTTAATGGCTGCTTTGACTGTATTCCAGCAGTCCTCAAGAGGGCCCCATCGAGCTCACCCTCTTCCGGCAACGCTGCCTCGAGATGCTGCGCGTATGCAGTGGCGACATCAGGTTGCTTCAGTCGCTCTAGGTCGTACCGCGGCGGTCGTCGATACCGAACATTGTTGATGACGGATAGTTTTGGGCGCAGCTTAACCATCACCAGATAGTGGTCAGAGTCGATGTTAGTGCCACGATATGTCCTGACGTCGATAATGTCGGAGAAGTGCCGTCCATCAATCAGAACGTGGTCGATTTGTGATTCTGTCTGCAGTGGTGATCTCCAGGTGTACCGATACGGAAGGCTGTGTTGGAAGTAGGTGCTGCGAATGGCCATATTCTTGGAGCCAGTGAAATGAATTAGTCGTAGGCCGTTTTCGTTCGTCAGCCGGTGAGCGCTGAATTTTCCAATAGTCGGTCTAAACTCCTCCTCTTGGCCAACCTGAGCGTTCAAATCTCCTATGATGATTTTGACGTCGTGGCTTGGGCAGCTGTCGTACTCACGTTCCAGCTGCGCGTAGAATGCGTCCTTATCATCATCAGTGCTTCCGGAGTGTGGGCTATGGACGTTGATTATGCTGAAGTTGAAGAACCGGCCTTTGATCCTCAACCTGCACATTCTTTCATTGATCGGCCACCACCCGATCACGCGCCTTTTCATATCGCCCATCACTATGAAAGCTGTTCCCAGCTCGTGTGTGTTGCCGCAGCTCTGATAGATGGTATGATTACCTCTAAACGTTCGCACCATTGATCCCTTCCAACAAACCTCCTGCAGCGCTACGATGCCGAATCCACGGTCCTTGAGCACATCGGCGAGTATGCGTGTGCTCCCGATGAAGTTGAGAGATTTGCAGTTCCACGAACCGAGTTTCCAATCACTAGTCCCTTTTCGTCGCAGTGGTCTTCGCCGATGGTTCCGGTCCGTACTCTCTTGTTGATTGTTCGTTGCGTGGGTTTTTTTTTGGCTGGCTTGCAGGGCCTGACACCAAACCCCCTAAATTTCCGGAGGACCATTCCTCCTTATTTCCGGTGGACCATGGTGCACAGTTTCACTTAGAGTCCCTCGCTGGCATTCGGACGATGATCAGCCGCCCCTAACATGGAGAACAGACGCTGTTGTGAGCCGATCCTGACATGGAGAACAGACGCTCAGTAAGATTTGCACTTTCGGAGAGGAGTAAACCCCCCCTTCCCTGTTAGCATACGACCATTTTTCCCACCGGGGTTGGTTACCCGATCTTCCCTAAGGTTGCTCGTATCACGGCCAGCACCAGGGGGGGTAGGGATAGGAGTTGCTGGTAAGAGGCCAAGGACCGCGAGATGGGGTCTATTTTATTCCTTCAGGTACGTGAAGTACAAATGGTACGCTTTACCCAGCATTTGCCGTGCATTTGCGGAGTTACTGTACCGCGCTAATACCATACGAAAGTTCTATGAGAAGTTGAACCGTACACGTAAGGGCCACGTGCCACAGCCTGATATGTGTAAAGTAAGGACATAAACGGGAACCTTCTTACGAACGAGCGTGAGGTGATCCAAAGGTGGCGGCAGCATTACGAAGAACACCTGAATGGCGATGTGGCAGACGAAGATGGCGGCACGCGGGAATTTTTTTTTTTATCCAGGGAATCCAGGAGGAGATTGGCCGATTGAAAAACAACAAAGCCCCTCGGGTTGACCAACTACCAGGAGAGCTTTTTAAACACGGTGGTGAGGCACTGGCTAGAACGCTGCACTGGGTCATTTCCATGATTTGGGAGGAGGAAGTTTTGCCGCAGGAGTGGATGGAAGGTGTCGTGTGTCCCATCTACAATTAGTCCCATTAGCTCTTCTGGACTAGCATCTTTTTGTTTTGGACACACGATATGTCAGTATGCGCTTGCTCTTTGCAGTATTTACAAGAGACGATCTGTTCCTTGTAAACAATGTAGGCCTATTGTCCATCCGACGTGACCCACGATAAATCAGATTTCAAAATTTTAATTTTGATGTTTCGTCTAATTCACAGTATTAAAAGTTTCCAATCCTGAAGTGATAACCGTTTTTAATTAAATTACATTTTGGATTTTTAAGGAGGTTTTTTTTTAAATTTTCTTCCTATCCTTTATCGTGCTAATTTTTCGAATGCGAGATATTCTCCTTCTTCTTTTTCTGCAACGCCAAATCGCCTATAATATTACCCGGTTTTGTATCTGGTTTTCACGCGCATAATCAGTATAGTGAAAAAATAAAATTCCCCATATTAATTTGCATTCAAACTTGAAACGGCTTGTGCTAAATCAGTCCAAATGAGCTCAAATTTTCAAAGGACACTCAGAACATAATACAGAACCAGATGAGCGTTGTGAAGCAAAATCGATTTTTTGAACCACCCTAATGATGATGGTCCACGTTGTCCGGAGCAACATCGAATGTTACGTCATATTCTAGGTCGCTCGTGCTTGGGCTTTTCAGAGATCGTAAGTTCGATTTGCATTAAACAACAATAATCTTTAATACTTATTCATATTTCATCTTCCATATTGCACAACGAGATTTTAAAAGTGTACCTATAACCAAATTGTTTTTTGTCTTGTATACCTATTACCTTTCGGAACGTCGAATATAATCGTGAAAATCCCAAATGCTGATTAAAATATGTTATTATATGATCTCTACTGTTTGCTAACTTTTATTTTCCATTGTTGTCTTTACATACTTTCATACAGATCGGTTTCTATTTCTTTAGGCCGATGACTTGTGTTTAATGAGTGGAACAATAGAACAAATATATTTAAAACAAACAAAAATGAAAGTGAACGATACTGTGTTGTTAGTTTTGAACAATATTAACATGAGCCAAGACATACAGAAAAATAGCATTACGATTTACGAATAACCGAACCTGTTGTATGAACACGAAGCATAAAAATGTCAAAAACGCATGTTAATAAAATCAGTGTAAATAAATACAATCACCATCGGAAATAATCACAGAAAAAAAACAATAGATAAACAACTAATACACATAACTACTGGATAGAGTAAAAAAACTTGTTGTAGAAATGAAGCATATATATTTAGAAGTTTACACAAATGCCAAACAAAAGCAGAAAGTCAGCAAACATAAAAGCGAAAAAATAGACACGAAACAGGTGTTGGAAGAAGCGGAAAACGAAAAGCACAAAGTAGACAAGTAGCGCGATTAAAACAAACTAGAATTTATCAAAACAGAAATCAAACTTCGGACAGCATTAGGTTAATGGAAGACAGCGTATCATTATAAGAACTAAATTACTCTTGAAGAGACAGCTCCGAAATACCTACAATCGAAGATGTTTAGGCTTGACCTGGTTAGTAGTATTTATACAACAGTACGCTGCGAGACGAATCCTTGAAATGGTGGTTCCAATGCTCGACACCATGTACCATGGTTACGGCTATAAACCCAAAAATACTAATTAAAGTCAATTGATTTAGATTTAATGTTGTCCTATGGTGATTTATATTTTAACAGAATAATCTTGTGTTTATGTAAATTAATCGACATGATGTATAGAACACAAAATTTGAACGGAATTCCTACAATAATCATTGATAATCTTACACAGTTTTTTTAGTATCACTACTTACTGTCAATTTTAGGCTTACGCGTTGAGCGTGTTTTTTAGGTCAGGATTTGAAATAAAATCCACCATTTTGACAGCAAATCGGCAAAGCATTAAAAATAAAATCGAATTGTCATGATACGGTTTTGAATAATCTGTTAAAAAAATCACTTGCTTTTTTCTCAGAAACTATCATTTTTAGGATTCGTCTCACTGAAGACTGAAATCTAAAATCCTAAAACTTTGGAGAAGATGCATGTGTGTGTGTATGCGTATGTGCGTCGATGAATGCGTAAATGTACATTTGCGTTTTAGTTGTCTTCACGCGAGCGTAAAATATTATTGGAAACGAGCTTAGTGATAGAATGGCGATATCCTCCAGAAATCAAATACAAAACAAAACGATAGAAGACACAATTTTCCTTTGCATTTATGACACTAGATGACACTAGTCACTCTCACTAGTTTTGCATGAGCTTGCGAAGCATGTGCGGTTAGATGAGGATCTGCCAATGAACGTAAAGGGTAAGAAACGGGTACCAAAACTCTGGTGCATTCGAAAGGAGTGGGAAACTGACACAATCAGACTTTGATCGAAAACATTACACAATTAGTTAAATCGTTCTTCATGTTTTGTAGTGGAGGAGGCGAATGAAGATGAGTTCAGATACTTAAAAAATGTGACGAAAAACTTTGATGAATTAAAAAAAGAGACCGAGTGTCGTTGTTATTCTCTGGTACCATCATACCGTACAGATAATACAGATACAATGAATAGTATAAACGTAGAAGACAAAAGAATATATATTATACATATATAGATAAAAGCTGAAATAAAAACTATAAAAAGAAGCAGTCGCAGATATGTTAAGTACAGAAAAAAATATTGAATACAAGAAAAAACAAAGTGAGCAAACTAGCAGAAAAAACGGAAATAAAGTGAAATAACTTTAATAAGATTATAATTTTCATAAATAAATGTTTGTATATGTACAAATGTTCAGGTGTTTTTATCTGGTGTTTATGACATGCCCTAATTCATCTTAATAATCTATTATAATAATAATTTACAGTCGACTCTCTACATTTCGATGTTCTATATCCCAATATCTCTCCCTATGTCGATGGTTTCATCAGTCCCTTCAAACTAAATACATTTGGGCTTCCTACATCTCGATGACCTCCCTATCTCGATATCATTCTACCTCGATGGGCTCTGATTGGGCTTATTCTACGAGTGGAGTGACGTGAGATTGCTCGAATGACATGAGAAGAGTCGTATAGCCCCATTTGAATAACATGGTCACCTCACGTGAGAATTACTAAAATCGACTCACCTCACGTCACTCGACTCGTAAGCCCAATTTTGTACCGGATTCACTCTCCTTATGTCGATATGTTCAAATTTTAAGGCTACTAGACCATCTTTGGACAATAACAAACACATCAACAACAGGAAACGACATTTGTTTTGTTGTCGTTTTTCATAGCGCCGAGCTTTTTTGGATCTAGTACCCATATAAATTATCCTTCCATTCCTCGATCTCTCTCTATCTCGATGGTCCCTTCAATATTGAGATGTGGAGAGGCGACTGTACAATAATCTATAAATATTAAGCACTTCACAAATTTTCGTGGCCCTAAAAGGCTGGAATGAAATTCTTTGACAGCGACTCTCCGTTGATGCGTCGCTGCGTGTGCACGCCACGGGGATCTGCAGGGTTGCCACTACTTTTTGGGAAAAGTCTGGCATACTACATCTTAAAAATCTGGCAAAATCTGGCGAAGAAATTTGTCTTAATCATTTTTAAAATTAAGTGATTCGAACTAAAAATATGATCTAGTTATGTTGACCTATATTAAAACTTTTTCTCTGTTTTGACCATCTTTTTGCTTTTGGTCTATGTTTATCAAAATTTTTCTTCTGAAATAAGAAGGCTTTCGCCTAAGATATTCGACGAATCAATTCTACATCCGTAAACATTAGATTCTTAGAGTTCAGAACAATTTAAGTATTTCACAAAATTCAGATTGAATTGAATGATATCTAAGCTCTGGAAGTTATATAAATTATAAAAAAGAATATAAATAATTATTGGAAAAACTTGACTTCATTCAAAACAACAAGGTTCGTTTTTAATTTGAATTTCTAAGGAACTTTAAATAATGATTAAGACAAGTTTTATTTGATCGATAAACAAACGGAGCTTAATTTAAAAAGTATTCAAATTAAAAATGATATTCCAAAAAGAATATTGATGAACATAGTTAATAATTGAATTTTTGTAACAAAAAAATAAGTGTCATAATAATTTTTATGAATTGTCCATAACAACAGAGGATTTTGATCTACCGGAGCGTAAGAAGTCCATGAGAAGGGAGTTAAGACAATTATTTGTTACTCAGAGTACGATAATGAAAAGCTTTGTGCAAAATTGCGCTACTCTCAGATGCTTACAACGTTCTGTTTGTAGTCAAATTGTCTACATCCATGATTTTTCACATTTCCTGGTAATTCAGCAATCGGATGTCCTTCTGGAAGATCCGAAGCATCATTAAACTCATTTTGATGGACCTGAGTGGCAACCGAAGGTCCTTCGGAAGATTCGAGGCATCCGTAAAAGAGGACAGCTCATAAAACTCATCCGTCTTAACCACTTTTGCGGAGTTTCTGAATCTTCCGGAGGACCTCCGGAGGCCACTCCTATTCATGAGGATGGGCAACATCAATTATTCGTTTTTCAGAGACGGATGAGTTTTATGAGCTGTCCTCTTTTACGGATGCCTCGAATCTTCCGAAGGACCTTCGGTTGCCACTCAGGTCCATCAAAATGAGTTTCATGATGTTTCGGATCTTCCAGAAGGACATCGGATTGCTGAATTACCAGGAAATGTGAAAAATCATGGATGTAGACAATTTGACTACAAACAGAACGTTGTAAGCAGAAGGTGAAATTACTCCAATAATTGTCCTTGACATCTTTGTACCTTTAAAACCGATCTCTGGAAGCCTGCATGCCGAAACTGCAGTCCGGAGCAACATCCGCGAAAACTATACTTTCACTTTGCCTACAAAAGACTGATATTGATTCAAAAATTAGTTTTTTGAAGCAAGTTAAAGTTGCGGTCATTTTTAAGTTGCTAATGCACTGTGTATGACTGTTGTTACTGTAGCATCCCGAGCAGCACACTTTTATTAGAAGATTGTTGTGACTCTTTTGTGACGAAAAATCTGTCTGAAATTTGAAAAGTCTGGCATTGTGGATGGTTTCTCTTTTTCTCTTTTTGGTGCCAAAAAGTCTTGCAGTGCCAGATATATCTGGCATAATAGCAACCCTGGATCTGACTAGAAGAGGCAGAGTCATGGCTTGCTGCTCGCCGATGTAGTAGGCTACCAATATCTAGAATACCAGAGTAGGCTATTGGAAATAAAGGATTACTTTCAAGATAACCACCATAACTACCTGACGTGTTTCTTTAGAATTCCTACATTGGCGACGAGGTGAACTGGATTTTCAAGAAAAGGCCGCGGGTTATCAAGAATCCATTACACAGAAGAACTAAGATCTGGATTAACTGCGGAAAATGACTACGGTAATTATAGACAATTGGGCAAATTTGTGGCAAAAAAAAAGCGTACAATTTTATTTTAAAGCAAATCACATGATCTAATTTGGCAAATTTAAAACGTCCAGGATGACGAAGAGAAGTCGATTCTAGTCCGTGAACCTGGTTCGTTTGCTTAGAGAATGTTGAATTCAAGTCCGCCCATAATATCCAGGAAAACGAAGGGAATACAAATTATTCCAGTCCGTATAACTGGTGCAATGGTGAAGGGAATGCAGAATTCCAGTCCGTAAATGAAATCCAGGATAACGTAGAGAAAAAAAATATAAATTCCAGACCGTTTACCTGGTATACCGGCGCAGGGAATTTAGAAGTCCAGTCCGCATTTGATGTTAAAACGAAAGAGATCTTTTCGTTCAAAGGTCATTAAGAGAATAAGTATTTTTTTCTTGTCGCAGTTAGGACCTAAAATGAAAAAATAAAAATAAATAAAAATGTTTGAAAATTTGAATTGGCTGCCATGGTAACCACGATTTACCTCAGTACGAACCATAACCGCCGTTACAAGGCAAATGACTTTCGCTTAATTTAATGTCTACTTGTTTGAATTTCAGTTACATTTCAACATAACTCCTTTCGTAGAAATCGGCGATGGTCCGACGTCTGCCCGGTGGGAGAGTTGGAGGGATCAGTTTGTTTCATATTTGGCGTTGAAAGGCATCGATGACCATGATGAAATGCATCGCGCGCTCATGTGTTTTGGAGGCTCGGATGTCAGGAAGGTAGCCCAAAACGTTTGTGCTGATGAACATTGTGTACTGGATAACCCATATCATGCGGCCATGGAAACTCTGGATAACTATTATGCTCCCCGAATGTCTATACGCTACGAAAGATTTAAATTTCGTCAGATGCAGTTCAACCCCAACGAAAAGTTAGACCAGTTCACGATGCGTTTGCGTTCCCAGGCTTCGCTATGCGGTTATGGAGAGCAAATTGAGGAAATGATGATGGACCAAATCGTGTTCGCAACTACGAGTGATGACAAGCTTAGAGCTAAATATCTTGAAGCAGATACCTCGCTGGACGAAATGTTGAAAATTGGCCGAACCTACGAGTCTGTGAAATTTCAAATCAAAGCATTCAGGGGTGCACAAAAACAAGGATTCGAAACAACGGAGGAGGTAAATATCATTGAGAAAAAGGAATTTCAGAAGCGATGTGCGAGGTGTGCAGGAAATCATGGAGAAAATAATCGTTGCCCAGCACGCGATTCGCATTGTAATCGGTGTAAAATGCCAGGCCATTATGCGCGATGCTGCCGTAAAAATATGAAGAAACCATTTGAGCGAAAATTCAAGAAATCACGTGATTACCGGGTGAGTCCCAATAGGAAACTGAAATTTGTTCGCGAAGTGGATGACGTTACTGACAAGGTGGAAGTCCGAGAATTATTTCACCTCAGTGCAAAGAGAAGTATCACAGTATCTGTCGGCGGCGTGAATGTGCGTTTTGTGGTTGATACTGGCGCCGATGAAGATGTGCTTAGCGAAGATGACTGGAAGATGCTGAAACGAACTGGATTTGCTGCTTTCGATGTGCGAAAAGGTAGTAAGAAGATTTTTCAAGCATATGGATCTCAGAAGCCGCTAGTGGTCCTCGGCGAAGTGGATGTTTAAATAAAGATTGGCTCTACAAGCTGCATTACTACGCTGCATGTGATCCAAAACGGTAGATGCTCGCTGTTGTGTGGAAATTCTGCAGAGAAACTTGGAGTCGTGAAGTTCCTTTATGCTCTCTCCTCTGATGAACTGCCCTGCATCAAAGGTAAGACTATTGAAAAAAAAAAAAATTGTAAAATTTTATTCCATATTAAAGTATCAAATATAATTAAAATACAGATATGTGCGCATCTATAAAATAGACAAATCGGTCTCTCCCGTTAGACAAGCTTATCAACGTATACCCATACCTTTGGAAGAGATTACTCTGCTTAAATTAAAGGAGTTAGAATCTCAAGGAATTATTGAAAGAGTACACGAAGCATCAGAGTGGGGTTCACCAATGTTAGTAAAAGGAAAAGCTCTGATGAAGTTAGGATTATTATTGACTTGCGTGAAGCAAATAAGGCCATTATCAGGAAATCCATCCTTTACCGACAATGGAACAAATGATCAGTAAACTAAAAGGAAGGGCAATGGTCACAAAGTTTGATGTAAAGCAAGCTTTTTTTAAACTGATGCTCCGAGAAGATTGCCGGTACATCACAAAATTTATTTCACCGCTTGGTTTAATGCGGTATAAACGATTGGTTTTGGGCTGTCTGCTGCGCCTGAGTTATTCCAAAATGTATGGAAACAATCCTTGGTGATTTTCCGTGGCTCATCGTTTTTATCGATGATGTATTGATTTTTGCTCCGAACGTTGAAGAACTTAAGGTACACACATTACATATTACATAAAATTTACATTATAAAACTTTATAATAACACTATCAAACATGTTATAGCTCCGTACGAAACTAGTTCGAAAGCGCCTGAAGCAGAAAAATGTGATTTTGAACAATGCAAAAACTATTGAAAATGTCAGCCAGATTGATTTTCTTGGGTATCATTTATCATCAGAAGGCGTCAGAGTATCTGACGAAAAGCTTCAAGCTGTAACTGAATTCCGACAACCGAAATCAGCCGAGGAGCTTCGAAGTTTCCTTGGTTTGGTCACTTTCGTCAACCGGTATATACCCAACTTGTCCACCATTTCAAAACCTCTAAATGCTCTCACAAGAAAAGGAACAACATTTATTTGGAACGAAGAGCATTCACAAGCTTTCGAAACCTTAAAATCAAGTTTAGCTAAAAACGAAACTTTGGCCTTTTTCGATCCGGAATTAGAAACCTTTTTAAAAGCTGATGCCAGCCCGGTTGGTCTTGGGGCGGTCCTGTTCCAGAAATCGAATGAAGGGTATATAAGGTTATTAGCTATGCATCTAAAACGTTATCAGAAGTAGAAAAGAGATATGCACAAACCGAAAAAGAAGCATTGGCTTTAGTTTGGGCACCAGAAAAATTTCACTTTTATCTCTATGGAAAGTTCTTTTGGCTAATAACGGACCACAAGCCATTAGTGTCGATTTTTGGGGACAACGCAAAGCCATGTGCTAGGATTCGTTTAATGTCTTATGACTATAAGGTCATATATCGTCCTGGAAAAGCAAATATTGCCGATCCGTTCTCGAGACTATGCGCGGGAAATGGCTCAACTGTAAAGAGTTACGACGAAGAAAGTGAAAGAATCATATACCAGGTTGCACTAGATTCATGTCCAATCGCTATCCCTTTATCAGAAATAATTGACGCAAGCAAAAACGACATTGAAATTTCAGAACTATTGAAATGGTTACCGTTTCCCGTAAAACGATGGCCCCAAACGTTGCGTCAATATAAAGCCATTGCGGTAGATTTATCGACAGATGGTGAAACTGTACTTAAAGGACACAAGATTGTCATTCCAAGAATTTTACAGCAACGGGTGCTACAGCTTGCTCACGAGCCGCACTTAGGGATCGATGCCATGAAGAAGCGTCTTAGAGAGAAAGTATGGTGGGTTCAGATTGACAAAATGGTAGATGCATACGTGAAGTCTTGTAAAGGTTGTCTGCTTGTGTCAGAGCCAAATGTTGAGCCAATGTGCAGAACACAGATTCCGGATAAGGCGTGGTGTAAATTGGCACTAGACTTCACTGAAGTAACAAGCGGAATACACCTATTAGTATTAGTAGATTACTACTCCAGATATCCTGAAGTGGAAGTTATGTCTTCCATGACTGCGAAATCAACAATATTCAAGTTGATGATTTTCTCCAGATGTTGATACCCAGAACAAATGGTATGCGACAATGGCCCATCATTCTGTTCAGAAGAATTTTTAAACTTCTGCAGAATAAATGCAATTAGTTTAAATCATTCCGTCCCGTATGCTCCATTTCAAAATGGTCTTATGGAAAGAATAGATTCAATCGATCGCTACTGAAAACAATGAGGATATTTTTTTATATGGACATGAATTGGAAAAATGATTAATACGACTATTTGTTGGCATACCGTATCACTCCACAATCAACAACTAACCAAATTGATGTACGGTAGAATGCTTAAGGACAAATTTTCAGAATCAGACACTACAGAAGAACAATCTAGTTCGGACGATATGAAACAGTTGGACAGAACAAGGAAGGAGAAAGAGAAAGAATATGGTGATAATAAACGCAGAGCAAAGCACTCCGATCGATCGACATCGGAGATCACGTTATTTTGAAAAACTTCATGAAACGAAACAAACTGACTGCAAACTTTTATCCACAACCATTCCTTGTAGTGAAGAAAACTGGGACAAGGCTAACCGTGAAAAACCTAGCGAGCGGTGTCATAGTGGACCGTCATATAAACCACGCCAAATGTTTAATATCTAACAATCCTTTCAGAAATAATGAATGCTCAGATGTAAACCCAAACAATGCTCATCCGGAGACAACGGAGAACGAATCATCAAACACTATGAAACCACCTGCACCGTGTACTCGATTGAATCGTGAGAGAAGGAAGCTTGATCATCTGAAAGATTATGTTGTATACAAATGCCCTAGACTGCTTTAGATATTGTGTCAGAAAATGTTTCATTTCAATTTTTGAATTATGGATTACGAATTACAAGCTAGAATACCTTAAATTATAATTTATGTAACCTATTATTTATATTACTATAATTTGCTTTATGTTGTTAAAAACTATCATTAAAATATAGGAGAGATGTAGTAGGCTACCAATATCTAGAATACCAGAGTAGGCTATTGGAAATAAAGGATTACTTTCAAGATAACCACCATAACTACCTGTCGTGTTTCTTTAGAATTCCTACAGCCGATTGACACGCTGAGGTGTGAATCTATAAACGCACGCTGAAGGCATCTTACTCAAACCCCACAGATCCGTCAGTCTGCTTTTGAAAACCAAGATTTGAGAGCTACGTTTGTCTTTTAGAGACGAAAGTAACGCAATGTACCACCAGCAGCATACATACGGAGAGATGTTGATAAGGCGTAGTGAGTCAAAGAGATACGTTGAATAACGTAAGTTATGTTCAAACAGAGTAACAGAGTGTCATTTCCATCGGTACACTAATGAAAATGGCATTTTTGAATTATTCTTTAATTTCTAAGTCAAATGACTTTAAAATGCATGGTACGTCGATATCTTTTTTTAAGGTTCTTCACGGTTTTGGTTCTACGTCAATACTATCAAACTCAATGTATGTTATGTCTTGTAAAAAGTGGAAACTCATTCCCAGTGCGGCATTGGACTGAGTCAGACGCATATAGTTTACAGTTTGTATCTCTTCACGCGAATTACTCGAAAAGTGCGCTTTTGTTATTCGGCGCGGTGTGTCTTTTTTGTCGAGTTTCGCAAGGTGAAATCCTGCCGGCTAGAGGGAAGCGGGCTGCATTTGGTAAATCACCAACCGGTGATCAGTGCAGCGCCGTGAATATTTTTGGATTGGCTTCCATCATCATACGAGGACGGTCGTAGGTAGCAGCGAAGCAGCGACGAAAAGGCTAAGTACCTAAACGCTTTTCATTGTTCGCACATCATACCACGCTTCTGTTCACACAGCGTGGAGTTGGCTTCACTTTTCTCAAACAGAAATAATCGGCCAGTGCAGAAAGAGTGGGCATTAGCCTGGTTCAAAAAATTGTTTTTTTTCTTAAATAAATTTATTTAAGTTTTTTTTTCTTCGCATACATGGACGAAGCGAGTGGAGGCGATTCGCCTTCAACAGACAATGTTGTTCGCACGCGATTTTACCAGGCCACATCACCTGGTCCCTGGGTTGTTTATTTCCGGCAGAAAGCGAAAAGCCTTGATTTTCTAGGCATCAAGCGTGATTTGACGCGTCGTTTTCCGAAAACTGATTTTCATCAGATTAATCGGAACAAACTACGTGTAACCGCACCTACATATCAGGATGCAAATGCAATCGCAAAAGACCAACTGTATAATGTAGAATATTTGGTTTATGTGCCCTCGCGAGAGGTCGAAATTGAAGGTGTCATAAACGCAGCGAGCCTGACTTGCAAGGATGTACTTGCAGGAAAAGGTCGTTTAAAGAATGCCCTGCTATCTACTGTGGATATTCTGGATTGCAAGGAGTTGCATTCAGCTACCATGGTAGATGGTAAAAAGTATTTTCTAAGTCTGGTTCGCTTCGGGTGACGTTCGCCGGTTCGATTCTCCCAAAATATGTAGATATTGAAAATATGTTATTTCCGGTGCGGCTTTTGTGCCAAGGGTGTTTAATTGTACCAACTGCAAACAGTTGGGGCACACTGCCGAATTTTGCGACAACAAGCCCCGTTGTGGCAAATGTTTTGAGAAGCATAGGGAGGAGGCCTGCCAACAACAAGCAACAAAATGTGCTTATTGTGGTTTGGATCCTCCCCATGGTTTGCAAGAATGCCCGGTGTACAGAAAGCGCACCCAAAAAGTGAAGCGCTCGTTGGTACAGCGCTCCAAGCAGTCGTATGCGGAAATGGTAAAGTCGCAAGACACATCCGCAACTGCCAACGCAACGGCTGCTGTTTCAGCCGCCGTTCAAGTTAGTGATTTTTATGATGTCATTTCCATTGACGAATCGGACTCTGACGTAGCCGATATGGATGATTCTGCGGAGGTACACGTACCCGAAAAGAGGAAGAAACTGTCTTCCCCGGGATTGCGCCATAAGAAAACAAAATCATCCCTAGAAGCTTGCCGAAATCTGATGGAAATGGGGGATTATTTAAAATTCCGAAGCAGCCTGTCTATACTGCTCCTTTTGACCCATGTTGCAGTAAGACATTCCCGCCATTACCTAAAACTGATGTTACAAAGAAACATCAGGCAAGGAATATCTCTGAGCAGAAAACTGCTACTCGCACTTCCAAGAAAAGAATCTCGTCCAAGCGAGGATTGATATCCTTTAAGGACCTTGTGGATCGTATTTTGAACTTATTCAATATTCCGAATTCATTGAGGCCAATCATTGACCTCTTTATTCCAACAGTTGAAAGTTATCTGAAGCAATTGACTATTTCATGGCTCCTTCTTGCAGGAATTGTATCTTTTGATGGATAATACGACCATACAAGATACAATCACTGTGCTGCAGTGGAACTGTCATAGTCTGAAACATAAATTGGACGTGTTTAAGTTTTAATTCGCAACTCCGATTGCGATATATTTGCACTCTGTGAAACATGGCTTTCTTCTGAAGATGAAATCAACGTCCACGATTTTAACATTATTCGCCAAGATCGGAATGATCATTATGGTGGCATTCTTTTGGGAATAAAAAATGTCACACTTTCTACAGAATTCCCATTCCGACTGTTAATGGTTTAGAAATCGTAGCTTGCCAAGTAAATGTAAAGAATAAAGACCTTTGCATAGCTTCAGTGTATATTCCCCCAAATGCCTCACTTAATCGTCGGCATCTTTGGAGCGCAGTCTCTCTTTTATCATCCCCAGTTTTAATACTGGGGGATATGAATGCACATGGTATTGGATGGGGCGAAACGTATGACGATTATAGAGCGCCTATTTTCTATGATTTGTGCGACGATTTCAACTTGAATATTTTGAACACAGGCGAAGTAACTCGAATAGGACCTCAAGGTCAGGAAAGTCGAATAGATCTGTCTTTATGCTCTAATTCACTATCATTAGATTGCACGTGGAAGGTAATCCAAGATCCCCATGGTAGTGACCACATGCCGATAGTCACCACAATCAAAAGTGGCTATCAACGATCAGTGCCAGTAAATGTTCCTTTCGACCTCACGAAAAACATTGACTGGCAAAAATTTGCATCGGCGGTAAAATTGGTATTGAATCAACTGATATTCTTCCTCCACTGGATGAGTCTCGATTCATTACAGAATTGAATCAAAAAAGCACACTAGAACACCAGAAAAGAAGAGTTCCACGTACATATGTCACAAGTAGACCCGCCACATCCGGATGGGATGATGAATGTACTAAGTTGTATTCCGAGAAATCTGATGCCTTCAAGGCTTTGCGTAAACACGGAAGGGCTGAGCTTTTCGAAGAGTATTTGAGGCTTGAAAGAAAGCTCAAAAATCTTCTCAAGGCTAAAAAACGTAGCTACTGGCGACGTTTTGTCGAGGGACTATGACGAGAAACATCAATGACAACACTTTGGAAAACGGCCCGCCACATGCGGAACCGCATTTCCACCAACGAGAGTGAAGAATACTCCAATCGATGGATATTCAACTTCGCAAAAAGGTCTGTCCAGATTCCGTACCAGCAGAACCGCTATTTCGAGAATCAGTAGCTGATCCCGGTTCTTTGGGTGGGCCATTTTCAATGCTGGAACTATCTATGTCTCTTCTTTCATCGAATAATTCTTCCCCGGGATGCGATAACATTAAATTCAACCTTCTGAAAAACCTCCCTGATATCGCTAAAAGACGATTACTTGACCTGTACAACTGTTTCATGGAGTACAACATCGTACCCCCAGAATGGCGACAGGTCAAAGTAATAGCTATTCAAAAGCCTGGGAAACCAGCGTCTAATCACAATTCATACCGACCGATTGCCATGCTATCATGCATGAGAAAATTATTGGAGAAAATGATCCTTTCAAGAATCGACCATTGGGTCGAGCAAAATGCATTACTGTCAAATACTCAGTTCGGTTTTCGAAAAGGTAAAGGAACAAATGATTGTCTAGCGTTGCTCTCTTCAGATATACAGCTGGCCTATGCGCACAAGGAGCAACTGGCTTCAGTTTTCTTGGATATTAAGGGCGCTTTTGATTCAGTTTCCATAGAAGTACTGTCGGAAAACCTGCACAGTAGTGGAATACCAGTCATTTTAAATAATTTTTGTACAATTTGTTGTCAGTTAAACATATGAATTTTACTCTCGGCACCCTGACAACTTCAGAAATAGCTACATGGGCCTTCCCCAAGGATCATGTTTAAGTCCCTTGCTTTATAATTTATATGTTAAAGATATTGACAATTGTTTGTAAGAACAATGCACGCTCAGACAACTTGCAGATGATGCCGTGATCTCTCTAAGAGGTCCATGTGCAGCTGTCTTGCAAGGACCATTGCAAAGTACCCTAGATAATCTGACTGTTTGGGCCAGACATTTAGGGATCGAGTTTTCACCGCAAAAAACTCAATTGGTTGTGTTTACTAGAAAGCGGAACCCAGCTCTACTGAAACTAAAGCTGTTGAATGATGACATCAACCAATCTTTATCTTCTAAATACCTTGGGGTCTGATTTGATTCCAAATGTACCTGGAAAACCCATATTGATTATTTGATAGATAAATGCCGGAAAAGAATACATTTTCTACGTTCTATATCCGGAACGTGGTGGGTGCTCACCCGGAAGACCTCATCAAACTCTATAGAACGACTATTCTCTCTGTTTTAGAGTACGGCTCTTTCTGCTTCCTCTCAGCAGCTGATTGCCACCTAATTAAATTGGAACGTATTCAATATCGTTGTTTGCGTATTGCTCTCGGCTGTATGCATTCAACGCATAACATGAGCCTGGAGGTGCTTGCTGGAGTCACTCCTTTAAAGCACCGTTACTGGGAACTCTCACTTAGAATACTGATCAAATGTGGGACAAGTAACACACTTGTCTTAGAAAACTTCGATAATATGCTTGACCTGGTTCGTCAGTCAAGATTCCTGAGGGTCTACCTCAACTACATATCGTCAGATCTTTGTCTTCCATGTTATAATCCACCTCGAGTTAACTTCATCAACGACAGTTCCTCCATTGAATACGATCTGTCCATGAAACACGCTATTCAAGGAATACCAGATCATCTTCGACAAATATCTATTCCCTCCATTTTTTCTGAAAAATATGAACATGTCAATTGCAACAACAGATATTTCACTGATGGTTCTCGCATCAACGGATCCACTGGCTTCGGTGTCTTCAATGTAAATTCAACCACCTTCCGAAAACTTCAGGAACCGTGTTCGGTTTATGTTGCTGAGCTGGCAGCAATTAACTTCGCTTTGGGGATTATTTCCGATCAGCCCGTAGACCATTATTTCATCTTCTCGGATAGTCTTAGTTCTATCGAGGCACTCCGGTCGATGAAACCAGTTAAGCACGCATCTTACTTTCTTACAAAAATAAGAGAGCAGATGCGTATTTTGGTCGAAAGATCATTCAAGATTACCTTTGTATGGGTCCCATCCCATTGCCTAATCTATGGCAATGAGAAAGCGGACACGCTAGCAAAGGTGGGCGCACAGGAAGGTGAAGTTTATTATAGACAAATCTCGAACAACGAATTTTTCCCATTAGTCCGTCAGAGTACTCTTCAAAATTGGCAAATGAATTGGTCACACAACGAACTTGGACGGTGGCTATTTTCTATAGTTCCTAAAGTTTCTGCGCGAGCGTGGTTCAGAGGTGAGGACTTGAGTCGAGGCTTCATTCGCGTGATGTCAAGGCTTATGTCCAATCACTATTCACTAAGCGCACATCTCTACAGAATAAACCTTGTCGATAGCAACTTATGTAGGTGCGGAGCCGGTTACGATGACATCGATCACGTAGTTTGGTTCTGCTCGGAGAATGACGCCTCCAGAGAGCAACTATTGGATACCCTTGTGGCCCGAGGTAAACAACCCTTCAGGGAAATAAGAGGTGTTTTGGGAGATCGCGATGTGGTTTATATGCAGTCCATCTATGCCTTTCTTTGCTCGGCTGATATCAAAGTCTAATGCCCGTGTTTATCTCTTTCTCAGTTTTTTTCTCTTGTTCGATTCTGTTCTTCTGTCCCGTGTACCACGAAGCCCTGGCCATCCGGAAGATGTTCCCTGCTGAATTAAAATCGAGCACGACGCCATGCAAAACCGTCTTCAACGCAAACGCCCGGATGAGCAGCTGGAATAACCTAAATCCAAATCCTTACCCCGTCCATCCTGAATTAAGTAAAATATAACCTTGAGTCACCACGAGTATTATGGTCTATGTCCCTTCCCTACTAACGGTTAATGATAAGATGATACAAATTATAAAGATATCATACTTAAGAATTGCGGCTCCGCAAAGTGTCACACACGACTGAGCCTACCAAATAAATGAAATGGTTAAAAAAAAAAAGTGGAAACTGTTCGTACATTTAGTCTGTTTTATTGTCATTCCTTTGTAAAGGTAGTCTAAGACTATAATAAGTAGCTTTTTCTATTCCAAACTAACTGTTATTATCTATAATGTACTAATGATTAGTTATGAGTCAGCTATAGGATTCACTTTTCGGTGGCAAAGTAGAGATTCATCACGCCTATTCCCTAACTATTAGTAAAAATTGTCGAGAATGAAGCCGTCATAAGATTGTTCATATACCATCATTATAATGTGTGGTATTTTTTATTATGGCTCTTCGAAGTGAGACATAACAAAATAACACTAGCACCACGTTCCTACTTCTACTCAGTGAATCCGCAGTGCGAATATTGGATCCGAATATTGAAGAGCAGCTAGGCGCAGCGTCTCTTGAAGATGGCTGGAGAGATATTCGATCCGCCATTGGAAGCACCGCAACCGCTGCACTAGGCGCAGTGCCGCCGGATCAGAGAAACGACTGCAGCATGGGCGAGATTACTGCAACACCGCAGGAGGGCGAACGAAGCACGATATAAACGAGCGTGGAACAGACAAAACTCGATTTTCCGGAGAAAAAAGCATCAGCAGGAAGATCGAGACCGGGAAGAGACGGAGCAACTGTACCGCGCTAATAACACACGAAAGTTTTATGAGAAGTTGAACAGTTCACGTAAGGGCCACGTGCCACAGCCTGATATGTGTAAAGACATAAACGAGAACCTTTTTACGAACGAGCGTGAGGTGATCCAAAGGTGGCGGCAGCACTACGAAGAACACCTGAAACACCTGGGGGAACGCGCGCAGCAGGACATAATTCTACCGGCTCCGGATCTCCAGGAAATCCAGGAGGAGATTGGCCGGCTGAAGAACAACAAAGCCCCTGGGGTTGACCAACTACCAGGAGAGCTATTTAAACACGGTGGTGAGGCACTGGCTAGAGCGCTGTACTGGGTCATTACCAAGATTTGGGAGGAGGAAGTTTTGCCGCAGGAATGGATGGAAGTCACAAGATGGATGGAAATCACAAGTTCCAATACTCACGCTTCCACGGGTCTTCCGATGACAATTGACCGCCAGCTAAGGGTTGCGTACTTAGCTGGTAGTGCAGCCTGGGCACTGTTGTCCTTCTGACATCAGCTAGAGTGAGAGGGTGCGTCCTGTGGGGTCTGCCTAGGATGTGGTGGGGTTTGACAGTGAGCTCTGTTGAACTTCTATAAAAAGCTGCATGTGTCCCCAAGCAGGCCCTATCAAAGCGACCGTGTGCCGCTCAAAGCGCACTAGCCTAGTCCTGGTGTTGGGTGGGACTTTAAACAAATTTGACCCGACTGATTGAGCGTCTGTCCACCAAGGAGGTGCGGCTCCAACAGCGTCTGTTCTGGCATCCAGCGGCTGAGTATGAAATGCTATTCCCCGGAAGCTATACCTAAGATGGCAGCCCCATCCCGGTGGATAGGGAACCTTGGGCCAACAACCTACTGTTCCCGAAACATCAATTTGTTCGAGAATCCGATAATGAAAGAATACGGACTGATTTTACGGCGACGACTCTTAGCGCGAAACAACGGACACGAATAGGAACATGGAACGTTTTAACCCTAGCCCAGCAGGGTAAATTGGCACAACTTGCCAATGAGGCACGCCGCATGAAGCTTGAGATCCAGGGACTGAGTGAAGTCCGTTGGCCAAACTTTGGAGAACACAGAACGCCGTCGGGACAAGTTCTGCTATTCTCTGGTTCACGAGGTGAACACGCTCCTCGGCATCGCGGAGTTGACTTCCTACTAAGCGCTCAGGCACACTCTGCGCTTGTGAAGTGGGAACATATAAGTGAAAGGATAATTTGCCAGATTTAGAACACGGGTCCGAAACCTTACTATAATCCAATGTTATGCGCCAACCGATGCTGCCGATCTGCAAGACAAAGAGTACTTCTACAGTCAACTCAATGCCATCGTAGATAGAATTCCGAAGGGTGATATCAAGATCTGTTTGGGCGACTTCAATGCGAAGATCGTATCCGACAACTCGAACCATGATCGCATTATGGGACGCCATGGTCTCTAAGAAATGAGCGAAAACGGAGAGCTGTTCGCAGAATTTTGTGGTAATAACGACATGGTGATCGGGGGATCGCTTTTCCCTCATCGACCGGTTCACAAGGTCACGTGGGTCTCCCGTGACGGCTTTACAGAAAATCAAATCGACCACATCTGCATCAGCCGAAAATGGAAACGGAGCCTTCTTGATGTATGGAATAAACGTAGTGCCGATATCGCGTCTGATCATCACCTCCTCATCGGCGAAATACGCCTGCGCATTGCGCGGATTCGTCGGCAGGAGGAAAGAGTTGGACGACGATTCAACACACGCCGACTGGAAGATGCCACGGTGAAACGGTCCTTCGTTGAAGAACTGGAGACGCGTGCTGCAGATATTCCGGAAGGTGGCAGCGTGGAAGACCAATGGACCGCCATCAAGAATGCCTTCATCGCCACCAGCGAGAACAATCTGGGCGAACTGCGCACCCAGAGAAAACAATGGATTACCGATGAGACCTGGAGGAAGATAGAGGAGCGAAGAGAAGCCAAAGCCGCGATAGAGCGATCGAAAACCAGAGGAGCCAAAATCTTAGTCCGTCAACGATACGCGGCTCTTGAGAAGGAAGTAAAACGCTCATGTCGACGGGACAAGCGAGCGTGGGCAGACTCTCTGGCCGACGAAGGAGAGAGAGCCGCCGCAACCGGGGACATTCGCCTCCTCTACGATATCTCACGACGTTTGAGCGGGGCGAAGATGAATGCAAAGATGCCTGTGAAAGACGCGAATGATCAGTTATTGACCGACCCAACTGACCAGCTGAAACGCTGGTTCGAGCACTTCGAACAACTTTTTCAAGTGCCAGCCAGGCCATCACCACCTCGGCATGATCTGCCTAGGATCCGACGTATAACACGCGTCAATACCGTAGCTCCATCACTGCTAGAGATTCAAACAGCCATCCAAAGCATGAAATCGAATAAAGCCCCAGGGGTCGACCGCACATCAGCCGAGATGCTCAAAGCTGACCCCATGACATCCGCTCAACTACTGCATCGTTTATTTCGTAATATCTGGGACACCGCAACTTTCCCGGTCGACTGGATGCAAGGTATCTTAGTGAAGGTGCCCAAAAAGGGTGACCTGACTGTATGCGATAACTGGCGAGGCATTATGTTGCTGTGTATCGTTCTCAAAGTTCTGTGCAAAATTATCCTATCCCGGATTCAGGAGAAGATCGATGCGGCTCTCCGGCAGCAGCAAGCCTGATTCCGTGCCGGAAGATCCTGTGTGGACCATATTGTCACGCTCCGCGTCATTCTGGAGCAGGTCAACGAATTCCAAGAGTCCCTTTACTTGGTATTCATTGACTACGAAAAAGCTTTCGATCGTCTCAATCACGAGAATATGTGGGGCGCACTGAGACGCAAGGAAGTTCCTGAGAAAATCATCGGTCTCATCGAGGCACAGTACGAGGCCTTCTCGTGTAGAGTGCTGCACAATGGGGTCTTGTCCGACCCTATCCGGGTCGTAGCTGGTGTGAGGCAAGGATGTATTCTATCACCGTTACTGTTCCTCGTCGTAATCGACGAGATTCTGGTAGATGCGATTGACCGTGAACCAAACCGTGGGCTGTTATGGCAGCCTATAACCATGGAGCACCTAAACGACTTCGAATTGGCGGATGACGTTGCACTCCTCGCGCAACGGCGCTCTGATATGCAGAGTAAGCTCAACGACCTTGCCGAGCGCTCCTCTTCGGCAGGTTTAGTCATCAACGTCAACAAAACCAAATCGTTGGATGTAAACACGGTGACTCCTTCCAGTTTCACAGTAGCCAGGCAACCAGTGGAGAATGTTGAAAGCTTCCAATATCTTGGTAGCCAAATGGCGTCAGACGGCGGTACCAAGATCGACATAGGCGCACGGATCAAGAAAGCAAGGGCTGCCTTTGCGAGTTTAAGAAATATCTGGAAAAACAGGCAGATAAGTGAACGCACCAAAATACTCTAACACGCAGAGAAAATCTACCTTTTTGAACTAAAAAATAAAATTATTGAATTATTTTTTAAACCCAAATATTTTATTTTTAAAATCAAAACTGAAATATATTAAAATCAAAAATTTTTATTGTTGCTTCTACTGCAATCCAGCAACTAGTTTGTGAAGTAAATATTTGAAAAAATACAAATATAATTATTATGGTTTTATTTTCCACACGAAGCCTAACCAAAAATAAAATAATTTGATAATCACAAGAAATTTTATATAACATTTAAAATAAATTTTTGATTACAATATTTTTTTTTAATTTAAGAAAAATATTGTTGAAAGCAAAAATTTTTCTTTTTGGATTAAAAATATTTTTTGTACAAACAAAAAAATATATTGTAAATTCAACAATTTTTATTTTGAGTGCTGTTTTGGAACATTGTAGAAACAACAATATTTTTCGTCTAATCAAATCTGATTTTTTGTTGAATTCAACAAATAAAATTATTAGCCGGGGAACAATAATTATTTTTGTTGTTTTTATACATAATATCATTGAGTTTAAAAAACATTTCTCTGCGTGAACGTGAAATCTGTACTGTTATACGCTAGCGAAACATGGTGTGTATCAGTGGAGAACACTCAACGGCTGCAGGTGTTCATTAACAGATGCCTGCGGTATATAATTCGGGCCTGGTGGCCTCACAACTGGATCTCAAACAACGAGCTCCATCGTCGTTGTCACCAGAGGCCGATAGCAACAGAAATTCGGGATCGGAAGTGGAGCGGGACATCGCAGCAGAGGCAGACTCAGAGGCTCATGGCGGCGAAGCCTCAATAAAGAAATAAAAGAAGTCGACCGAAATCTAACCTGGCAACAGGTTAAAGCGATAGCCGGGCAACGCTCAGGATGGAGATCTTTCAAGTCGGCCCTTTGCACCACCGGAGGTGTACAGGATCCATAACTAAGTAAGTAAGAATGGATGGAAGGTGTCGTGTGTCCCATCTACAAAAAGGGCGATAAGCTGGATTATAGCAACTACCGCGCAATCACATTGCTGAACGTCGCCTTCAAGGTACTCTCCCAAATTTTATGCCGTCGACTAGCACCAATTGCAGTGGAGCAGTACTTGGTTGGTTTTATGGGCGAACGATCCACCACGGACCGGTTGTTCGCCATTCGCCAAGTACTGCAAAAATGCCGTGAATACAACGTGCCCACACATCATCTATTCATCGACTTCAAAGCCGCATATGATACAATCGATCGGGACCAGCTGTGGCAGCTAATGCACGAACACGGATTTCAAGATAAACTGACACGGTTGATCAAAGCGATGATGGATCGGGTGATGTGCGTAGTTCGAGTTCCAGGGGCATTCTCGAGTCCCTTCGAAACGCGCAGAGGGTTACGGCAAGGTGGTGGTCTTTCGTGTCTGCTATTCAACATCGTTTTGGAAGGAGTAATACGAAGAGCAGGGATTAACACGAGTGGTACAATTTTTAATAAGTCCGTCCAGCTATTTGGCCTCGCCGATGACATAGATATTATGGCACGTAACTTTGAGAAGATAGAGGAAGCCTATGACAGACTGAAGAGGGAAGCTAAGCGGATCGGACTAGTCATCAACACGTCGAAGACGAAGTACATGATAGGAAGAGGTTCAATAGAAGACAATGTGAGCCACCCACCGCGAGTTTGCATCGGTGGTGACGAAATCGAGGTGGTAGAAGAATTTGTGTACTTGGGCTGCTGATGACTGCCGAAAATGATACCAGCAGAGAAATTCGGAGACGCATAGTGGTTGAAAATCGTACGTACTTCGGACTCCACAAGACGCTCCGATCGAATAGAGTTCGCCGCCGTACCAAACTTACAATCTACAAAACGCTCATTAGACCGGTAGTCCTCTACGGACACGAGACCTGGACACGAGATCGTGGAGGACCAACGCGCACTTGGAGTTTTCGAAAGGAAAATGGTGGGGTGCATATGGTGGACGGTACGTGGAGGAGGCGAATGAACCACGAGTTGCATGAACTGCTGGGGGAACCATCCATCGTTCACACCGCGAAAATAGGACGACTGCGGTGGGCCGGGCACGTAGCCAGAATGTCGGACAGTAACCCGGTTAAAATGGTTCTCGACAACGATCCGACGGACACGAGAAGGCAAGGTGCGCAGCGTACAAGGTGGATCGATCAGGTGGAAAATGACTTGCGGACCCTTCGTAGGCTGCGTGGTTGGCGACGTGTAGCCATGGACCGAGCCGAATGGAGAAGACTCTTATATACCGCACAGACCACTTCGGCCTTAGTCTGAATAAATAATAAATAATTTCTTTTTGAAGGAACTTAGGCATAAATTTTCCTCTCAATTCCTCAACACAGGATTAACCTCAAATAACCTTCTAAAAATAACTCAATTCTTGTTTTCACTGCTCAAAAAAACTTTCTTAAATCGATCTTACCTAGTGCGTTAAAATTTTGAATTTTCAGGATTTTGTTTTTCAATATTGTTTATTCATCCCGATTTTACACCACATTTAAAGTTTGAAAGTTTTCACCCAATATTGCAATACATATTAAAATTTGTTTATATATATATTGTTTATAGTGGGCCCTCCTTAGCCGTGCGGTAAGACGCGCGGCTACAAAGCAAGACCATGCTGAGGGTGACTGGGTTCGATTCCCGGTGCCGGTCTAGGCAATTTTCGGATTGGAAATTGTCTCGACTTCCCAGGGCATAAAAGTATCATCGTGTTATACGAATGATATGATATACGAATGCAAAAATGATAGCTTGGCTTAGAAACCTCGCAGTTAATAACTGTGGAAGTGCTTAATGAACACTAAGCTGTGAGGCGGCTCTGTCCCAGTGTGGGGATGTAATGCCAAAAAGAAGAAGAAGAATGTTGTTTATATCCATTGTTTTGAATCAACTCTAGATTGCTTTGAGAATAGGTCGTATGTGCAAAAGAGAGATTCTCTTTGATCGCGCTCTCTTTCGCTAATATATCGGCTAGTTTTGCATTTTTTGCTACTTTTCCACTTCAGCATGATAGACAAAGCTATCGTTTTTGGTTATTTGCCAAAAAAATCGAAGTAAACTTTTGTATACTTTTGTAATAATCGAAAGAGAATAGATCCAAAGAGAGACTCTCTTTTGCACATACGACCTATTTTCAAAGCACTCTAGTTACTCTAATTTAAACCCAAATTATTCTGTTTTTTTAAATTGATTTATTTGAGGCCAGCACCGTAGCGTGGGGTTGGCCGGGTTGGCCCCCGCCAAGGGCGCCAGCCCTCAGGGGGCACCGAAATCAAGAATTGTTTTAGTTTAAGGGCCAATTAATAACAAACCGACTACAAAGTCCAAAGGTTTATAGTGAACATATTTTGAGTAATTTAGAGCAAACGAAGAATATATCTTTTATCTTAAATCAACATATTATTAATTTGGTCTATTTCGAACCCGGAGACAAAGGGCCAAGAAAAAGTCTAAAAATCACATATTAGAAAAGTTATTTGAAATTTGTGAATGATTGATGTGTGATTATTTCCGACCTTGTGTTGTGCACTCGGTTTCACAAAAGCTAAGGGTCTGTCTCAATTGGATAATTAAACTGAAATTAAACTTAAAAGTGACATTTCTCGCTTAACTTTTCAAAAGGACCTAAGTAACATTTTTTTCATGAATTAATTTGAATAGCGCAATCAACAGAACAACATGAAAGCTTTTGATTGCAGTACTCAAATTAATTCATGAAAAAAATGTTACTTAGGACCTTTTGAAAAGTTAAGCGAGATTTCAATAATTATCACATAACCCTGCTCGCAGAGCAAGATTATTTTTGACAGATATCGAATCATTTTCCATCGATGTCCTGTTGGAATTGCTGGGTAGCACCAGCCATTCTTATAACGGGGTGATTTCTTAATTTTCGAAGTGTCACTTTTAAGTTTAATTCTCCAAATGAGACAGACCCTAAGTGACAGCCAATTTTCCCGAAATTGCCAGCGTTTAGAGCACCTCCACGGGAGTCTTTATCGCTAATCTTATTGAAAGGGGGACAGAAATGAAATACCATAGTCTCTCAATTCTCGTGTGTACATGGATGAGACAGTGTGCCATGAGCTACAAAAGCTCACGTAGCATCGATTCTGTGCGACGAGAAAAGCTAGCGCGCATAAAATAACTGAGTGAGCGTATCTCAATGTACGTTTCATGAGACTCATCCCATGCGCTAGGAATGTATAACTGGAGTTACTTATATTATTGAATGAAAATTTCCCGCCCAAGCTGTTTTACGCGCCTCTACTGTTATTTGCAAAGGGTTGCCATGGCAAACAACGCGTGAGCTGATCATATTGAGATGTCTCAATGTGTTCGAGCCATCCGTCACGAATAAAATATTTTGTGAGTGTATCGTTCAACGACAGTCTGCTGCTCTTTGTCTAACAACACGCAGCTGCACGAAGGATGCATCCTTCAACGCAACCACAACGCAGCAGCACGAAACGAGCGCGCAAGGAGCGCATCAAAAAAGAAGAATACGCGATGGTTTTTTCCAACCAAGAAGGAAGACGCCATCACTGTACGCCGTGCCTTCAACTCGTTTAGACTTGTTACATATAATAAGCTTGAAGTGAATTCGATAACAAAGAAAATGTAATTAGTGTAAATATATTGTTTTAAACTAAGCAAAGGACTTCTTTTATCCGGTATCCGAACTTCGTGGTTGGTTTTCCCAGAGAGTTCCGTCGGTCCGCCTATGTCGAGTTTTTAAATACAGTCCACTCTCGAACATAATTTTGGTCCAGTCGAACCGGATCGTGCATAATGTAGTATCTCCTGTTCCGGAGCCGGAAGAAGAACCGTAAAGTGCAAAACTCAAAGTGTATTCCGAAAAAGTCGGAAAATTCAAACGATAATGGTGTGAGCAAGATGGCCGCCATCGAGGAAGTACAGTACTAGAGTGACGCCGCCATTTTGTGAAGTTTAAATATCGGTGTGCGGTCGCCATTTTGAAAAGTGATGATGGAAACCCGAAATAAGTGAAGATAGTTGCTTCGAAGCTAGTGATCTGGTTTGGCCACTTGGATCAGCAAGTGACCGGTTGCGTGAACATAGACTTGGCTGTGTTCCCAATCACCGTCGAGCATAAGGCTTGGCTTGATGTAGTGTCTACAGTGGCATGCCGGAAGGAAGTGTTTCGAAGCAGCAAAAAGCCGGAGACTCTGGAGCTAGTTCTGCACTTGGCAGTCTACTCTAGATTCCTCCACTCCGTTAAGTAAGAAGCCGAAGAGAAAACTGAAATTGGCGGAAAAGTTAACTGCCATGGAGAACATCCAACGACTCGTCCGCCGTCGTGGCGCAGCGAAAGGTAAGGTGTCTCGCATTCTCAATACTATCCGCCCAAATGGAGATGAAGTGGTTCAGCTAACGGAAGCTGAGGTAAAGGTCTATATGACGAAATTGGAAGCAGCGTATAAGGACTACAATGATGCACACGATAAAATCATGGATGTAGTAGTGGACGATGAATACGAACAGCATGTGCCACAGTACGAGGAGTTCGATATTCTTCACGACACTGTTTCCATTTTGTTGGAGGAGCAGCTCAACAAGATTAAAGCAGCTACGGCGGTCATTGATGCTGCCACAAACGTAGGGCGTAGTAATCAAAACCAGCAAGCACCGATTGTTGTGCATCAACCGCTTCGTATGCCGGTTCCCACATTCGATGGCCGTTATGAGAGCTGGCCAAAGTTCAAGGCTATGTTCAAAGATCTCGTGGACAAGGGTCCAGATCAGCCGGCTGTTAAGTTATACCATCTGGATAAGGCTCTGGTTGGTAGTGCAGCGGGTCTTATCGACGCCAGGACGATCAACGAGGGCAATTACGCTCATGCGTGGCAAATATTGGAAGAGAGGTTCGAAAATAATCGTCACGCTATCGACTCTCATATTCATGGCTTGCTGAACCTTAAACGCATGACGAAGAAGAGCCATTTGGAGTTACGGAGTTTGGTGGATGAGTGCAGCAAGCATGTGGAAGGCCTTAAGTTTCTGGAGCGGGAGTTCGAGGGAGTAGGAGAGGATTTCGTCATCCATCTGTTGGCTGCAGCATTGCACAACGATATACGCCACATGTGGGAGTCCACTATAAAACACGGTGAGCTCCTGATTACGATGAGATGCTGACGTTCCTGAAGGAGCAAACGTTCATCTTGGAGAGAGTCGAAGCAAGCAACCCGAAGTCATCCTCGATGTCCGTTAAGTCGGTGCCTGCAGCCAATAAGCCGGCACAGAAAGTCCATGCAACCGTTTCATCAATTGAGACGGAAATGAAGTGTGATTTTGCGGAAATTCACACGCTACCCGAGCAAAGTCGGTTAACAAAATGAGAGCGAATTGATATTAAGCTCTGCTGTTGAGATTATGTATATTGTATATTGAAAACAAAATTTGATGTCAATTGTTAGTTAATACAAATTGATATTGCAACATGTTTTCAATGTGCATTCCTCAGTTATCATAATGATAGCAGTTATGATAGCAAATTATGCTGTCGATTATTTAAAGTGTGTTTCACGGAAAATTAAAGGCAATCTGCAAACAAAATATGCTGTTGTTGTTATGAATGCTCATAAAAATAATCTAATTGAATACTCATTTTGATATCAAATTAAAATTTTTATGTTATCAAATTTAGTAATCATGTTGATTTCATTGACAGCAAAATTTGTTTTCAGAATGATTTCACAGTGTAAAAATATGCTCTCGTTTCTGCTGTGTTAACCGTTAATCCATACAAAACGAGATGAACTGGAGTAATCAAATAACTGACATCATAAAAGCAAATTCTGATTTCAATTTGATTTCAAACTTTGCTCGGGTAATTACCATTGCGCTGCGTTCAAGGCGCTCTCAATTCCGCAAAGATTGGTCAAGGTAAGAGAACGAAATGTGTGCTTTAATTGCTTGCGAAAAGGTCATCGAAGTGCCGAATGCTCGTCGGATAAATGCTGCCAAAGTGCAAACGTCGGCATCATAGTCTACTACACGCCGATGAAAAATGCAAGCCAGTTACAGATCAGTCAAGCAAGCCGTCCTCGAAGCCAGCGACAGAGCAAGAAGATTCACCATCGGCATCGACGCCGGCTACGTGTTCAAGCGTGGCTACCAACACGCAACAAGTGTTGTTACTCACGGCGGTGGTTGATGTATTGAACAAGACTTATAAACCCCATCCATGTAGAGTTTTATTGGATAGTGGATCCCAAGTCAATTTAGTTACACGAGCCGTAGCTGATAAATTGGGCTTGAAGCTGGATTCGTCGAATGTCACGATGTTCGGGGTGAACAAAACGAAGACCCAGTCATCGAGTTGCGGTGTGATTCATCTTTCGTCGAGGTACAGGGATTTCCGCGCTAAAGTCAAGTGTCTGGTAACTGACCAGGTGACAGCAGATCTCCCATCATCGGTTATCAATATCAGTGCATTGGAACTTCCCGCTGGTGTTCAGCTAGCCGATCCAAAGTTTTTTCATCCAAGCAAGGTGGATATGCTCCTGGGTAACGAATGGTTCCTCAAATTGTTGCTGCCCGGAGAGATTGCATTGTCTGACAGTCTTCCCATCCTGCGCGAAACTCAATTTGGTTGGGTTGTTGGTGGAGTGTTTGAAGAAGGTGCGTTTTCTGATGGAGTAGTTTATTCGCACACAGTCACGATGGATAATTTGAGCCAGTCTATTCAACGCTTCTGGGAAGTTGAAGATATCGCTGATGCCGATCAGCGTGACAGTGAAGAAGAGGAATGTGAAAGGCATTTCCAGACGACTCATCGTAGAGATGCTTCTGGTCGTTACATCGTAGAGCTGCCTCTAAAGGAGTGTGTCAGCGAGTTGGGAGATTCCAGGCCGTTGGCACTACGAAGATTTCATGCACTGGAGCGAAAGCTTTCGCAGCACCCGGATTTGAAGAAACAATATCAGGAGTTTATGAACGAGTACGAAGTTCTTGGTCACTGTGAAGAAGTTGATGTTAGTAAGGATAAGGCAGATATCATCACCTGGTATTTACCTCACCATGCCGTCCTGCGGCCATCGAATACCACTACTAAGTGTCGTGTGGTGTTTGATGCATCGGCGAAAGTGTCGCTTAACGATGTGATGAAGATTGGTACCATCATTCAAAGTGATCTGCAATCCATCTCTCTTCGGTTCCGTCTCCCACTTTATGTTATGGCTACTGACGTGGCAAAAATGTACAGGCAAGTCCTCGTCGATCGGCGGCATACGTCGCTATCTCGTGTGTTCTGGAGGAAGAATCCTTCCGATCCGCTGCTGCGTGTCTTAGAGCTGACAACGGTCACTTATGGCACAGCTTCCGCCCGTTTTTGGCAACGCGGGCACTTTTGCAACTGGCTATCGACGAAGGTTCCAAGTATCCTGTGGCAGCAGACATCTTGAAGAAGAGTTTCTACGTGGACAACGCATTGTTCGGGTTTGATGACTTGAATGAAGCAAGCGAAGCTCAGGTGCAGTTAATTGGTCTGCTCAAGGAGGGTGGATTTCATCTGCATAAATGGGCTTCCAACAATCCTGCATTGCTGGAACGGATTCCAGAAGGCGATCGTGACGAGTTGGTTAGCATCGACGATGAAGGCTCTAAAGAAATAATAAAATCGTTGGGACTAATGTGGAATCCAATTTTGGACGCATTGCAATTCATCTCCATTCGAACAGTGTGTGAAACCAGTACAACCAAGCGACAAATACTGTCGCTTATATCAAGAATGTTCGACCCTTGGGTCTTGTGGCGCCGGTTATCGTGATCGGTAAACTTTACTGAAGAGCATCTGGCAGGAAGAGTTGGAATGGGATGAAGAGCTTAAGGAGAGCTGAAGAAAAGGTGTGACAAATTCCTAAGCGCGTTGAGTGGTGTTACTATGCTTCGGATTCCTCGTCACGTGGTGGCCACTGGGGCCATTGCATTTGAGTTGCATGGATTTGGTGATGCAACATTAGAAGCTTATGGTGCCTGCGTGTACATCAGGTCGATTGTACCTGGTCAAGCTGCAGTACTGAAGTTATTGTGCGCAAAGTCGAAGATCGTTCCGAAGACTGTATTGACCATACCAAGAAAGGAACTTCTAGCAGCCCTTTTGCTGCACCGATTGGTGAAGAAGGTACTTGCAGCATTAGCGTTGTGCTTTCGAGACATTTTGTTATGGTCGGACAATCAAGTGGTGCTAGCTTGGCTAGCGAAGAACCCGGAACATTTAGAAGTGTTTGTTCGGAACCGGGTTAGTGAGATTAACTCTACTGGACATCAATTTAAGTGGAAATATGTGAGTACGCTGGAAAATCCAGCCGATGTAGTGTCGCGCGGCCAATCTGCCGACGCTCTTCAAAGGAACGATCTATGGTGGAATGGTCCGTTGTTTTTGCGCAGTGAAGATTATCAGATGAAGATCTTCCTGAGTTGCGGCAGGCCACTGTATCTTCTTCGGTGGTTTCATTGGAGAAACTGCCGATGTTCTACAAGTACGAGTCATTCAGGAAGCTGCAGCGAGTTCTGGCATACGTCTTGCGTTTTGCCAAAATGCCAAGAAGAAGGTGCATAACAGGAGAATTACTGAGCGATTTCCACCGTTCTGGAAATGCGCCTCTCGTTGGAGGTAATCGTCAGGGTGATACAATTACAGCATTTTGGTAACGAGGTAGCCATCATCAAGTCCGGTGAGTACTGTAAAAGATTCAAAACGTTAAATCCCTTTTTGGACGATGGAATGATTCGTGTCGGTGGACGACTACGACATTCAAGTTTGCCTTATGGTGTAAAGCATCAATGGATCTTACCTAAGAACGATGAAACCGTCCAACGGTTGATTCAAACTGTGCATCGAGAGAACCTGCATATAGGACCGTCGGCGCTGCTCGCCCAGCTTCGCCGGCAATTTTGGATTCTGGGAGCCCGTTCTGCTGTACGCAAGGTGACACGAAATTGTGTGCGGTGTTTCCGGCTCAACCCTCCGTGCGCCAATCAATTCATGGGGGATCTTCCCGTCGCAAGGTGCGACCAGGCTTCCTCATTCATGAAGGTTGGAGTTGACTTTGCGGGTCTCATTCTCATTAAACAAAGAGGAAGAAAGATGGCTCCTGTAAAGGGTTACGTGAGTGTTTTTGTTTGCATGGTCACCAAGGGCATTCACTTGGAGGTAGTAGAAGACCTTTCTACAGATGCGTTCATCGCCGCCCTGCAGCGATTCGTCTCTCGTCGTGGTGTCCCTGAGCAGATATTTTCCGACAATGGGACAAATTTCATCGGTGCTCGCAACGAGCTGAACGAGCTTTATCGGCTTTTCAAGCAGCAAGCCACCGAACTCAAGATTTTTGAATTCTGCCAACCTCGGCAGATTCAATGGAAGATGATTCCACCCATTGGCGTAACTAATGAAAAATTCTAGGGGGGGCTAACTTTTTTTTAAACTCTTCTATTTTAACACTCATAATACAGAAAGTTTACCATTTTCACTCGATTCAACTGGTGTATATTGTTGGTCTACCAGATATCAATGCAATGGACGACTCAAATATTTCAAATGATGTTCATCGACGCTCAGCCCTGTTACAAAAATCTAGAAATCTCGTAGGCTTCCTAAAATGCTTGATAGGTTCAGAAAACCATAGGTGTTGGGCTCACCGTAAATATAATGTGAAGCACGATCCTGATTTTTAAAGGATTTTTGGATTCGCTTCGAACCTAGAATACATTATAAATTAAATATTGAATAAATTAGTTAAACTTTTTTCGCCAGCTTTCAATTCAGTGGCCTGACAATTCCTACGAGCTTTCAAACGGCGATCTGATTATAACAAACTAACGTTTCTTTTCTGTTAGAATAACTTCTAGGATGATTTTAAGAAAATCAGTTTTACATCCCAAAACAACTTATTGGTCGTTAATTTTCAATTTAGTTTAAAAAAATTGCAACAGATTAACAAGTTAACCCATAGGAACATTTAACACATCTTTTCTCTCAGTAGGTCTGTTTCACTCCTACTGAGATATTTTCACTGGTTTCATTGCTGCAGCGACAATAGGAGTTTAGAGAATTAAATAGTATGCGGAGTTTCTAAAATCCATTCGAAAGAATACAAAGTTCTTTCTTATTCAACTTTTGGTTACCTCTACTTGAAATCTAAGAGTTTTACCGAACCTTTCTCAAGAAGCCTACAGTGATAATTAAAATGCGCTGCAGCTTTTAGGATTGGTATTAGTTAGGAAGGTTAAGATCATGCGCTCGATTTAGATAACAATTACTCACAAAACCCTGGAAAAACTTGAAAATCTCAAGGAATTGTCCATTATCCATTAAGTACTTGTAATACTAATAAATAATATATTTTTTAATTTAATTTTCATAAGTTATAACGTGTGGACCCCTCAATCCAAATTTTGTCGTGAGCAAGCCTTATAACAATTGCTCGAAGTTCAAAAACTTGAGCGAATAGATTGCTGTAGTGTTTCGAAGAGAGTAATTGGATAATGAAGACAACCCTTTCTCTGCATTTACCCCCGTATATAATCAGTGGGCTAGATATGCGCAATACTTATACAAAGTAACAAATTTTCTAGGGGGGGCTAGCCAGATCCTAGGTGGGGCTATAGCCCCCCCTAGCCCCCCTGTAGTTACGCCAATGATTCCACCGAATTTCTCACACATGGGTGGGATCTGGGAGGCGTCAAGACCATCATTAAGAAGAAATGTCAGTGAAGCCTCCTAACGATGTCCGAGTTTTCGAGTCTGCTTTGCCTGATCGAAGCTCAACTCAACTCTGGGCCGTTGTATGCTCTATCCGATGATCCTTTGGAATTTGAGCCGCTAACTCCGGGGCATTTTTTAATCGATCGTCCTTTGACTGCCATCCCGGAGCCAAGTTATGAAGGAATTCCGGAAAATCGTCTTTCCAGATGGCAGTATGTCCAGCGCCTGCGTCGAGAATTCTGGAAGCGCTGGTCCGATGAATATCTGCTGGAGTTGCAGGTACGACACAAGTGGAATAGGAAGAAAGAGAACATTCTACCTGGAACGGTGGTAGTTATAAAAAATGATAACTTACCGCCCCAACAATGGAAGTTGGGTAAGGTCGAGGCAAACTACACTGGATCGGATGGATTGGTCCGTGTGGTGGACGTTCGAACTAAAGCTGGTCTTCTGAAGCGTCCGATCCACAAGCTGGCCCCGCTACCTATACTGGACAACGAGCGCAAAGAACCCGTGGGGGAGGATGTTCGAGCCATCCGTCACGAATAAAATATTTTGTGAGTGTATCGTTCAACGACAGTCTGCTGCTCTTTGTCTAACAACACGCAGCTGCACGAAGGATGCATCCTTCAACGCAACCACAACGCAGCAGCACGAAACGAGCGCGCAAGGAGCGCATCAAAGAAGAATACGCGATGGTTTTTTTCCAACCGAGAAGGAAGACGCCATCACTGTACGCCGTGCCTTCAACTCGTTTAGACTTGTTACATATAATAAGCTTGAAGTGAATTCGATAACAAAGAAAATGTAATTAGTGTAAATATATTGTTTTAAACTGCTAAAGGACTTCTTTTATCCGGTATCCGAACTTCGTGGTTGGTTTTCCCAGAGAGTTCCGTCGGTCCGCCTATGTTGAGTTTTTTAAATACAGTCCACTCTCGAACACAATGCGACTCACCAATGTTAATGTGAGGTACACAAGCTTCGTGAGACTCGCGTGTGCTAAATTTTACACCTGTGTTCAGAATAATAGCAGCGGAAGCCGTTTTTCATACAAAAAAATGGTCAACTTTGACAAGCTGTAACTTTGTACGATGACCGATTGAGCTGAAATTTTGGCAGTGAACTACAAATATGTTGAAATTTACACATACTAAGTATCAATTTTGTCAAATTGTTAAAAAAATAGCAGCAAAATTTCAGCTCAATCGGTAATCAGGGTACCAAGTTACGGCTTGTCAAAGTTGACCATTTTGTATGAAAAAAAGGGCTTCCGCTGCTATTATTCTGAACACAGGTGTAGGTATGTGCGCGTAGCAGTCGTTGCTCAATCTCATCCTTTTTTGTACGCGTGCATGATGCCTTGAGATACTTGCGGGAGATTTTCTGGCGGAACTTCTTGAAGAACATTCTGAACGATCATTAAAGAACCTTCTGAGGGATTCTTGGAAGACCTCCTCCTTGGAATAACTAGCAAAAAAACAGAAAACAGTAGGTTTTTTTTTTTCAAGAAGAATCCATGAATATTGTGGGCTCTAGCGGGCGCCGTTTGTGATCTATTACAGTAATTACTTGAATTGGTAATTAGTTGAACTAGGATACGTGATCCGAAAATTTGAATATTTCTCGCTTTTTAATTACATACGCTGAATTTGTTTTGTAAAAGAAAAAGATTTTGTGCTATTTTCAATCAATACTAAAGTAACGTTTCACAAAATAACTGTATAGAAATTTAGCAACCCAGCATGGGGCGATAAATTTGGAAACCCACAGCAAATTTTGAGTTGCGTTTTTATTTTACATTCCCGTTTAGATACTACGGGTATCGAAGAGGGTCCCTTTATAGGGCCCGGAAATAGCGAAATAACCCAGATGAGGACTCCCGTGGAGATGCTCTTAGAAACCACAGTTCTCCGTGTACTTGAACATTTGTTCCAAGGGCCCTTTCACTCTAATCTCGCGTTAGAATCATGAGGGCGTAACTGAATTGATCCATTTCTCTTAGTCTCTGTTTTTTTACCAATGTAGCAAATTGCGGTTTCAAAGATTTAACAGTTTGGTGTGATAAATGATGATTGATAATCAAGAGGAAATGATCAATAATGTACCTTGCTAAAATGACTACTTTGTTTATCATTTTTCAAGGTTCTCGTAAATTAGCAAAAAAAATTGCAATACGAATATCACGTGCTATCAACACATTCATCGCCTTACTTCACCACGTGGCCCTCTTGCATCCTATTTCGATTCGGAAGTAGGATTTTTCTTGATCCGAATAGCTCCGATAGAGATTTTGACCTTCGATCGATCCATTTCAGAGTTTTGTACAATTTTGTCATGATTTTCAAATCTCTCTTCTCAGGATGTACTTTAAAGTACGTCAGTTCCTTCAATTGAGTGCAAGAAACAGTCGTTATGGACAGTATGAGCTGAAAGACATAATGAGTGAAGAACTTTCAAGAATCTTAATAATCTGGATGTTTTTACAGATTCTATACGAAGATCGAGAAATGGCCACGGCTCTGCAAGGTCCCATATGAATTTTGCCATATTTTGCAAATATTGAAGAAAAAAATCGCAAAATTTCAAAACTTTTTAGGCGCATCTGAAGTATCTTACAAACACTTAACTTTTAAATCTTACTTTTCCGTGTTAAACATCGCACATTTTTTCCTTAGTAAGAGAGGGGCGCCCAAAAAAGAGTTCGCCAAGGGCGCCGGGAATACACGCTACGGCTCTGTTGAGGCTCATTTGTTTAATACAAAACTCTACGGAGCCGATAAGCCTATTGATTGAAAAAATTATCCTTTATTGCAAGTCGCATTCATTTATTGTTCTCGCAAATCGTCCGCTTTCTTCTTCCGTTGTTCCTCAGCATATTCTGACATTTTTTTTTCGTTTTTCTCTGTATATTTCAGAATACCTTTGCGTTCATACCACAACTAGTCAGTTTTATTTTTGAATACGATTTCCGTTGTATCCTGTTCTTTTTCTACGATTTTCGTCGGATCCTGTTCTTCTTGCTGCATCTCCGCGTCCAAAACTTCGGTTGTCTTTCCTCGATAACCTCCTCTTCTTCATCTTCTTCATTTTCCTGGATTCTGCTTACTACTCCAGCATATGTGGTTGACGATTTCTTGGGCTTCTCCTGGTACCGTTTACTTCGCAGAGGACATGCATCTTTTTGGCACTCGAAACACTTATTCTTCAAATCTTCGCAGTAAATCCTGCCCCTATGATTCGCGATTTCCAGCGACGGCGTTTCACATAAAGACTCCCGTACACCAACCAGTGCACAAATGATCGTAGCCAAATCCACTGGAAATTATTCGCGAACTGAATGGTACTCACGTACTCCACTAGTATCTTAGATACTAGGCCTAGTATCAAATCAACATCCGGTATTTCTGGTGAAAGGTCAAACACCCGAATATATCGAATGTTGCTGCCCGCAACATCCGGACTTCCACCGCCCTTCCGATCGAAAAGCGATTTTTCTTAGCGATTCTTCCTTAAAGCATCTTGCATGGCTTCCGAAGAGGTGATTTCTACGAAAAAAGACTCATCTTAAGCCATTTTGTATACAGTTTCCATTAGATTAACATCAGCGTCTAACTGTTAAACAACGGTTTTTCCCCAATGTTCCATCTAGCTCCTGCTAAGAATGGAGGGGGGAGGAGTGCAAAGTGGCATTTTATGATGACGCTAGCGTTGATTCTGCATGGGGTAACGGCAACATTTCAAGTTATTTCAAAATGAACAGTAAAAAGATATCATAACATACAGAGTATAGCTTCATACACAGTTGGTAGTATTACCCCGCGACGTTAGGCATAAGTACGTTAAGCATAAGGACGTTAGGCATAAGTACGTTAGGCATAATGGACGTTAGGCTTAACGGACGTTAGGCATAATGTACGATAGGCATAATGGACGTTTGGTATAATTCTGCCTTCTTTATATCATAGGCTGTTCTTTGGGTAATTTTATGCCTAACGTCCGTTATACCTAACATACTTATGCCTAACGGGGTATACCCTATTACCTATTACCCCAAGCCGACAAATTTTCGACAATTCTCGCGCGAGACGACCGTTATCTCAAATGGGAGGTACCGACAATATTGCTCAAATCATTCGAAACGTCTCATCTCACTCGAGACGTAGAATAAGAATGAATGTAAAAGGTTAATGAAACTGGAAAACGCTTTTTTTCATTTTTTTTGTTAAATATCTTGGCTGTGCATATGCACAGCACATGTTTCGAACTTAAAGGTCACTTTGCGGAAAAGTCATCAGAATCCGAGTACCAACCTCCACCGTGGTTAGCTTTTTTTTTGCAAATTGAATATTTTTCGGATGCTTGATGTTTCTCTTCACTGCGAAAAAAAGAAAACGCGTGGACTGTACTTGATGTATTTATTTCGACTGACTTTGAAAAAGAAAAAATAACAATAATAATAAAAAGTGGAATGTTATTCTGGACAGCGTTGCCAAATGCACCGATTCGACGAAACATCCTCCCGCGCCATTGGATTTCCGGGAAATCAATACTACGTATCCGCCTTCTCCCTGTCGTCCAACGGAAGCAGTGCAATCTTGGCTGTTGATCTCTTATAAACCCCTACTGGCGTCTTCTACAGTTACTACTCGCGTTACTGCATCTGGACCTGGGTGCGTGTCCACCACTCTGCCAAGTTTCCACTGCATAGGAGGGACGTTATCTTCCTTGAGTACCACCAAATCACCAACTTTGACCTCGGTGTGCTGTTTGGACCATTTGCGGCGCTGTTGCAATTCGGACAAATAGTCTGTGGACCATCGTCTCCAGAAGTCAGCACGCATCTTTTGAATATGTTGCCACCTAGACAATGTTCCGGGTTTGAGGTGATCATACGACGGCTCGGGAATAGCTGTGAGAGGACGGCCAATTAACAAGTGACCGGGTGTTATAACGTTGTAGTCGTCTGGGTCTGCTGTTTGCGGTACAAGAGGTCGTGAATTTAGTATCCCTTCAATTTGCGTCAAGAGTGTGTTCCATTCTTCTTCGGTTAGCTTCGCATCTCCCGCAGTGCGCTTGATTAGGTATTTAGCCGATTTTACGCCAGCCTCCCATAAGCCACCCAGGTGTGGCGAGCGAGGAGGATAAAGTGCCAATTAATCTCCTTGGGCAGGCAAAACTCTTGAATGGCTTCCAAGGTTAACTCTTGTCTCAGTAGATTGTAGAGTTCGTGAAGCTCCGAATTTGCCCCTGCGAAATTTGTAGCATTATCGCTGTACATGTCTGTTGGAATGCCGCGTCGGGCAACAAATCGTTGCAAAGCTGCTACGAATGCTGCCGTCGTTAAATTAGAAACAAGCTCAATGTGAATGCATTTGGTGACCATGCATACAAATAACGACACATATGCCTTACAGTACACTGGCTTGCGCGGATTTCCTTTGCGCACAAAAATTGGCCCAGCAAAGTCAACGCCCGTTCGCTCAAATGGAAGAGCCTGGGTTACCCTGCAATGGGGTAAATCTCCCATGAAAAGTTTAGTCTCTGGAGGATTGACTCTCAAGCAGCGTAGACATTTTCGTAGTTGTTTGCGAATCACACTTCGTCCATTGAGTATCCAGTATCGCTGCCTTAAAACCGAAAGAGTTCCACTCGGGCCAACGTAGATTTTCATCATGGGTAGCTTGAATTAGTATTTCCGTGGCGTGATGATCGGCTGGTAGTATTGCCGGACACCGTTGCTCATATGATACGTTCGCGTGTTTGATTCTTCCGTTAACCCGTAGTATGCCACTACTGTCGACCCATGGATTGAGGCTTCGTAGTCTTCCGATGTATCTTTCATTTGTGCCTTGCTTCTTTCGAACTTCATGAATATCTTGTAGTAGTCGTTGTTGTTGCATCATGTAAACTATAGCTTGCAGCGATGATCGTAGTTCAGCAACAGTAGGACGTACTTCTTGTGCCGTATTAGGGAATCGTTTACGAGCTCGGTTGACAAAGCGAATCACATAGGCGAATATTCGTTGCAATTTTCGGAACGAACTGAACCTTTTGAAGATTCGATCGTACTCTAGCTGACGTTCTTCAGTGGTCACCACCGCAGCAACCTTCACTTCCGGAAGATCAATCACCTCCTGTATTGTTTCTTCTTCGTAGTTGCATTGCTGCAGAAACTGTGGTCCATGCCACCAGAAGGAATTTCCAATCAAGTTTTCCGGATAGAGACCGCGTGAAACAAGGTCCGCAGGATTGTGGATTTGTGGGCACGTACTTGTACTCGTAGGTTGGTCTAGGTGTAAGTTCTTGAACGTGTGCCACTCGATTAGCAACGTATGTGTTCAGCTGGTTAGGAGATTTCGTCAGCCATCCTAGTGTGATTGTAGAATCCGAATACAATACTTTACGATCGAATTTCATCTTTAGAGCTTCGACGACCCTTGTCACCAGCCTTGACATCAAACGAAAGCCGCATAGTTCGAGCCTTGGTATTGTAGACTTTGGTGCCAAATGAGATTTACTGACGAGCAGATGAACTTCAACAGTGTTGTCCGCAAGAATACTTCGCACGTAGACGCATGTGCCGTAGGCTTCCTGCGACGCATCTGAAAACGAGTGTAATTCCAATGCAATTCGGCACGGCGCGATGACTCGACGATCGATTCGTAGATCCATCAATGTTTGTAAACCTTCACGGAACTTGTTCCACTTCACCACGATGTCATTGCTGAGTTCTTCGTCCCATGACACTTTGCTTCTCCACAGCTGACGCAATATGAGTTTAGCAGTGACACAAACCGGTGCCTGTAGACCCAATGGATCAAAGGATTTGGCAATTTCAGACAAAATGTATCGTTTCGATACCGGCTGCGTTAGCTGAGTGGGGCTATCCGAAACAACAGTTTGTCACTTGTAGGGTTCCATAGTATGCCAAGGGTTTTAATCATGTCGTTCACGCCATTTAGTTCGTATGACACTCGTTGCTCTCTTCGATCTTCTGGTATGTTATCGAGGAATTCGACAGAATTTGAGCACCATTTGTGCAGTTGAAATCCACCCTTGTCTAGTACCTCCTCCAATTCTACGCGAGCCAACAACAATAGTCAATAGTTCGAGTGTCTTGCATTGTTCTGTAGGATCTGATCGCCATATTATGCGTTGGAATTTAGTATGCTCGTCGTGCACTCGAACCATACGGTACATCTTAGAGATGTCAGCCGTGAATACGAAGGCGTGTGTTCGGAACCGGAGCACTATATCGATGAGCGGATCTTGAATGGTAGGGCCCACCATCAAAGTATCATTCAAGGACAGACCGGAACTTGATGGTGCAGAAGCATCGAATACTGTTCTTAGCTTGGTTGTAGACGAACTTGGCTTGAGTATAGCGTGGTGGGGTAGGTAGAATCCACCAGCCTCTTCTTCAGATGAATCGATCTCTCGGCAGTGACCTAATTGCTTGTATTCTTCCATAAACGTACATTGAGCCATCTTGTCTTGAGTTCAGCGTCTTTAGCAATTATTTTTCTCAAGGGAAGAGAAACGGAGTAGAGCGTGCTGCTTCGAGTCGCCAAGTTGACTCACATTGCCACGGAAAGAAAGCTTCACTGTGTAACGACCACTTGCGTTGTGACTGTAGGTTTGCTGATAGAATTTTTCACACGTCGTCTCCTCAAATGACAAACTTGAAGCGGTTGATATCGCCTCGGATTCCCAAAAACGTTCGACGAGATCGTTTAAATCCGCTTCCCGTACCACAACGTTGCAGCGGTTCACATCGTACCTCCTGCTAGTAGTGTCGGCTAGACCACCAACCACCCAACCAAACACTGTCTCCTGCACAAACGGCAAATTCTCGGCTAGTTTGACTCTACCCGATTTCAGGAGACCAAAGAAATGGCCAACACCAATCAGCATGTCCACCCGCTGAGGACGGTGGAAGTCCGGATCAGCAAAAATCATTTCGGATGGTATTGGCCATGTGGTAATATCGATGTACTTTGCTGGTATTATCCCAGTGATTTTGTTGATCACCAGACACTCAATGATACTTGTGTAGTTGTAGTTACGTGCTTGCACGTTGACGTGTACCAAGGTCGTGACCCGACTCGCTGTACCATCCACACCTGTCATTTCAACGTTGACATTTTGACGCTTCAATCGTAGTAGAGAAGCGAGTTTTTCCGTTAGCAGGTTTACTTGCGAGCCACAATCTAGCAGAACGCGGCACGGCTGAGCTCTTCCGCTATCATCATATACATTCACAACCGCGGTGCAAAGCAGCGCCTGTTGCTGGTGAATTGTGCAAGAAGCACTGATAGCGTTCGTAGTAATAGGCGTCATAGAGCCTTCCTTCGATTGTGCCGATGGCACCGTAGTAGCAGTCTGTTCGGCAGCGACAACCATAGACGTAGAGTTCACATGTAGAGTAGAGTGGTGTCGCTTCTTACAAACCTTGCAGGACATGGTAGAGGAGCAATGTGCAGTGACATGCCCCTTCCGCAAACAGTTGTAGCAAACTCCGTGTTGCTTTGCCTTCTCGTAGCGTTCTTTCGGATTAAGTTTGAGAAAATCCCCACACTGATGGTTAGGATGGGATTTTTCACAGAAATTACACCGATACTCGATGGATGTTGCCAGAGATGCTGCTTTCAGCGGAGGAATTTTCGTGGTTGCGATGCTGCTGAACTTTTTGGGCTTGCTTGTTCGCTCGATTCTTTCCAGCACTTGACTCCGAGATGTGAGGAACTTGATTGTATCTGCATACTGAGGCATGTCGCCATGATCTATGCTGCTTTCCCATAATTTTCTCGTCTCTAAGTCGGCCTTTGACGCCAGGATACCGACGACGATTACATCCGATAGTCCGTCCATTTCAAACTCGTAGAATTCGAATGCATCCACTGGCTTGCAAGTGTGAACTAGTTCCCGTAGCTGTTTGCCACTTTCGAATATCATCGATTTGAGGCCAAGAATGCAGCTGACGTGCATGTCGACAATCTTCCTTTTATCTTCGAAGCGTGCCGTTAGATGTTCCATGGCAGCTGCAAAAATGCCGTCGTTGATTGTCTGTTGATCGATTGTTCCGGAAGCTTCGCCCACCAAACATTTGTCGAGGTGGTAAAGCTTCGTCGCATCCGATTCGCCACCGTGCTTGCTCAAGAAAGTCATGAATTTGAACCAGTTTACTGGTTTTCCATCAAACGTGGGTAGTGGAGTATGTAAAGGAGCAGATTGTAATTGAACTGGTTGGGACTGCACCGGAGCTGTTTGGACGACCATTTGAAGTTGATGATTTTCTTCTTGTCTTGCTCCTTCCGGCAGCCTGTACACCCTGATTCGAACATTGTTGTAGAGTTCCTCAGATTCAACGTATTTATCTTCCTGCTCCGTAGCATGAACAGGCGAAATTGCGTAAATTTTGTTCTGGAACTGGTTGAATTCGTCGTAGGCAGCGTCAATCGTCTTCAACTGGGTGCGCAACAAAACTCATCCGGAACTGTTTCCGATTGTTCGTGCCGGAACAGAACATTTCTGATCCGTGTAATTTTGCCCTTGACGGCTCCGCGTTGTAGAACAGTTGCTTGAAATTCTTCCGCCATTTTCTTTTCTGTTGCTGGCGTTCCCTGATTGGCGTGCTAAACACTTCCACTTTATTTTCCGGTTTCTTCACGGGAGTTGACGACATTTACCCATCCATTCGACCGGTGGGTCCTTCCGCGATTGTGACGACCGAAACCACTTCGAAATCCGGTTCGAAGGACCAAAATGTTTCTCTTCACTGCGAAAAAAAGAAAACGCGTGGACTGTACTTGATGTATTTATTTCGACTGACTTTGAAAAAGAAAAAATAACAATAATAATAAAAAGTGGAATGTTATTCTGGACAGCGTTGCCAAATGCACCGATTCGACGAAACACTTGATTTGTCCAATCTTCACATGTGCTTTACTGTTGTATATCCACAGTCAAGCGAGTGCACATTGTTTATTAAACGAGAGGATCGCATTCTATGCCCATAACAACCTTGCTAAAAAAGGTGTAAAGACGCTGCTGATGCTGTAGCCAACCAGGTACTCCAAGTAGGTAGGATAAAGGACTTTTCGAAGCGGTTTATAGCAAAAATCTGTAAAAAACATCTATATCACTAAACATTAAGACATTTTTATTAATTTACTCTGTTTGCTTGTCGGGTTTACTTAACCTTTTGTATAGTACTCTCTTTTACGCATGTAAATTGCATCAAAAATACGGCTACAACTATGTATAATAAAGTGGTTTTTATTTAAGTAGTAATAGATATATAAATACCGATCGCTATGTCTAAAAGATGCCTTCGTCAACATCTCGTTTTATCATCGTTTGCCTCTTCCCCTGAATTTTTCACAGAAGGAGCACTAATAATAATACTTTGTAGAATCGTTCTCGTTCGGAAACTTGCGAAAAATTATGCATCTTTTTTACGGAAATCTTGCAATTCTTGGTTAGACTACTCTCTGGCTGCATTCGTGCTCCTAATTAAATAAGCTACCGTTCATCTTTAATTGCTGTGTAAACAGTTCACAGTTTGAATAAGTTTTACCAATATCGGTAAATTTCAAGTATAAAATCGAAGGCAGAGTTGTGTCTCCTGTAATGTGTTCGTTTGTGTAAAGTTCGTTCTACAATGTCTGCAGACAGGTTCAACTAAAAAATTTCATTTATCACACGGCGTCTTCGATCGCAATCATATTTTTTAAATTATTTTCGTTTCGCATTTAAATGCATTTTGTGAACATATTTAACGGAACGCGAGCTGGAACATCGGTTTCGATGATCTTTCAAGTTTGTTGTGAAAGACGATAACATTGGATTCAACTTCTCTTATCGTGCCCTTCCTATTACGTGTGTCAAGTTGAATAGATTGGAATTATCACACGGACACGTCGTGAACATTTCACAAAGAAATTAATAAAATACTTACCTGTGTCTACTTCTAATAGCAAATGTCTGTCGCGTTAAAAGTGATAATAGTAATACTAATAAACTAGCTCAAACTTAAACACAACGACAACAATCTTCATCACGCTGATCGCGCGGTCAACCCCTTCTGGTGTCGTCGATCACCGTTCGTCCCATATCTTACTAACTGCATCATGTTGACAGATGGTAGTTCCGAAAAAAAAACTCCCTTAGAATTGACTCTCCTTTCGGAGCAAAGGAAGCCCGCCACCGGTCGAGACGGTTTTGGAACTCTCGGTCGTGGTGGTTGAATTGTGTTCTCCGTTGACGTGGCTGGTGCCATGCTTGACCGTGGTGATGACTGACTTGATGATCACCGAGTTGGAGGCCGTTTCGGTGGAATCGCTGAGGGAGGATAAAGAGTTATTATTGGATGCCGTCACATTGCTTTCAAATTTAATTTAGTTACCCGATGTGTTTCAAATCTTTAATGTTGGATGAATTGAGGGTCGTTATGTCGGTGGCTTTGGCCGAAGATGCTACGTTGTTCGAGTGCGTGCTCAACACTGATAGCCGGCCTGCGGAATAGAAAAAAGTGGTTATCAATTAGGCGATAAATGAATAGCCCATGAGCAATGACACCATTAATTTAACTAGCTTATTAGAAGACAACAACCAATGAGATATCATCAAAAAGGAATAAATGGGAAGGATTTTCTTCAGGACATTAATCTAAATTTCTTTCAAAAATTTGGAATAATATGCCGTGCTAATTCCGAAATCTTTCCTGTGAAAATACCAAATAATTCTCCATAAGAATTCCGAAGTAGTTTCATCGGAAAATCCAAATATATTCCTTGTGAAAATTCACCGAAATTTCTCATGGAAATTCAGAGGAAATGTGCGTTACAAAGAACTTTTCATCAACTTTTAGGTCTGGCGCCATAACTGCGGTTGAGCTATTTGTTCTATTGGTGGTTGATGGCTGTAAAAACAGTTGTCGTGACTCGTGGTTGCAGAAGACCTAGCATTGTATATGAATATTTCTTCCAAGTACCAACTGGGATGGTGTTTTGTCTGTTACCACATACTGTACTTGAAATGTACCCCTCATAAACCCTCCATTCAGGGTCTACCGTCCATCCCGTGCTTCAGAAGATCACATCAATACATGACTCACCACGTGGACCACGTTCAGTCTCACTAACGACTCTAGCAGGATATTCTCTGGCGTTAGTGAACCGGGATCCCTAGTCCACTGCCCACGCATTGAAGTCACCTGCTACTACTAATGGTTTCAGACCAGTTAGTGCTCCTACATGGCTATTCAATATCTTCTGTACTGCTCTGTATTCCATCTAGAACAGCGGTTCTCAACCTTTTTCTTGAGCGGTACCCCTTGGAGCTTTTGCATTAATTGAGGTACCCCCTATTTTTTGTTAATGAAAATAAGCGTAAGGGGCAAGCCAGAGTAAACGCGACGTGCGATGCGACGCGACGCGACAGTGCAATTTGACAGCCTGTTGATAATGATTGTTATTCTTTTACGTGAGTCGCGTCGCGTCGCATCCCTCGTCGCGTTTACTCTGGCTTGCCCCTAACTTATAACAGATGTGAAAAACTATCCGGAGACGAGCCAGCCTAGGGCTGAAAGTCTCCTTAATAAAGACACAAAAAAAAGGTCTGAAAAATAGACCTTAAAACCAACGGGATAAATTGCTCTTCTTGAAGTTGGGTTAAATTTTCATTATTACGTGAAACTTTACAAAGCACATTTAGTTTATACAAGGATGGTTCCGAACCACATTAAAAGGAGGCTCCAAGCTTGTAATGATTCTTCCAAGAAGCGTAGAAATAGGCTAACAGCTTCATACAGGGAGAGGGGGCCATTTGGCATAAAGTCATTTGGCATAAAGGGCATTTGGCATAATGGTCATTTGGTATAACGGACATTTGGTATATTTTTTCTTTGCGTTCGCTAAATGGTGACTAAGTGGTGCGGGAAACACCCCGGAATAGTAAATACAACACTGGTCGATAACAGTACTAAAAAGACATTATCCTCTCGTGGAAAGAATGCATTTGCAATGCAATGCAAAAGTAGGCGCATGCCCGGATTAAAGCAGTGGTAGGCGTTTGGCCTTAGTAGGCGTTTGGCCGGATTATGGCAATGGAGGATATGATACCTTCTTTAAAAGTAGGCGTGTGGCCGTATTATGGCAATGCAGGATGTGATCCCTTCTTTAAAAGTAGGTGCTTGCACGGATTTTGGCAATGTAGGATGCGATCCCTTCTTTAAAGGTAGGCGCTTGCATGGATTATGGCAATGTAGGATCTAATCCCTTCTTTAAAAGTAGGCGCTCGCCCGAATTATGATAATGGTGGATGTGATTCTTTCTATAAAAGGAGGCGCTTGCCCGAATTGAGGCAATGGTGGATGCGATCCCTTTTTTAAGAGTAGGCACATGCCCGAATTAAGGCCATGGTGGATGCGATCCCTTCTTTTAAAATAGGCGCTTGCACGGATTATAGCAGTGGAGGATTTGATTTGTTCTTTAAAAATAGGCGCTTGTCCGGATTGAAGCAATGGCGGATGTAATCCCTTCTTTAAAAGTAGGTGTGTGGCCTGAATTGTGGCAATGGTGGATGTGATCCCTTCTTTAAAAGTAGGCCCTGCCAAGATTATGGCAATGGTGGATGTGACTCCTTCTTTATAAGTAGGCTCTTGTCGGGAATAAATCAATGGAAGATGTGATCTCTTCCCCGAGTAGCACAATTCAGATTGATTTGATTACAATAACTCATATGCGACTTGATTGGTTTTAGTAACTCGTATCCGACAAGTGTGTTGCTTGTGTTTTTGGCGCTTGGTTTGACGCTTAAGGCAACGGTGGATTTGCTCCGGTCTTAAAGCGCATGCCCGGATAGAAGCAATGGTGGATGTAATCCCTACTTTAAAAGTAGGCATTTGGCCGGAATAAGTCAATGATGGATGTGATCCCTCCCTCGGAAGTAATTCTGCCGTTTTGTTATTTCGTTCTTCCGGAAAATGTCTACCATACCATCAGTCTAAATTTATCAGAATACAGCCTTGACCTACTTTATCTACGCTAAACATTACATGAAATTTCCCTTTCGCTTTCACAGTTCGAAAATGACCCACTCTTTTCTTGCAGTTCAAAATTATGCCAAATGACCATTATGCCAAATGGCCTTTATGCCAAATGACCTTATGCCAAATGGCATAAAGACTTTTATAAATATTGAGAGCTTCCGGGCCTCTTGAAAGGAGGCTTCCGGGCCTCTTGGAAGGCTCTTTAAAAAAGGAGGCTTCAAAGCGTCTTTAAAAAAAGAGGTTTCCGAGCCTCTTTGAAAAAGGGAGGCTTCCAAGCCTTTTTGAAAAAAGGGGCTTCCGGGCCTTTTCAGAAAGGAGGCTTCCGTGCCTCTTGAAAGGAGGCTTCCGGGTCTCTTCAGAAAGGAGGCTTCCGTGCTTTTAAAAAATTAGGCTTCCGGGCTGCTTAAAAAAGGAAGCTTTCGGGCCTCTTGAAAAAGGCTTCAGAGCTTCTTGAAAGGAGGCTTCCGAATTTCATGAAAGAAGATTTCCGAACTTCTTGAAAGGAGGGCATGGTCTTGCTTTGTAGCCGCGCGTCTTACCGCACGGCTAAGGAGGGCCCCCTTTATCAATAATATTGAATAATAATTGTAATACATCCGCCATTACGCACTTTTGTTAGAGGTACCCCCTGGAGCCAGCGAAGGTACCCCCAGGGGTACATGTACCCCAGGTTGAGAACCGCTGAAGAACAGTAGCAGCTACAAAAATAAACATCATTTACCTTGGCTATTACGAAAATCTCATCGTCAGAAGATGAAACTATTTCTTGGATTGGGTACTTCCCACATGTCCAGATTGCAGCAGTCGGTGCAGCATGGCAGGTGGGAGTCTTATATCCTTCAGCTTCACACCTCCGGCATAGCCTACTCCAATCTGGACCCTTGCCGTCATATGACTAATGTCTAAAATCGAAGCACTTAAAGCAGTCCTAAGTTTGCTGGTTTATGCTCGTTATCCTGGATTTCGACGCCGCACTGATCTCTCAGAATAGCCACCAGGTCTCCGGGTTCGGTTATTTCATCCAGGTCCCGACACTTGACTTCATCTACTGGACATAGGGTCTTAACATGCACTCCATTACCCAGAACCTCTTCTATCAACTTTTTATACGCAGCATCCCGCTTCAGGACGACAATGATCTCACCATTCAACGTACAGCGAATACAGTTGATATCCTTAGCCTTACCCATGTCAGTGAGTTTTTCATTGCTTCTCATGGCCTTCGGTATATCGGCGTAGCTTTTGAATCTTTGCCAATAATCGTCTCGTCCCTTCAACTACTGCCATTGAAAGGTTCGCCCTTTCGGGTATGGGTGACCGACCGACCCGACCTTACTGAGCTCTGGAGATGCACCGGTGACGGCCATGCGTCTTCGGAGTTCTGCAGTTATTCATTCCGTCAGCTATTTTTCCTCAGTAAGGAGCCGAATCTTTGATGCGCTCTCCTTCCTGCATTCCATAGCCTGCTGCCTTGCTTACTGCCAACTCCTTCTCCTCAATAAGTAGGCGGATCTTTCGTTCTGCCTTCTTACTGACCTCCAGCAGGGACCTCCATTTCTGCTTTGCCTCTATAACGATGTTGCAGAGGGTCATAACAGACATCTTTAGATCTATGCTGTATTTCCCGCGGTTATCCAGAAAGGATCATATTACTTCCGAAGTGGTTGTGATCAGCTCCATTTTTTGGCTACCGCCCTCCTTGTGGCTGGTCATAGCCTCGTTAATGACCTTGGTCAGAGTGGCGCCATCCATTTTGATCTCGACATTTTGAATCAACAAATCAAACAAAGCCTCATGCAATTCTGTCATTCATTATCCCACTTTTAATATTCTTTATAATTCTCTTAAGTCTTTTCCACTCTTCGTATATGCACCCAAAATAAAAAAATACTACACCCCAAAACGGTTTTCGTGGAACTCACATCTCGAACCTACACAATATTCCCAAATAAACTGTTTTAAATCTTCATCTCAACCTACCAACAATTTCCTCGGTGGTGGTTGAACAAAGCGTCGTGGTCGTCGAGTTCAGATGGTCACGAACCGAGTCGATCGTAATGTCCCCAATAGAGCTGGTGATGGTTTCATTGGCGGCCTTGTTGGGGGAAGCGTCATCGCCACTGCCGACACCGTTGGTCAGGCCATCCCCTCCAGCGGAACCAGTTCCATTGATGGCAGTTACGACCACGGACAGAGGTGTCGCAACATCGATTGGCTTTTCTGCGGTGGGTTCCTCAACTTCCGGTGTTGCGGCTGCTTCATCAGCTTCAACCGCCAGTTCGGTTTCTTCTTGCTCGTGAGACCAGTCTTCCAGCTCGATGTATCCCGTAGGCGAAACGATTTTCGATGTGGATAATGTAATTCGCTGAACCTCCGACGAAGACATCATGTACAGGGCTTCCCCATGGTTTGTGAAACAAAGCGAAGAAATTCCACTGGAAAATATAAAGCCGTAATGTAATACCACTAATTAAACGAAATAGAATCATCCGTACTTGATATCTTCTCTCCGCACTGCCGCCGCATTCAGCTGACGCTTCAGTTCCGGAACCGATAGAACCAAACAATCGCCAAGGTTCGTCAGGCAGAGCAGGCTGATCTCGTAGTGTTTTGGAACTTCGGGTGCGGTCGCTGGCTCAGCATTGCTGGCGTTCAGTGCTTCTGCGGATGGAGAACCGGATGCTGGAGCAGATTCGGTGGCTGCTGGGGCCGGTGTTCGAGATCCAGCTTTGGATGGACTTGCTTGCAGATGGGACGCCGGCAGGGTGCACATGAATGTTGCAAAAGCTATACGGCGAACTCTGGAACGACAAAATATAGAATAATGATCGTAGATGGGGTCCGGCGGAATAGTGATGAATGCTCACCTCGCTCCTTCATGCGCTGTTAGTTTGTACTTGTTGACCGGTTTCAGTTGTGGCAGGGAGAATACCTTGAACTGCTCTTCGGATGCAATGAGAACCTTGTGTGGTCCAGGGCCCGGTTTGGACTGGAAATCGAGTGGAACACCATGCTACAAATAAAGGAGTACAAAAAAAAAATATTACCATTAGACTCGTTTTCTGATGTAGTTTTGCCTACAATTTTTCAATGAGCAGCATTGTCTAAGATGCGAAATTCATCTATGACACTTGATTTTTCTACACAACTTACCTGGTCGAACAGAGAAATCGCAATGACCGGTGCACGATGCTTCAGTTGAATTTCCTTGGCCAATTGTCCGGTGATGGGTTTCGGTGGCGGAACATCCCCTCCATCTACGTTGGCCTCGTTGTTTTGTGTTGGAGGCTGTGGCGGTGGTCTTGGAGGAACATTCAGAATAAATACCGATACACAGCTAGAATTCGTTCCGGACCACAATGTTGCACTAGTGTGTTGTTGATTCGTCAAATGGGTCTGCGCAAAGGTCAAACACCGAACCATTGAACCCATTCCGTCATCTACAGGGCGGGCTTCGATCTGCCGTTCGACGGGACGAGTTTCCGCCGGCGTAGTGGCCTGTGCACTTGGATTGTTCCGGGTGGAACGTCCCTTGCGCAACCGACGGAACGATTCTCGAAGGGTCTTCTTGAATGATTTACGGCGCGATAGAGTTTCACCTGCACCAGTGAGATCTGTAAGAGGAGTTAATTGTAGATGATGTAACGGACACTCTAATGCAAATCTTACCATTCGGATTCAGTGTGCACTTATGCAGCACTGGGCTTTGAGTGTGGTAATCGAAAAGCACCAATCCGTGTGCGGTACCGGCTGCAACCAGATTCCACTGACTCTGAACTGCCGTGCAAGTCACTGCAGCCGGTGGAAGAATCTGCAACACACTAACCACATTCACTCCTTCCTGAATAGGAGTATTTTCTTCTAGCAACTGTCGTTTCACCTTCAATTGGTCGTGACCTTTCCAGACAAAGCCATCGCGATCGCTTACCAAATTCATCGTGGATACCTTCAGCGGGCCAGGTTCTTCTCGTGATGGTTCGAAGTTGGCAATGACCACATTGCCGGCGGTCCCAGCTACGATTAAGGTTCCCGTCGTCGGACACAGTTGAACCTTTTTCACGGCCAAACGAGGATCGTCCGAATATGGATCGAACTGACCGGCTTTACGAAACGGAGGTTCCCCGTCGTCTAACTGTTCCGTTGAGGTAGTCAAATGATTGTCAAAATCGTCACTGTTATTGAACAGTGGGGCGGTTTTTACATGCAGAATTGGACTTAAGCAAACATCGCTGCAGTTCCAAAACTTCACGGAGCCATCTTCGTGACCCGTTATAAGTAGATCGTATTCTTGTCGTTCGTCTTCGATAGTTTCTGGTAGCATACCGCCGTCAATAGGCCACGGTTTGGAACTGTAATCCACTAGCTGAGACTCTCCAGCTCGAACAATCGTTTCGTAAAGTTCTGCCTTCACTCCGGAAACCAGATGATTGCATGTAACGGCAGAGGCATGCAGTGAATGCAAATAAGGAATATTTATTTGCGGAATGGTTTCATCTGTCAAATCGTACGCAACCAATTCTTCTTCAAGCAGTACGACCAAAACTTCAACCTGCTCTGGGCGATCCTCATTGAAAGTGACGAAGAAATCGATTACCTTGGAGGTGAAATCGAAGGCTACTTTTGTTCCATCTCGGCAGTGAACTGACACACACTGGTGTTCACCATATGCTGACCTTGGCATTCCTCCGGAGAACACGACCAGCTCACAAAGGCCCCGTTTCCCGCGAATCAATCTATCAATGGCCTTACATGGATCTGGACCATAAGGCACATACTTTTGATTTTCTGGGGGTATTGGACTGTCCAAATCCCAGGTTGCAAATGAACCATCTCCATGATACCAGGTGAACTGTGTGCCACAGGGAGAAATGTACAATCCAACACTTTGACCGTGACCCGGAGAAATGAAGGACTGCTTTACATTGTTTGCATCCAAATCCCACAGTACGACAAGACCTCGATTGTATGCAATTAGCAGCTGATTGTGATTGTTTGGCAATTGTTTTACTGATTCGATCGCTCCAGGGTTCAGTTTGTATGATTGCGGTAATTGTTCGAGCACCACATCGTGGTAGATGACCGGTTCTCGCACGGAGAAGCTCTTGATATCGAACTGATACACGTTACCGCCCTCGGTGCCAATCCACACTGTATCCTTCATGTAGGAACAGCACAGAGATGAAATCTTCTTAAGCTTTCCATCGAATGGCAGCGTCTTGATGGGAACTAGCACCGTTCCGGTTGGTTCCCACAGGATCAACTGATTCGAAGCCGTCAGCGATAGGAGCCGACCACTTCCGGGGATCCATTCCAGCAGTTGCACTATCGAATCGGATGCGTTCGTTGTGGCGGGATGTTGACCGTAGAACTCGACGCCGGGCCGACCGAATACCTTAATGATACCGCTGTTGGTGCCGATGGCCATCAGTCTGCTGATCGAGTCGTAGGCCACGGCCGACGGTTTGTGCGGGAAGCCATGCTGGGCTGTCTGTGAACGGAGAAGAAAGGAAATAGATTAGAATACCTAAATGCATTTAGTAGGTTTGCTGCGGGTTTTCAACGGTCCAACCACAGATAAACAAACGTAACTGTTAATAAAAAATAATTGAAAAAACTTCGTCATCAAAGACACTATGATCTATGAAGAAAACTTGAAAAATAAAGAAAAAATCAAATCCATCGACGATTTACTACGTTAGTTTACTATTCAATAAAACAACATCTGATAATCATAAGCCAGTCGGCAATCGACGCTTCCTTCCCGTGTACTTCATATATGAATAGAAGCCGGTGACATGTAGCGAACTTTCTCAAGCGCGCCGTATAAGGTCATCTGGGGTAAGCATGAATGATTCAGATTCAACTAAAGTGGTAAGAAGCAAAAAGATGGTCATGAGGGCGGTGGTCCGGTTTCAGACAGCGAAGCAATTGCAGATTACCGTGCAGTTGCCATAAATTTTACAAAACGGGAATAAATCAACCGCTAAGGTGGGCGACGAAACGAAAATCGACCCAGTAAACGTGATTATTGAGGAAGGATGGCAGGAAATGTCGGGTAAATGTTTCTGTTTGGCAAGGTGCGGTGATGATAATTAATAACACTTGTAATTATTTTGAGTGGCTTTCTGCAACGAAACTGATAAGCCAAAGGGGTGACCTTATTGAGGAACGTCGTGTATTCTCGGATGGATGATATCATAGCTGGTATGAATACACAAAGGCTTGAATGTATTACACTTTCCAATGTCATATATCTGAATCGCAAGCTGGCCAATATTGATTTAAGACTTACTGTGATAGACAGAGATAAAACCAAAATCCAGGAAATACCAAGACATTGCCATAGGAACCACCCATGTAACCATAAGCACGTTATTTAGCTTTTTCGGCCTCATAGGGCTATCATAGAGCCAGCATAGCATAGCATAGCATGAATGCTTACGGTTACCTGGGCAGTGCTAATATTTAAAACTGGTAAATTCTCTTCAACGGTTTTCCCCGGGGCAATCTGGTAGTCCTGGAAGTGGTTGAAATGGTCAATGGTCCATTTTATATTCATACCAAGCTTCCTGATCGAAAACCATGAAAAAAAGCCGGCGAATGACTTATTTTGTCGCTAAAACTGTTCTCTACTAAAAGTTTCCATGAAGCAATTAGTAGGTCCCGGAAGTGGTCGTCATCAATTAATTATTTATACCTCAGTTCCTGATCGAAAACCATAAAAAAGATCGGTCGAATTTACAAGTTTTGGTGCAAAAACTAAAATGTCCCCTTTCACAGGGAAAACCCGGGTCCCGGAAATGGTCAAAGTTGTCAATGGGCCATTTTACATTCATACCTCGCTTCCTGATAGAAAATAGATAATTGTTGAATGATTTGTTTCTAGGCTAAACCTGAAATGTCTCCTTCTACAGGTTCCCCGGGAAGCAATCCGTAGGTATCAGAAGCGGCCAGAATCGTCAATGGTCTATTTTATATGCATACTTCGCTTCCTGACCAAAAATCGTGAAAAAAGAACCGTTTTGGGGATAAAACTGAAATGTCCACTTCTGCAGGTTCCCCTGGTTCTTTATTGGTCGTGGTCGGCATTACGCCTGGTCGGACCAGAATTAAAACCCAGGCGGCGGTGAGCACCATTCATCGTTGGGCTTTATCCGTCGGTTTCAGCATGAACGCCAGAAAATGTGTCCGTGGGCACATCTGCTACAGTCGTCATCAGCTAGCGGAACCTGCTATAAAGCTAGGCACTGAAGCAGTCCCCAAACGAAAAATCGATCGGGTCCTCGGGGTCGACATAGATCGAAAATTGACATTTTCACCACACTTCCGGGCGGAGAAGGTGGCATGCAAAACCCGTATGAACCTCGTGAGGACCCTCGCGAAGTGCATCCTACCAACAATAGGAACACCAAACTCAGAATCGACTAAGCCTTTGCCTCCGACCTGGTTCCATCCACTCCCGCCGAAGCAACATGCGTTGATGCCGGCGTCATTCCCATTCGACATCGAATTCTCACGCCACATCCGGCGATCACGGATCCTAAGAAGCGTGGCTGGCTGCTGGCACCGGCCTTCCCCCAGTGGCACAGGTCCAATAGCACGGAGCCAAACGCTGGCTGATGCATCCAGCCAAGATAAACAAAACCATAGCCGCACGGTTCCGAAGAGGTGACGCCGCCGAGGAACTAAGAAGGTCGGTCATCGAATCAACCAGCACATGCTTCCGGAACCATGAAATTCGATACACTGACGGGCCTTGGCAGGTCTGACAGCCTAGCATCCCAGTGCAACATCTTTTCCGCCTAAGCCGTCGCAGTTTTTATCTCGGCCACTCTTCCGTCGAACAAACCCATCGTGGTTTTCACGGACTCCGCTAGTGTGATTGCTGCCCTACAGAGTGAGAAAAAATTGACATCGGAACAGCTGCCTACAAGGCGAAGTAAGAAAATTTGAAATCTGATTTTTCTATTTCCAAAATTTTACAAATCAAGTGCAGAATGAATGACGGATTGATATTGAAGTTTGTGCAAGTTTGTGCTACAAAGCAAGACCATGCTGAGGGTGGCTGGGTTCTGATTGCCGGTCTAGGCTAGGCGGATTGAAAATTGTCTCGACTTCCCTGGGCACAGTGGCGTCGCGTAACCTCACTTTTTACCTGTGCACTGACACTAAAAATGAAAATTTTGATATTTTTACAGCCCAAACGAAAAATAAAACTATCAGAGTCGTTTAAGCTAATCAAATTCTAGTGATTCTATGCATTTTCGCACACAAAATCCTTAAATTGAAATTCAGTGCACAGGTAGATTGAAGTTAGGGAAACTCCACTGCCTGGGCATAAAAGTATCATCGTGCTAGCCTCATGATATACGAATGCAAAAATGGTAACCTGGCTTAGAAACCTCGCAGTTAATAACTGTGGGAGTGCTTAATGAACACTAAGCTGCGAGACGGCTCTGTCCCAGTGTGGGGATGTAATGCCAATAAGAAGAAGAAGTTGGAAAACGTTTTTGGAAAGTATTCATCATAATCCTACATTTTGCCCCGTAACGCTGGGTGACACCTTTGTTACGGTGTAAGATCTACCATGGTCACATTAGCAGCTACAGGGAAATCCTGACCCAACGAATATCTTCCCCAATGTCCAACTGCGAGGTACTTATGAGGGTGTTGCTGAGTCGGGGCCTCCCATTAAGTAAGTGCTACAGCAACACTTCCTACCCTTCCCAAGTTACGGTGAAGATATGCGTGGCCAGGAGTAGTAATCATCATGCTTTTGAGATTTTTAACCTAGATTGAAATTTAGGACCACACCCACCTTGATTTCTGATAGCAATCTGAATAAGGATTTCGAAAGAAAACAATGAGTGCCCAATCCAATCACTAGTGTCCAATCTACGAAGTACACCGTAACTGTGCTAGCTAGTATTAATCATAATCCTTCATTTTGTAAATAACACAAAACATGAAATTTCTATACAGTGTGGAGGGCATAGGCTCCAACTTTGGGGGAGCGAGACACTTTTTGCCCCCTCAATAATTATCTAAGAGGGCATAGTATTGCGCATAAGCCCCAAAATTTTATTCCCACCTTTGGGTTTCCACGCCGAGCACTCAGCGCCAAACTCGGGGACAATGAGCTAGTGGTCAAGTTGGTACTCCTGATTTTTTGACAACTGATGTCGATTGGTTGTGTGAGTGCACCGGTGTAAAAAATAGAGATTCTAGCTAAAAATTTAATTGTCAAATGCACATTTTGACAGCAATATAGATGTATGAGTGAAAAAAATGTGCAAATGCTCTATCGCGGAAGCAGTCGCTGAAGACAAGTGTCAATGGTTTCAGTGACGAAACAAAAAGTTTCGATGCAAAAAGCAATATCATTTCGCAAACTGAGCCGGAGTGAGTCTTTCCACTTTGACAAAACGGTATCATCACATAAACACGTACCTGAAAATCGTCACAGTTCTCGATACAATCATTGCTTGAAGCTGTTAATCACCACACAATAATTCTAAACTAACGCACTTTAATCCTTCCTATTGGTTCATTTTACCAGCACTTAAACATATTATATAAACATAAAAATGTATCCTCAAACCGCACAAAAATTCACCTCGATCTAAGAACTTCTAGTCGAACATGCTGCCAAAAGGCAACCAAACAAAAATTATTATAAATACAGTAATATCCCGATTTTATCACCCAGATCGTGAATTTTTGGGTGATAAAATGGGAAATGTGACAAAATCTGAAAAAAAAAATATATTCAATTTTTTTAATTCATTTCGCAAATATGAATCAGTTTATACCTTGAAAGGGTAAAATGCGTAATTGGCACCCGTTATTTCCTGTTGAAAAGGCCTTAAAATCCTTGACAGGTACTAAGAAATGATTTTATAATAAACCACAGACGGTGAAAGTTATTTCATGAAAATCATTGTTGTTTGCGGTATTATTTACAAAAATAAAAAGACCGACTAAAATTTTCAAAAGTTTTTGGGGTGACAAAATCTGGACGTGATAAAATTTGGGGGTAGACAAAATAGGGGAGTGACAAAATCGGGTCGACACTGTAATACCATCTGGCATCATGTTGTCGTGGAACGTGCATATTTTTGTTTACGTCGCATTTTCTACCGTCCCGATAGAGAATGAGAGTAAAATGTTGAGAGATTAAGTGAAATTTTGCTTATGCCGGGAACTGGTTTGAAGTGTGCCCGAAATGCAATCGCTATGACTGAAATGAGTGCTTAATTATTATCGTTAATTTAAACCAAATAAAAGTAAGTGTTTAGCAAGAATAGCTATTTTTAAGCAAAACTGAACCCCATTGCAGTATTGCACGACCCAGAAAATTGAGGAAAAGTTGCTTCCTGTCATAAATATCAATTAAAAAAATGCAGTCGTATGCATGTTAGGCCGGGAACGGGGTAAGAAACCCTAGACTCTTTTTTTTAATTTTTTAAAAACGCTTTTATTTGGTTATTTTCGATGCAAATAAGGTTATGGATGAATAAACAGTGTTGATTATGTGTTTTGAAAAATTAATATAATATAAAAATTAATATAAATACAGGGTGGCCACTGAAATTCGATTTTCAAATTCCCGTTTTTTTCCCGCTTTTCCCGGTATTTTTTGTCAAATTTTCCCGGTTTTAATTTAACTTGAAAAAAATCAAGGTAAGAGTTTTAATACTTTATTTCCTGATCAAACTGATATTTTATTTTCTGACCAAACTGGAGGTCAGTTTTATATCGAAGCAACTGATAATTTGTAACGAACCTTTGAAATAGATGTACATTAAACTACCAACAACGTGTTATGCGAAAACAGTTTTATCACAAGGTACACTGAAATTGTGCCATGTAGTTAGTGTTAACCGACATTTAATCAATATCGTATTGTAATTCTACATTAGCACTTAATTACAATGATTTGATTTTTTATTAGTTACAGATTATTTGTATTTTCTTGGATGCACAACTTTCGTTAGTTTCTGACAGTGCCAATGGAAATTGCATGCCAGTCTAATATGGTTCTTCCTTCTTAGAGCATAATATTTACAGAAAGCAATAAAACGTATAGTATCTCATAGTATAGCCGACATCTTTGTAATGTTCAGCTCTCGGTTTGATCTTATTCAGGCTAATTCAAAGAATACCTTCCTGAGTAACTGATGGAGCTTTTTAAATTATCGCAAAATTATGTGCTGAAGTAGCACATCTTCCAAAAAGCACCTTGTTCCTATTCAGTTTTATTGAAGGCATTGGAAAAACATCAAAGCACGAAAAAGTTAAATCAAGATGTGAAAAACGTTCGAATTGTGATCAATGTTTCATTAACATTGCAATACAGTACGCGTTTGGCATTTGGAAACAAACAAGCAAAGAATGCTGCACTGCATGTTGCATACACGAAACAAAATCATTAGGTTGCATATTTTTTACCATGTAACTTCAATGCGTCTTTCAAAATTGAATTGTTTGTTTTAATTAAGTTACAGATAAGATAAGTGTATTTTCATGTTTGATTTACATTGTTCAACGTTTAGACAACTCACAATTTAGTCCGGTGATTGTGCAATTAATCATGAGGAAAGACACAGTTCTTATAACGTAAATTAAATTCAATCACAGTTAAACCACAGACAAACAGACATAACACATGGAACATTAGGCTATCAAATTCATCGTCACGCGAACACTAACGGCATCTGTTGTTCACTCTGACTTGGGCAAATCATGAACCAGGTGTCGCTAGTGAGCAAACGTCAAACTCGAACAAAATCGACGCGCGCGCCTTAAGTGGTGGATTGGCCAACTAATAAATATTTGAATTGATCAGTAAATCACTGTACTATGAGATATTCTCGAGTGTTATGTCTGCTTGTTTGTGGTTAAACTTAGCAATGAAGTAAGTAAATCACTGTATAACCTCATTATAGTAATGGGCATTACTTTATTAAAAATCTACAGAATTTTTAAACAACTAATATGAACACAGATTTAACACGAAGACAATCGTTTTCGATCAAAAAAATTATTCAGTTTTCTAAAAAAAGATTTTAACACATTTTGGACAATCAAAACATTCGATTCGTAATTTATTCAATTTTACTTTTTGAATTCCTAGAATTAATGTCTAGAAAGTAAATCTTGGATTTTTTATTAAAAACTTTGAACGTCCTAATTCAATATTACTATATTAGAAACAAATTAGAAAACTATCTTAGAGTATCTTTTTCACCATCATAACCTTACCTTCTACAATATTAGGTAAGTTGTGGAACAATGCTAAACTAAAGATATTTTACTCTTTACAATATTACAGACATATTCACGTAGTATTAAAATTACCATTTTCAATGATTTGTAGAATTCTCAAAAATAATTCCAAACAACTCTTGAACATGTGTTAAAATATATATTATCTACCATTATCATTTTTTTCGAATTCTGTGCAAATGGAAGTTACATAGAAGTATTTGGAAGAAATTAGTATAGAAGTACAAAGGCAAGCTTGGAGATTAGAAGAATAACATTCATTCGAAAGAATGAATATTTCGATATTCGATAACATAATATTTATGACATATGGCGGGGGTTCTACCAAATCACACCAAGCGCCAAAAAGTACTCATATTTTTTACCAAGTTTTGTTTAACAGATCTAATTGACCATAAATCGTATAGGTCCTATACTATAGGATATCTCTCAGCCCCTGAGGATATCCTACAACAAATGTACACACGAATTGATTTGAAATAATTTCCGTTTCCTTTTACGTACAAAATATCACAAGTCAGTCAAAAAGCCGCTTACTCGAAATTGGAATCAAAATGATCTAGTGACAACACAAACTGGATCTGGGAAAAAGGTCTATTTATTTTTTATACCTCACACATTATGTACTAAAATCAAATAACTCAGTTTTCCTTTTGTATCAACTTCATTAAAAACTTTGAACAATTCTGAATGAAAGTTGTCAAAATTATTTTTTCCCAGTTCATGTCCTGAATTCCCGGTTTTCCCGCTTTTTTCCCGGTGACTTCAATTTCCCGTCTTTTTCCCGCTTTTCCCGTTTTTCCCGGTTCGTGGCCACCCTGTAAATATTAAAAAAACTGCCAAATAGAAATTGAAACTGTGATGTTTTTTTTCGAACGACATTTTCTCAATGTTTACGTTATGAATGTAGGCCCTTTTCACCTGTTAAGCGAGATATCTAGGATCGCTTTGTTACGCGGAGCTGTTCATGGTGTAACGAGATATGTTTCTGCAGTTGTTGATAGAAGGTACCAAATCTGCTGGAAGCATCTCAGATGTCGTTGATTAACTGCAGGAGTTTTGTGATGAATCACGTTAATAAAGATTTAAAAAAAAAATAAAATAAAAAAAATAACTGCAGGAGTAACTATATTTGATAGATCTTCTGCCAAAAATTTGTCAATTATGTAAAGGTATTCATTCCGATATTTTTTATTTATTTATTACCAGACTAAGGCCGGAATGGCCTGTGCAATACATAAAAGTCTTCACCATTCAGCTCGGTCCATGGCTGCACTTCGCCAACCACGTAGTCTGCGGAGGGTCCGCAAATCGTCCTCCACCTGATCGATCCACCTTGCCCGCTGTGCACCTCGCCTTCTTGTTCCCGTCGGATCGTTGTCGAGTACCATTTTCACCGGATTACTGTCCGACATTCTGGCTACGTGCCCGGCCCACCGCAGTCGTCCGATTTTTGCGGTGTGAACGATGGATGGTTCTCCCAACAGCTGATGCAACTCGCGGTTCATTCGCTTCCTCCACGTACCGTCCGCCATGTGCACCCCACCATAGATGGTACGCTACACTTTCCTTTCAAAAATTCCCAGTGCGCGTTGGTCCTCCACGAGCATCGTCCAGGTCTCGTGTCCGTAGAGAACTACCGGTCTAATAAGCGTTTTGTAGATAGTCAGTTTGGTACGGCGGCGAACTCTATTGGATCGAAGCGTCTTGCGGAGTCCAAAGTACGTACGATTTCCAGCCATTATGCGTCTCCGAATTTCTCTGCTGGTATCGTTATCGGCGGTCACCAGTGAGCCCAAGTACACAAATTCTTCAACCACCTCGATTTCGTCACCACCGATAGAAACTCGTGGTGGGTGGCTTACATTGACCTCTCTTGAGCCTCTTCCTATCATGAACTTCGTCTTCGACGTGTTGATGACTAGTCAAATCCGTTTAGCTTCGCTTTTCAGTCTGATGTAGGCTTCCTCCATCCTCTCAAAGTTACGTGCCATTATATCAATGTCGTCGGCGAAACCAAATAACTGGACGGACTTCGTGAAAATCGCACCACTCGTGTCAATCCCTACCCTTCGTATTACTCCCTCCAAAGCGATGTTGAATAGCAGACACGAAAGACCATCACCTTGCCGTAACCCTCTGCACGTTTCGAAGGGGATCGAGAATGTCCCTGAAACTCGAACTACGCACATCACCCGATCCATCGTCGCCTTGATCAACCGTATCAGTTTATCCGGAAATCCGTTTTCGTGCATTAGCTGCCATAGCTGGTCCCGATCGATTATATCATATGCGGCTTTGAAGTCAATAAATAGATGATGTGTGGGCACGTTGTATTCGCGGCATTTCTGCCATACCTGACGTATGGCCATCACCTGGTCTGTGGTACTGCCCCACGAACTCTCTTGCAATTGGTGTTAGTCAGTGGCATAACATTTGGGAGAGTACCTTGTAGGCGGCGTTCAGCAATGTAATTGCGAGGTAGTTACTACAATCCAGCGTATCGCCATTTTTGTAGATTTTTGTAGATGGGACACACGACACCTTCCATCCACTCATGCGGCAGAACCTCATCCTCCCAAACCTTGGTAATTACCCAGTGCAGCGCTCTAGCCAGTGCCTCACCGCCGTGTTTAAACAGCTCTCCTGGCAGTTGCTCAACCCCAGGAGCTTTGTTGTTTTTCAGCCGGCCGATCTCCTCCTGGATTTCCTGGAGATTCGGAGCCGAAAGTCGTATGTCTTGCGCGCGTGCTCTTAGGTTTATTACCATACCGCCAATGTTGTCTGCCATATCGCCATTCAGGTGCTCTTCATAGTGCTGCCGCCACCTTTAGATCACTTCACGCACGTTTGTAAGAAGGTTCCCGTTTATTCCCTTACACATACCGGGCTGTGGCACGTGGCCCTTACGTGAACGGTTCAACTTCTCATAGAACTTTCGTGCGTTATTAGCGCGGTACAGTTCCTCCGTCTCTTCACGGTCTCGATCTTCCTGCTGGCGCTTTTCCTTCGGAAAATCGAGTTTTGTCTGTTCCGCGCCCGTTTGTATCGTTCGCCCACGTGCGGTGTTGCAGCAATCTCGCCCATGCTGCATTCTTCTCCTCACCTAACTGCTCACATTCGCCGTCATACCAGTCGTTTCTCTGATCCGGAGCCACCGTGCCTAGTGCAGCGGTTGCGGTGCTTCCAATGGCGGATCGAATATCTCTCCAGCCATCTTCAAGAGATGCTGCGCGTAGTCTTGGGCTAGTCTACCGTCTTGTAGCCGCCCAATGTTTAGCCGCGGCGGACGACTCCGACGCGTGTTGTACACCGTCGAGAGTTTTGAGCGCAGACATACTGTAACGAGGTAGTGGTCGCTTCTTTTTCGTCGTCGGGTCTCCCTTCGTGTGGGCAGTGCACGTTGATGATGCTATATTTCTCGGGTACTTATCAAAAGGACGTATGTGTTTTTGTAAACAAAGATTCAGACGTCGATTTGTCCGATCTGATTGCCCTCCCACGCAAACCATCATCATAGACAGATAGAGGGAGGCTTCGGCTTCGGACAAATCGACGTTTATATCTTTGTTTACAAAATCACATACGTCCTTTTGAATAAGTACCCGAGATTTGAAGAAGCTTGCACATCCTTGCGTTGATTGGCTGCCACTCAATTACGCGTTGGCGCATCTTTCCCAGCACTATGAAGTCGGTTCCCAGCTCGTTGGTGGTGCCACAGCTTTGGTAGAAGGTATCCCTCGATGCCCGCTTTTCCACACGTCGAAGTTGCGGGGATGTAATTCATCGTAGATTATCCTGTCGCAACCTGCGAAGTCTAACGACTTGCAGTTCCATGTTTCAAGCTTCCAATCGTGATCCTTTATTCGTCGCCTAGGTCGTTGCCGATTGTTGATTCCCGTCTCGTTGGAGGGCCGTCGTGCCAGGTCTGTTTAGCGTCCCATCTAACACCAGGACTTGGGATTGTGCACTTAGAGCGGCACACGGTCGCGTTGGCGGAACCTACTTGCGGATACATGCAGCTTTTTATAGAGGTTTAAGGTGGTTATACAACAAATCGGCCATCTTGGAAACCACGTGTTTTTTCTAGTGATTTTTCTAGAGCACGAGTTGAGAGAACTATAACGCCCATGGGGATGAAACATTCGTATGTCGTTTGCTTACTCATGCTAAACAATCGACTTTAATTTCAGCATTGTACGAACATTATTACGCTAGATTTGAACTTTTGATAATAGGAGTAGAAACCGAGTGGTGAATTTACAATTCACCACATGGCTTGATTGTATAATCACCTTAACAGAGCCCACTGTCAAACCTCACCACATCCTAGGCAAGCATCACAACTCGCAGATGGTCTGGCGAGGGATCGTCAAGCCTTGGACATAGTCCCTGCTGCCCAGTATGGGATAACAGCGACTGAATTCCATATCTCTACTGCACAACTGGATCTACACATATTTTGAAAATAACGCATTCGTTTTTTCTAAGTGATTTAATTGAAGATGCTGGATATTTCTAAACGATTAGTAGCCATTAGAGGATGCTATCGAAGGATATTGAAATTGATTTTTTTTAACTTTTTATTGTAGGCCCTTGCTATCCCAAAGTAAGCGCCTATAGACATGGCGAATAAATGGGGGAGGAGAAAGCCGCCTGCTGTCATCGAGAGAAAAAGTAGAATCATTGAAATTTCACACGGTGTGGTATGGGAAATAGAGTATGTTTTTGTTAAAAACAAACATGAAAGATGTTTTCCAAAAAAAGGTTTAAGGGGTTAGAATTTTAAAAGCACGCAAAATAGATATGAAATCTCAATTTTTATATTCAGATTATATTATATAGATTGTTGAATTTTTGACCCCACAAACTAAAAAAAGCCAGAGAATAAAAAGTGTTATCTGTAAACAGAGCCTAAGGTTTTTTTTTAAACCGACTGAATAGATGTTTAAAGTGTCCTATACGAGACACTGAAGACGGCCTCACAGTTGAGGTCGAAATACGTATCTGTAAAGATAATAAAACGTAGTGAAATTAAATGGAAAGTACTAAACTCGTCTTAGACAGTTGAAGACATTCCACTAAAAGAGTTTACATATTTTTTCTGTTGTGATGTTTTCATTTCCAGAATTGAATAATTTCATACCCCCATGCCCCCCGCCCTCCAATAATTTAATGAAGTTGGCGCCTCTGGCTGGCGGGAATCGGTCCATGTCCCCAAGTAATGATTCACCCTACCGAATTTTTAAGGGAAATTATTATCCTCTATATTCCAACAGTAAAATCACATCTGAAGCAATTGACTGTTTCTTGACCTCTTCATGGCAATCATATCTTTCGATGATCGCCAAACCTCCTGATCTTACAATAACATTCACAGAAGGTTCCCCTCTCTATTTAACTCCAACAGACAAAGTTTGTTGTAGTTCCTAACGAAATCTTGGGTTAGTCACTGCTGAAGTTTATGCTACCGGATTTATTTAGCACGATGTTTGCTCGAACGGTTAATTTGGCAAATCACGTCATCAATTCCTTTCACGTCAGTCGTTGCGTTGTTAGCACACCCAGCTGCAATCATTTCGCTAGCTTTCGATCTGTGTGGCGTCATTTTGCGGTTTCCAGATCCAGACAGACCGTTACCTAGGCAGGTAGTAAACGGTGCAATTAGTTATCCGACAGACAGAATTAAAGCTGAGAGATGGTGCGAGCTCTTTTGGCAATTCGACATCCAGTGAAAATTTGCGCTATGTCATTTGTTTCAACCCCAGTTTAGTATAGAAAGTGGCTATGTTCGCATTTTGGTGTTTGCCTTTCACGTACAGTAGATCTGAAATGTTTCCTCGTACTCTTTACTTCAGGAAATTTATACAATATTTACCAATGATAATTTGATTTTGAAAAGCTGGTTAAATCCTCAATACTTTTAGAACTTGGAAGCTTCAATAGAAAAATTGAGGCGCAATACAATCGAAAAACGACACGACAGCCGTTGTTATTATTACTTGTTCCATTCTAGTAGTCTTGATGCTGATCATTATCGCGTTTCTCTCAGTTTTTAGATATTTTCACGGAGTCTTTCCGTAAACAGAAAGAGATGTTTTGGGCTCTAATTAGTTTCTCGATAATTAAAGTATCCATTTAACACCCCACGAATCGCATGGGGCATGAAGATGGTTGAAACAGGCGGAGTGCGGGGAAAGATTACCACCCAATTAATTGATAGTGCCAGCAAAGTGATGGGAACAGGTGTTGCCAGTCAAACGATTGCTTTTACGGTTTGTTTACGGGATGTTCAAACAGAAAAGTATATTGTATGATGGTTCGGTTTGGGTGTGGGCTTTATGGCCATATCGAGTGAAGTATGCCGCCAGTCTGCGCGGAAGAAATACCAAAAGAAATGCAATAAATCGAAAAAGTTAATTGTTGATGATATTCACTTTTGTGTGGAATTGCTTCAACTTATGGTGTTCGAATAGCTTTATCAATCTAGTATTAGCATTTGCGAGTCATTTGAAATGTATGTAAAGGAATCTCATAAAAAGTTTTATGAACTGTTCCGTCACAGAAAAACAGACATGTAACATCAGTCGATCAAATACGAAACACTAAATCACGTCTTCTGCTGTCTGTTTATTTTGAACGGTAGATGGTGATTATCAGCTAGCACCAAATAAGATAAAAATAAACTGACTGGTGCACCACCGATAATCGATTAACCAATTGAAGAATAATTAAATGCACCTGTAATCAAAATATGGGAGGATCAGGTTCTGTCGGAAGAGTGGATGGAAGGTGTCGTGTTCGTGTGTCCCTCTACTAACAGAACGATGAGCTGCAGGGATTGACACGAGACGAGTGGTATGATTTTCACATGGTCCTTCTAGCTACTAGGCTTTTCCTATGACATATTGATGTTATGCCATGTGACTTTGAAAAGATGGAGGAAGCTAAGAAACTAGATCGATCGGACTAGCATCAGTCGAAATACACGATAGGAATATGCTCAAAAGAAGACGATGTTAGCCACCCTCCACGGATTTCTATCGGTGCGGAAAAGGATTAGAATCATAAATCTTAGTTCGAACTTAGTGTGATGCTGCGACCATCTTACTATTTAACATTTGAGCCGCAAAAATCCTCCAAGTAGTTTCGAGTCAGTCATTAAGGTAGAACTTATATGATAAGACTGTTATGATTTCATCTGTTGATCAGATACTCCCAATTAGTATACAATTGAAATTTTTCATATAAAAAATGATTATATTCACATGAAAAACATTGTTCTCCAAATTATAATTCTCAAAAGCCGACAAATACTTACATGCATTCAAACATGAGCATATCATATATAGCATTTACCGTACCAAGTCACCCACTAATCATTGTTTACGCTATTATCAAACAAACCAATCGGCGTGTGAACTGTTCCCACCTCGTGTCTCGCCGTTCATCGTCATACTAACCTTCCTTCAGCGTTTTCCGATTTTACTAACTTTATACATTAATTCACCCGTTCGACATTCAGCGAGATTACGGTGGTTCAGCAGCATCCCCCGGACTTCTACCCATAAACAAAACCGAAAATAACAATTGCTGTGTTGCTGTGATGCGAAACAATCTCACACCCATGTGCGATGTGACTCATAAGTTAGCTGTATCATTGCGGTAGCGTATGTATAGTGCAGTACAGCTGTGCACAGGCAGCTAGCTCTTGCATGACTGGCGGGCAAAAACGGTGATTCATGCGACACATCGAAGAAAGCACTACGTACGCTCAGGTGCTTCACAACATATTTTATTGAAAACTATTCAAATTCAAAGCAGACTGCAATCACACTAAAACAGTCACTGGGAGTTCCAATGTGGAAGGTGACGATGAATATTACTATAAATATGTAATACATTTAAAGCCGAGACTTTCATGATCCATCGAAAAGTCTATAGCGAATCAAAGTTTAGTTGTTCTATCCTTTTCCGTATTTTTTTCTTAAATTTAAATCTCATTATCAAAGTTCCGTGTTTGCGATTCTGCAGGGAGAGCACCGCGCTTGAGTTTTTCGCACAGAATCGCATCGTTCGTTACTCATTGCCGAAAAAATATGTTGGTCAAAAGGCGAGGCGTACTGTTTTGTTGGTGGATTTGCTATCGATTGTTTTAAGCATGAAAAAATTTAATGTGTTCAACAAATAAAAAAACGTAAAAACCATGCAATGATAAAAATCGCCAGAAAAATCACGAACCATTATCCTGGCAATGAGTCTGGTGGGATTTCACTCGCACATGAGATTGAGTTTGAATTTTCCAACACTGATCGCTGACTACATTTTAAATAAAAGGATCACAGTTCATAACCCTCCACCAAGCAATCTTTCTAGGAATTGCGAATGAAATGTGATTCAAAATGGAATCCTTCAGTATTTGAAATGGAATCCCTCTGGGTTTTCGAATGGAATTCTTCTGAGACTTCAAAAGGAATTCTTCTAGGATTGCGAAAAAATCCATCTTGGATTCCGAATGGAATCCTTCTGTAATTGTGGATTGAACCCTTTTGTGATTCCGAATAGAATTGATTCAGTATGAAATCTTTCTAATCTTCGGAATAAAATCCTTCTAAAAATCTATTCGAAGAATTCCGTTCGGAATGCAGAGAGGATTCCATTTGAAATGCCGAGAGAGTTTTGTCCAAAATAAGGAAAGGATTCCGTTCGCAGTCCAGAGAGGAATCCATTTGGAACGCCAAGAAGATGCCGTTAGGTATGTGAAAAGGATTCTGTTTGGAATGCCTAGCTAGAGGATTGCTGATAGAAATGCTGATGACTCCGTTCGGATTGCCGAGAGGGTTCCGTTCGGAATGCTGAGAGGGTTCCGATCGGAATACCGAGAGGATTCCGTTCAAAATGCAGAAAAGATTCAATTTGCAGTTCAGAGAGGAATCCATTTGGAACGCCGAGAAGATTCCGTTAGGTATGTCGAAAGGATTCCGTTTGGAATGCCGAGAGGATTGCATTAGAATTTGTTTTTCATTCGAAATGCTGAGAGGAATGCCAAGAAGATTACGTTTGTGATACAGAAAGGATTCTGTTCGGAATGCCGAGAGGATTCCGATCGGAACGTAGAGAGGTTTCCGTTACGAATGCCGAGAAAATTCTGTTCAAAATACAGGAAGGATTCCTTTTGGAATGCCGAGAGAATTCTGGTTGATCCGTTAGGTATGCCAAAATGATTCTGTTTGGAATGCCGAGAGGTTTGCAGTTTGGATTGCAAAGTGGATTTCGTTCAATATGCCGGAAGGATTCCGTCCGGAGTGCTTAGAGGAATGCCGAGACGATTCCGTTCGGGACGCAGAGAAGATGCAGTTCTGCAGATGCATGCGGTTCTCAACCTTTTTCTTCAGAGGTACCCCTTCAAACTATTGCATTAATTGAGGTACCCCCTCCTGAAAGTAGGCTTCCAGGTCTCTTGGAAGGACAATTTCAAGCCCTTGAATCTCTTAAAAGTAGGCTTCCGCACCTTGATAATAGGCTTCTGAGCCTCCTGCATAGCTTTCGAACCTCTTGCATGGCGGCTGTCGAGCTTAAAAAGAGGCTTCCTTTGCATCTCGAAAGGACGCTTCTGAGCCTCTTGAAACGAGGCTTCCAAAACTCTTGAAAATAGGCTTCCGAGCTACTTGAAAGTAGGCTTTCGAGCCTCTTGAAAATAAGCTTCCGAGCCTTTTTGAAATAGGCTTGCGAGCCTCTTGAAAACAGGCTTCCGAGCCTGTTGAAAGGAGGCTTCCAAGCCTCTTGGAAGTAGACTTCCGGGCGCCTTAAAACAAGGCTTCCGGCCTCTTGAAAAGAGGCTTTCCAGCCTGTTGAAAAGAAGCTTCCTAGCCTCTTGAAAGCAGGCTTCCGGGCTTCTTGGAAGACGAGCCTCTTGTAAGGAGGATTTCGAGCCACTTGAAAGTGGGCCTTCAAGCCTATTGAAAATAAGCTTCCGAGCCTCTTGAAAATAGGCTTGCGATACTATTGCTTCCGAGCCTGTTAAAAGGAGGCTTACAAGCGTTTTGAAAGGAGCTTCCCGAGCCTCTTGAAAGGAGCCATCTGAACTTTGTGAAATAAGGCTTCCGTCCATTCCGAGTTTCTTGAAAGTAGACTTCCGGGCGTCCTAAAACAAGGCTTCCGGCATCTTGAAGATAGTTATCCAAGCCATTCGAAAAGAACCTTTCGAGACTCTTGAAAGGTGTCTTCCGAGCTATTTGAAAGAAGGCTTCCGACCTTCTTAAAAGGGGGCTTGCGAGCCTATTGAAAAGAGGATTCCTGGTATTTCAAAGCGAGGCTTCCGAGCCTCTTGAAAGAAGGCTTGCAGGCCTCTTGAAAGGAGATTTTCAAGCATCTTGAAAGGATGCTTCCAAGCCTCTCGAAAGAAGGCTTCTAAACATCTTGGAAGGAGGCCTACGAGCTGTCTGGGTGAATCCTTCCGAGAAGTAAAGCGCTCCGATCGAATAGACTTCACCGCCCTGCCAAACTGGCTATCTACAAAACGCTCATTAGGTGGGGTGCAGATGGTGGAGAAGACGAATGAACCACGAATGGCATCAGCTGTTGGGATAACCACCCATCGTTCACCCCGCGAATATCAGAAGACTGCGGTAGACCGAGCACGTATCCAGAATGACGGGTAGTATTCTGGTGAAAATATTTCTTGACAACGATCCTACGGGAACAAGAAGCCAAGGTGTTTGGCAACATGCAGCCATGGACTGAACTGAATGGAGAACACTTTTATGCACTGCACAGACCACTCCGGCGTTAGTCTGAAAAATAAAAATAAATAATGCATATTATGTACAAGACAAAGTTTTGAAATGGAAAATACACAATTGTCAAAACTTTATGAAAGTTTCGATTCTAATTGTAATACGTCCGCCATTACGCATTTTTGTCCGAGGTACCCTCTAGGACCAGCGAAGGGACCCCCAGGGGTACATGTACCCCAGGTTGAGAACCGTAGTGGAAGAAGGTGATCTTGTCTTTTTCTTTTCTTTTCGTTATACCGCCGTTATACACAAACTGTCCCATGTACTTGAGAATCCCAGACAACATGAGACAAATATGCGTATGACGACAGTATAATAAACTACGACTCTTTGTCTCAGAAATTTGCTAGAAAAAAATTGAAACTTTTTGGCTGAGTTCAACCGAAACGCCCATTAGTGCTCATAAAATGTTGGATATTAAATTTATTCTTCCTGGAAAGCTTTCTTATGAGCAGGCCTGCACTACATTGATCGCGTAAAAACCCTGCTCAATATGTTCGAAATAAAAAGTGACCTGCTACCAGCCCTGCATTCGGAAAGCAGAAAAGATTTTCATCGGAATCCCAAAATTCATTTGGCATGCCCAAGTTCAAACATGAGTATAAAATGCCTTCACAATACTAACCATCGCTTCCCATATTTTGTATCCAATTTTTTCAATATATTGTGTTAACCGTGTACGTTGTAATCGGACCGTTGAAAGCTGAATTGAAGTTTTTAAAATGCAAAACTTGAATCAGAATGAATAATTTTTCGTAAAGTTCTATGCTACACCCAGCGATTCCAAAAAGGTATCGGATTTAATGCACGATAAATTAATATTAAATAAAACTTCATTGGCATATCACGAATTTGACTAAAATTCAGAAAGTCAGAAACTGCGATCTAGGAAACCAACGGAATAGCGAACCAAATGTGGAGCAGAGCAATTACCAGCCCGCATTAAGCCATTGAACGTCGGTCGTGGTCGTCGCCGTCACGAAGGCAGCAGTGGCGTTTTGTTTTGGTTTCCCCCAGCAGGTTCTCCTCCTCCACAGATTATAAGACCGAGATCGAGAAAAAGAAAAAGGAACAAACCGATTTAAATCAGCTTTTCGCGCTACATAATTTCTCGTTTGTGGGCCCTTTTACAACGCAGTCAATGTTGTTGTGTTGTTGCACCGGAGCTCAGCACGTGGCGCACAGTGTGGTACATATTTGTTAAAATTGATGGCTTGAATTTCTGTAATCGTGTCACACTTTTATATTGATATGTGACTATCAGGGTGATAAATTGGAATATATCTTCTGAAACCTGCTTCAAGTCTCCCTCGTTTGTAGTATTTTTTAGGAATAATTTACGACTCCTGAAAAATGACACCTCTAGCGCAAAACATGTTTCTAAACTTTTACTATAATTCACTACTGTTCGGCAATATGTCACTGTGCTGTGATCTCGCCGGTCGGAGGAAGCATTTGAAGGGGAGATCGTGAAATGAAGGCGAAGAAAAACAGCTTTAGGATGGGTTCAACTGCCGGTCGTCAATTGGGTAGATCCCGTTATGTTGTTCTATCGCTCCATGATGGTGGTGCTCGCTGCTGTTGCATGCATGGAAAAGCAAGATGCGGGAGTTGTTACCACGACGAAGTCTTTCGCTCGAGTTGGCCGATGGAAATTTGAATGCTTGTATTCAAAGGCTTAGAAACAGTGCAGTGCAGGGAAAGCATGGTGGCAAATCAGAGGAGACGTTGCATATATTATTTAGTTGAACGAGTTTAGAATGTGCCCAGGTGATGATGATGTGCATTGGAGTGTGTCGTCTGGAGAAAAGGGGGTTCCTAGAGATGGTCGCCTGGTACGTGGGAACAGAGATAGGCTTACAGAGAAAGGAATACCACACCTTGTTGCGTTGCGATGTCAAGCCGACGTGAAATGATAAACCAAAAGGCCGTCGTGTTCCTGAAGTTGTTTGTACATCGACGACCACACCTTTACACAGATATCGCGCGATGGGTTCATTAGGCTTCGTTTCTATATTTTCATTAGCCTCGGTAAGGTGGAGGTGTAGGAAACATGAAGGAAATTGATACTATTATTATGATTATTTGCTTCCACCGCCGCACAACAGGCGGACGCCACGAACTGAACGGGGTCAACGTTGAAAATGGTGCCGATAAGTTGGTTGATATTCACAATAAAGTGAATAACTCTAATACAGTTAATCGTGAGGAAACCGGTTCGCGTAAATATGATTCAACATAGGGCGCTTTATAAATGAAGAAATTGAAACCTATGTTCTAGGCAGTCGATGCGCACCGTCAATTGCTATAAATTCCCGGAGCCCCACCCAAGTTCTCCAGAGATAAGGTGCAAGGTGTGAGTACTTATGATATCTACCGGTTTCGGTGCGATGATTAAAACAAAATGATAACAACGAGAAACAACGTTAACGATTTCTAGCGTTAACCAGGCAGCGGAATCGGCCCTGTTGTCGAAGATATCGGAACAAAATGAAGCATTATTAGATAAGCAGGCAAGCGAACGATACCACGATAGATGTGTCACAACTCTAGATACGAAAATTATGTGTAGTACATTTGCGTCTGTAGCGTGAAGATTATTGTCATGACTGGTATATACTTTTTGGTGGTCTTGATTCAATGATTCATTGCTGAAAATACCCATAGATCACGTACTGGTCAAACAAAGGAAATTGTATGATTTATTGTTTAACGCTTATGGTTAGAAGCAATAAGTATGAATGAAAAACCAGAATAATCCACCTAGCGGTGATTCAGGCTTCCTGCTGTATTGGAAAATGTAATGAGAAAACACATGAGAGAATTCAAAATAGTACTTTAGAGGGATAGATTCCATTTTCCATCAATCCACATCTATTTGCGTTCATTTGAGTACATTGCAGAAATGAAAAAAAAAATGTTCCCCGCGATAATTCCAAAACAAATATTCCAAAGAATTTTTAATCGAAATTTTGAAGCCAATGACGGGTTCCGTCATTGGCCGACGCTACCGAAAAACTATGTACCGGGTTTTCTTATATCTGGTGCTTTTTGTTGTCAGGTTAATATTATACCTCAACAAATCATAGTGTCAGGAACAGAAAAAGTCACTTCAACTACACTCAAACAGTTGACATCCAACACATAATAAAATCGCCAGTCCTTTACAAATTTGAATGTGCGAATGAATAGGACGGCATGTGTATGAACAGCAGCAAGCGTCGACTATCGGTGTCAGCATTGTTATGTACGGTGTCACAATGAATCTTCAGCTTGGCACACTGATATTCAATTTGAAATCTCAAAATATGAATATCATTTCATACTGTAGTAGGGAGAAAGACGGCTTTGGCAGGTTTTGTTCTATTATTGGCAGGGGAGTTTTTGTCGACCAAATTTTATGAAATTTGGCCACAATATTCTTTGATATGCAAAGAATGCTTAGGCCAAATTTGAGCCTAGTCAGTCATAAAAAACCCCCTGCCAATAATAGAACAAAGCCTGCCAAAGCCGTCATTCCCCCTATATTAACATTTTGAAGTCAGATTACTAAAATACATGCATCTGTTTAGTATATAAAGTAAAATATTCATCATTTATCGGTGGAAATCAACCACAATTCAAAATATTCATTTCAGCCTCAGTAGATATGGGGCTGTCCATAAACCACGTTGACTCTTGAGGGGAGGAGGGCTTCGAAAAAGTCTACGACAGTCTACGAAGGGGGACGGGGGGTATACCAAAAGTCCACGTAGACTTTTTTATTTAATTTTAAACGGTATATACAGCAGCTTTGAGCGAAGTTCACTATTTTGATTTTTTAGGATTTTCCGTTTTTTTGCATGACTTGACCGAAATAATATCTTGCGTTTCTCCATAAAAATGTTATTAATTTCACGGAAGTAAAAGTCTGAACTACAGCTTAAAACTATCAAGAATTTCACCAGGAAGTTCTTCTGTGTTGAGTAGAAAAAATCTTCAAAGTATTCTATAAAAACTTTCGAAAATTTCTCAACGTCCTCACTCTGATTTTACTGCAGATTCTACAGAATTTCTTTTGATTCCCGGAACTTCTTTGCAAACTAGGAAAATTATGTCGTACTTCCACGGATTTTTATTTTGAATTTACAAAAGAAGCATTTTGGAATATCCCAGAAAAAGTCTTTAGAATGCCCAAAAGATATTCTTTGGAGCTTGTAAAGGGAATTCTCCGAAATTTCCGTGAGAAACCCTTCAGAATATTCACTGGAGATTTTCTGGGAAGTCCTCGAATTTTTTTCCTAATTTCGGAAGTTCTTCGGAATTTTCGCGAGGAATTTTTTGGACATATAAGCAAAATTATTCGAAATGCCCGTGGAAAATTCTTCGTAAATTTCTTCGGCAGTTATAATGCAAATTCTTTGGAATTATCGATGGAAAATTTTCGGAATTTCTAAATAAATTTTTGAAAACTTCCACGAGAAATTATTCGAATTTCCACCAAAACAGTTCGAGTTTCTACTAAAAAATGCACATTTTGTAAAACAGCCTTCTTAGTTTTCCTGAAAATTCATTCGATTTTTACGAGAAGTTTACAAAATTTCAACTGAAAATTCTCCAGAATTTCCGCCGAAAATTATTCAAAAAAATCTTTGAAATGCCCATAAGATTTATTTAAATTTCCTAAAGAAATTGCTCCAAATTTGCAAGAGAAATTAAAAAATATCGTAGGAAACCATTCTAAATTTCCACGGGAAATATTTCGGAATGTCCGTTTAAACTTAAAATTACCTCGGGAAATAATTCTTGATTTTCACGGGAAATTACTCGGGGTTTTTAAACGGGGAAACTTTTGGAATTTAGAAGAAAAATCTTGGGATTTCAACAGATGATTATTCATCGGGATATTGCATGGAATTTTCAAGAAAAGCAGCGAAATTATCACGGAGAGTTCTTTGGAGTGTTTCAAGGTTATCAATTGAGAAATTTTACGAAATTTCCACGCAACACTTATTGGAATGTAGAATTGACATTGTCGGAATTTCAACTCGAAATTTTTCCAAATTCTGAAAATTGTTCGGTTTCCCCAATTTTGAACCGGCGTTGAGAATTATAGGTCAGATGCGTGACAGATTTCATCAGTGGCGCGCCGATGCAAAAGTGTCGGCGATGGTGGCGCACACCTCAAGGAGGAATTTTTTTTTATATCTTTATTAGGGAGACTTTCAGCCCGAGGCTGGCTCGTCTCCGAAACTTTAGGAGGAATTGAATCTAACAGTAATTAAATTATTTGGCTTTGGATTTGATTTCAGGATTTATGGATAGAGGATTAAATTTGATTTCGTTTCAATTTGATTTTTGTTTTGTTGGATTTTGTTCAGTTTGATTTTGTTATGTTTGAAATTCAAATTTTGTTGTAATTTTTACATGGAAATGTAATTCTCGCGTGATTTTTGAAAACATCGTAAGTCCAAAAGAGAGGCTCTCTTTGTTTACTTTCTCTTTCGATTATTACAAAGCCATACTAACCTTTCCATTGGATTTTCCAGCACCGATCTGAAGAAAAATCTTTGTCTAGTGTGCTGAGGTGAAAAATTTTCAACAAATTTCAAGCTAGCCTAGATATTAGCAAAAGAGAGCTTAATAAAAGAGAGTCTCTCATTTGGACTTACGACGTTTTAAAAATCACGCGAGAATTGAATAGCTGAATTGCTTAAACGTGGTTGATTTCCATATTTTTCCAATCACATATGAGGTTTTGTAAAATTTGGAAAAGTCTAAGTAGACTTCAAGGAGTGGGGGGAGGTGTTTCGGAAAAGTCTACGAAAGTCTACTAGGGGGACGGGGGGGTTTGAAAAGGTGAAATTTTGGTCTACGTGGTTTGTGGACAGCCCCTATTTATTATTTACGCTCGATTATCAATCGAAACAAACACGAGTCAATTACGATGCTGTCTACCGAGTGTCGATGCAAGTGATAGTAAAACGAAGATTTTCGTCCTTGATAGTGAATAAAGTGTTTTAACATCAGACATGGCACTCGTAATTGCAATCTGAAGCCTCGCTGCACTGCAACTACTGCGCCCAGGATAAATGGACGAAAAACTGCTTCATTGTAAGCACTTGCCTGTACAAATTGAACCGGCGGCCACCAGTCGACTAGCAAGCGGTGTCCTAAACTGGAAGTGTATCGAAACATTCGGAAACAGTAATCAACACGTCATCAGCGAAACCACCAGAAGAAGAAGGACAGGAAAAACATTCTCGATCTCGATTGCATCCAACGAAAATTACCATTCCAATCCACATGAGTTTTTCGGTCGGCAACCCGGTCTCGCTGGTGGCATTCCACCTGTCAATTGGCTTCGGCTGGAATCAAAAGAGTTATGATTCGTGTCAGGAATATTCCTACCACCGCGTCGAGTCCAACCCGGAAGCTGTATCATCGCCTGTATCTAGCACGATTGCAAACCTTGCTTCACTTGTAGCTGGGATGAGGCAACTAATGCAGATGTTCCTCAACAGCAACATTCATCGTCAGGATTGTTCATTAGAATACCCGCTTTCTGGCGGCTAAACAACTGGAAATCGTTGAACTTCTAATCGACAACTGACTTGACGTGCGAATCATAATGGAGACCTATCTGAATCTGCAGAAAGGCAGACCGAAACGGCGACCAGTCAGGTGGTGACGTTGCCATTGCCATTCGCTACCCAACTATCTGATGACGCCAAAGCACTGCAAGTTTTTGGACGGCTTGACCTGCTGGTACCTTGTGCACGACTGAATAGTGAATTCCAGATCCTGACTTGACGACAAAGTACGTAAGTTTACTATCACCACTAGTTTCGGGGAAACTCTAGAGACAACTTGAACGGCAAATGTGTAGGCCGGTATTGGATCCATACTCGGCATTGTCATTGCGAACATCGTCGAAAGCTGCTTCAAGCTCAGTGTAATCATCGATTTAAGGCCCGACAACATCCCAGTGAGTGGTATTCAGAGTCGACCAGGAAATCTGCCAGCGGCGCCAGCAAAGTCGTCGACGAAATTACCCTCGAGCAAACTGATATTTCGTAGATAACCATATCAACGGGAACCTTATGATAGAAACGCGTGGAAACATGAGACCGAGTGCTTCAGGAGCTCACTGATACTATAAGTGAGGCCATGAGCAGATAATTTTAAAAAAGGTTTTGTATAAGAAAGTCAATAAGATTATTGCTATTAAAAATGAAAAATTGAAGAACAAGAAATTTCACAACAATATTACAAGCTTGCCAAACTACTCAAAGCATTTTTGGCGATCAGCGAAAAATTTTAAACTCAAACCTAATCCAATGTCTTCTCTTAGGGACGTAGGAAAACTTTCGTGTTACTACTGATAATAAAACCAACATAATAAACTATTTATTTGTGCCCTCCCATACCTTGGATCTGGAGACGAGCCAGCCTAGGGCTGAATGACTCATTAATAAAGATACTAAAAAAAAACTTGGATAGGAACATAGTAAGTCCAGTGGAAGGACCGGTAACGACCAGCATCAATCAACTGTTCACTGTCCTGAATGAACTTCCTGACGACCGAAGAGTGACAGTGGATGAACTGAAGAACATCATTGGTTTTACCCGTTTGACGAGTTATTTGAGGTAAGGCTCCGGGGTTCGACGGAGTATTTAATATTTCCCTGAAAACATTGGTACTAATCCATTCATTCTCCTTGGAAACATTTTCAATCGTTACCTGAAAATTGGATACTCCAATGAGATTGAAAACAACATATTGATGAACGAGTGGTTTGGGTACTCCTGCCACTCATTGGTTCATCAGCTGAAAAGAGTGATCCACCAGGTTTCACGCAGGGTTATTTATTACGGGTGATCCATCTGGTCGGTTTTGGCGAGTATTGGTGAGTCTTTTGTCGTTGACAACAGATAAAATTAATCGAAAATCTGCCCTAAGAAACCAAATCGTATTTCAATTATAGTGATCAATACTCGGTGTTGGTGTGGTGTTGGATCCATACTCGGCATTGCCATTGCGAACATCGTCGAAAGCTGGTTCAAGCTCAATGTAATCATCGATTTAAGGCCCGACAACATCCCAGGGAGTGGTATTCAAAGTCGTTCAGGAAATCTGCCTGCGGCGCTAGCAATATCGTCGACGAAATTACCCTCGAGCGAACTGGTATTTCGTAGATAACCATATCAACGGGAACCCTATGATGGAAACGCGTGGAAACATCGACCGAGTGCTTCAGGAGCTGACTGATACTATAAGTGAGGCCATGAGCAGATAATTTGAAAGGTTTTGTATAAGAAAGTCAATAAGATTATTGCTATTAAAAATGAAAAATTGAAGAACAAGAAATTTCACAACAATATTACAAATTTGCCAAACTACTCAAAGCATTTCTGGCAACTAGCGAAATTTTTTAAACTCAAACCTAATCCAATGTCGTGTTTCGTGTTACGACTGATAATAAAACCAACATAATAAACCATTTATTTGTGGCCTCCCATAACTTGGACCTGGAGCCTAGGGCTGAAAGTCTCATTAATAAAGATACTAAAAAAAAACTTGGATAGGAACATAGTAAGTCCAGTGGAAGGACCGGTAACGACCAGCATCAATCAACTGTTCACTGTCCTGAATGAACTTCCTGACGACCGAAGAGTGACAGTGGATGAACTGAAGAACATCATTGGTTTTACCCGTTTGACGAGTTATTTGATGTAAGGCTCCGGAGTATTTAATATTTCCCTGAAAACATTGGTACTAATCCATTCATCCTCCTAGGAAACATTTTCAATCGTTACCTGAAAATTGGATACTCCAATGAGATTGAAAACAACATACACTGGTGGAAATAAGTATAAAGACAAGCTCGTTTTCCATACAAAATGGCCATATTGGGAAGTCAATATCTCGATTCTTAGCTATTCGATTGGGCTGATTTTCTGCTAACAAGCCTTGACTTGAATTCTTATTCAATGATAGTTACATTTATGCATGTATTCTGCTTATATGCGTTTCTGTTGGAAATAATTATAAAAACAGTTCCGTTGTATGGAGCTCCAAATAAAAAGTGGTGTCTTTATAATTATTTCCAGATTTTGAGGTCAAAATCAACAGAGATGTATACAATTTACTCAAAGATCGAAAGTTCAAGTTAAAAACAGGTGCCTAGTAAAATTCCAGCCAAATCGAATCGCTACGAATCGAGATATCGATCCTCAATCATGATGAAAATGTATGAAAATCATGCTTGTCTTTATACTTATTTCCGGCGGTATATTGATGAATGAGTGGTTTGGGTTCAGGAGTGGTCACTCATTGGTTCATCAGCTGAAAAGAGTGATCCACCAGGTTTCACGCAGGGTTATTTATTACGGGTGATCCATACGGTCGGTTTTGGCGAGTATTGGTGATTTTTTTGTCGTTGACAACAGATAAAATTCATCGAAAATCTGCCCTAAGAAAACCAAATCGTATTTCAATTATAGTGATCAATATCAGCATGCAAAAACTATGAAATCTTAGTAGCGCACGACAAAAATATTGTGCAATACTTAAATTTCGACGAATTTTTTTTGTTCTTTTTTTTTGGTTTTTACTAGGGGAAAAGCAGGTAAAATGAACAGGGGTGGTAAAATGAACAGTTGGCTATATTGAGATTAAAACACTAATTAGGCGTATGTTAACCATGCACAAGTTTTCTTCTAAATAACATAAGGTACCTGAGCTAATATTTTGGTTTTGAGACCGAGCGAATAGCTATTAATATCCAAAATATCAAACGAAGCCGTGAAAATTGGGTCTGATGTAATTTTCAACCATTTTTCCGTAACCTTTAATTCTTAATAAATTCATCATAAAATTGTTCTAAACTACGGCGGCAAATAAGACAACCTTCACAAAGATGTTGCAGGGGTGAATAGTAAAATTTTTGGTTTGCATCGTTATAGGAAGAGCTATTTATCACATGGCATGTATGCAGGTAAAATGAACACTTGTATCAAACTTATACAAATTTATGATAAAAGTTGTGCAATTGTGAAGCGGAAGTTCAAGAAACAAACCATATCAAATAATCAAGATAAAACTTTGAATATCTAAATTTAATTTCAAAATAGATGATATTCCAAAACTTTTTTTCTTCTTTTTATTATTTTGATAATTAAGAGCTTTTCAAAAGATATACCAGATTTTTCAAAACGCTCTCGTAATCTTAATTGGTTATATTTACGGCGCTGGAGTTGAAAAAATGAAAATTAAATGTTATAAAAGGGTTTTAGAATCGATGTTCATTTTACCACCAGGAAGTGTTCATTTTACCCGCACTATTTTTGTACATACGAAATTTCGATGTTTTTTATTTCGAAGAAAAACTATGTAAAACGATGATTATAAGCAAAAACAATGTTCAGGGCAATAAGAATATGAGTTAAATTGTTGGTCTAAGTGGTTAAACTAGCAAGTTATTCTCGTTTTATGATTAAATTAAACGGAGGTCCTTAACGTGTTCATTTTACCACCTTTTCCCCTATGAGAAAACCAAATTGTGAAAAAAATTCCATACGAAAACCGAAAAGTTCACTAATTGGGTAAAACATTCACAAACTTATTTTTTTTTTACCGAAATCTCAGCAATTTGTTCAATTTTTACCGAGTTTCGCACAGCCAAGCCCCAGTAAACATGTTTTTCGCCGAGATATCTGTCATAGTTGCTGAAAATCAGCAAATAATTTGCCGAAACCCAGCTAACAGCCCTGATTTCTGACGGGATATCAGTATTCTGCTGAGAACACGGCTGTGCGGATTTTGCCGAACTGCAGAAATAAAAACTGAGTGTGCACCCTTAGATTAGCAACATAACTACCCTTACATACCTTGAGTTAGGTGAGACTGGGACTTATTCAAAATAACTTCATCCCACTTCAGAATGTCATTACACTGAAGGCCTCTAGCCGAATCGTACATCTTACCAAGAAAAAATGCTACTCTTCCGTCCGGAACGCTGGGGCGACTCCGTTCTGAATGACCCGAGTATCCCGTTCGGAATGTAGAGAGGATTCAATTCGAAATCCTGAAAGGATTTCGCTCGAAATACCAAGAGAATAGCGTACGGAATGCCGACAGCATTGCTGAGAGGATTCCGTTCGGAATGCCGAGAGGATTCCGTTTGGAAAGCCAAAAAGCTTTCGTTCGGAATGCTGAGAGAACTCCATTTAGAATACCAAGAGGATTCCGTTTGGTATACTGAGAGGATTCCTTTTGAAATGGCAAGACGATTCTGTTCGGGATGCTGAAAAGATTTTGATCGAAATGTCGAGAGGACATCGTTCGGAATGCCGAAAGGATTCTGTTTGGAATGCCGAGAAGCTTCCATTCAGAATGTCGAGAGGATTCCGTTCGGAATGTCAAAAGGATCGGAATGCAGAGAAGATTCTGTTTGGAATGCCAAGAGGGTTACGTCTGGAATGGCAAGAGGATTCCGTTTAAAATGCTGAAAGGATTCCGTTCAGAATACCGAGAGGTTTCAGTTCAGAATGCCGGGACGATTCCTTTCAAAATTCAGAGAGGATTTCGTTCAGAGCGCTGAGAGTACTCCGTTCGAAATACCGAGAGGGTTCCTTTCGGAACGCCGAGAGGATTCTGTTTGGGTTGCTGATAAGATTCCGTTATGAGTGCTCAGCATTCCGTTCGGACTACTGAAAGGACTCCCTTCGGAATGCCAAGAGGATTTGGTTCGAAAGGCCGAGATGTTTCTGTTCAGAATGTCGAAAGGATTTCGTTCGGAATTCGCGAGAGGATCCCGTTTGGAATGTGGGAAGCATTCCGTCCTAAATGCTGATAGACTTCCGTTAAGAATGCTGAGATTATGCAGTTCGGAAAGTAGAGTCGATTCCGTTTCGAATGCCGAGAGGATTCTGAACGGAATGCTGAAGGGATTGTTGTGGGAATGCGGCATCCCGAACGAAATCCGAATGCCGAAATGCCGAGAGGATTCTGCTTGGAATGCCAAGACGATTTCTTTCGAACTGCAGAGAAGATACCGTTCTGAATGCCAGGGACAGAAAAAGTCACTTCAACTACACTCAAACAGTTGACATCCAACACATAATCAAGTCACCAGTCCTTTACAAATTTGAATGTGCGAATGAATAGGACGGCATGTGCATGAACAGCAGCAAGCGTCGACTCTCAGTGACAGCATTGTTGTGGGCGGTGTCAAAATCTTTAGCTTGGCATATTGATATTCAACTTGAAAACTTAAAATATGAATGTCATTTTATACTGCAGTGCATATATTTAACATTTTGAAGTCAGATTTCTAAGAGATATGCATCTGTTTCGCTATTAGCATCTGAAGCTGCCTACGGAGTGTCGATGCAAGTGACACGTAAAACGAAGATTTCCGTCCCTGCTGAATGCAGAGAGAATTCCATCTGGAGTGCCGAGAGGGTTCAGAAAGCTGAGTACTTCGTTAGGAATGCCAAGAGGATGCTGCTTGGGATGCTCAGAGGATTCCGTCATAAGTGCTGAGAGCATTCCGTTCGGCCTGCTGAGTGGACTCCGTTCGAAATGTCGAAAGGGTTCCGTTTGGAATCCTATTAGGAATGCCGAGAGAATCTCTTTCGGAATGCAGAGAAAATTCCATTCGGAAGACTGAAGATTTCGTTCGGAATGCCAAGAGGACTTTGTTCTGAAGGCCAGGAGGATTCCGTTCGGAATGCCAAGAGGATTTTGTTCCGAAGGTCAGGAGGATTCCGTTAGGAATGCCGAAAAGATACTGTTCGGAATCTTGAGAGAATCCCGTTCGGAATGCGAAAAGGATTCCGTCCGAAATTCCGAGAGGTGCAGCGGAATGCGTGGAGCCCTCAAGTCAATGATATACAATACATACATCAAAGACCAAAGTGAAGTGTTGCGCAGTGCATGAAGTGCCATGTCACTCATAACTGCAAGCTGAAGCCTCGGGAAGATATATTCTCGTGGAAGATTCAAAAGATCATTCCGGGAAACCTTGGAATAATTTTCATGAGAAATTCAAAAGAATTTAGTGGGGAACTTTAAGATTCTTTAACTGATTATTTTCTGGAGAACTTGAATGATTTCTTTCGGCAAAATTCAGAAGAATTTCTCAGAAAAATACAGTAAAAATTTCTGAAAAAATCTGAAAATCAATTTTTTTTCTATCCCTATTTTGAAGCTTATTTAAACTCACGGAAAGTTTGTAAAAGAAATGGATTTATAAATGTTCCATTATCGGATGGTAATGGTAAAACCTACCCCAATGCAGTTAAGTAGAAAAAAAAAAACCCAGATTAATCCACCTAGCAGTGATGATGCCTTTCTCGTGCATTATAAAATATATTGAAAGAATCACATTAGAAAGGTCAAAAAAGCTCTTTAGGAGAATAGATCACATTTTTTCGATCATTTTGCATGTTTTTGTATTAGTTAAAATGCATCGCCACCATTTTCGGAAAAAAATTTTTTTTTTGGTTTTGAATTTCTTTTTCCAAGGGGGACCCTTGGGAAAAAACTATAATTTTTCAATAAATCCAAAATGCAATGTCCGATCGAGCCAATTTTCAATAGCAAACAATGGGACCGCATTCCCCGTCGAATGCAACTTGTTGCGAGTAAATCGGATAATGCTAAGTTCCAAAAAGTGTGTCTACAAAATTTGTACACATACACACATACACACACACACATACATACATACACACATACAGACATCACCTCAATTCGTCGAGCTGAGTCGATCGGGCCTCCTATCAAAATTTTGTTTTTGAAGCAATATTATAGCCTTTACGTACACCAAAGGCAAAAACATTTGGACTAGATTACAAAAATAGATAAGATATCTTTTCGGTTTTTTAAGGTGGATGGCAGCCATATTCTAAATTGTCTCGTCACCTCAAATTTCCAAATCGTATGTTTTGACAGCGTGGATATAACGTTTGTTTGGAATTATTGAGAATTTAGATGAAGAATGTCAAAATGCAATTACAATTATATATCACAAATATCAACAAATCTGAATTCAATTTATTAGATAAAACTTATCAATTGAAATTTCTTGAAAAACACGAAATGAGGTCGATTATTTTCGAATTTCATCGCGCTTGTCTACAATGTAATCAAGTCCAATAAATCAGTTGGATAATTCTTTTCCTTTTTTGAAGAGTAGCGTTGTTGAATACATGTTACATGAAAGGAAATGCTGCAAATAAAACTAGCAGTTTTTGTTGACATGTCTTAACTCAAATATTACTATTTAATTGAATTTGAATTCCATCGAGTATAATTTCTGCATTCAACCAACGACCTTCAAACCCGAGCTTAAGCGAATACCCACGAAACTCAATTCCTCTGCCAGGGTCACTTCCAAAACTAGTAAACAGCGATTTTCTACAAACAAACATAGCCATATTGTGTTGCAAACAGACGTTGACGGCTCTAGCTCGCCCAAACAATGACCGTCACTTTCGTTGAATTCCCAAGAAATTGCAGCAGAACTGCACCCGAAACGTTCTGTGTTGAACCGCTGACTTGAAAACCAAGCGAGAAGACCTTCACAGTAAGCACGACAAAAATACCCGCCAACGTGTTTCGCCCCTTTCTAAGCACGCGTATAATTCTAGACCAACATTTGAAAAGGGCGTAACAGCCAAAATTTATTCCTTCTGATTCTTTGTCCACATATATAGCTATATATGTAAACGAAGAATCAGAAGGAATAAATTTTGGCTGTTACGCCCTTTTCAAATGTTGATCTAGAATTATTCTACACAGCAATTTTGGCTTGTGTTGACGAGTGCCGTTGCTTCGCAGTAACAGGAAGGACGGCCTCATTTTCTAAAACGTCCACTTCGAGTAATTTGAACAAAATAAAGAAAAAAAGCAACGCAGCACCAATGCACGTTTGATGCCATTTAAATACAAATTTGGTGTTATGGGCATCATTATTGAAGATCGTTATAATTAATAATGTCCAAAAGTTTTTCAAGATTTCAGCAAATTTTACCTTTAAAGCAGAGGCGTCGCGTCCGCATGTGCAACCTGTGCACTGCACAGGTAGCAATTTTGTCCCTAACATTTAAACTCTCAATAGATTTCTTGTCATTCTTATTCAAATACTTGGATTATGTGCATTTGTTATATGTTTAGTACAAATTTAACGATTGAGTATAAATACATAATCGTAAAATATGCACGGAATTTTTACAGGCGACATGTGATATGAGGCAACCGAAATGCTACGATGGGGGCGCGTCATATTTTATTCCACGATACCGAAACGACGACGCACCGCCACATGTTGTCCAACACGTGCACTTTCAGCAGAGAACGGTTTGCCATGCATCTTACACGCATTATTTTGTATGTGTAGGTCATCCGCTTCAACCGCAATCGGCGATGTATAGGTAGCCAAAGCGTTCATCGTTTGCAGTGCACGGTTTGGTGCTGATGCAGAAAAGCACATCGGTTTGGTAACCCACACCGCTTCAAACAGCGCATGCGCGTTTGGTTGAAGAGCGCGCAATCGGAACCAAATAGAAAAAGAAAAGAGGCGGTGATTAAATAAATTTTCTGCTCTCTCAAAGCGTTCCATGGCGAAAGTCCGGTTTAGAATAAGCACATTGGATCACAAGCGTTTTAATATTTCATATTGATTGGGATTATGGCTTATGATGATTTTTTTTCGTCAAATCCAATATCCAAAAGCTATTCGTATACCATGTGGACAACTTAGCGGGTAGAGGGGTAGGAAAAATGTCCATGGTTAACACAAATTAATGAAAAATTGCATGATCAGATGTGTACGCTGATGGAGGGAAGTACACATCTAAAAATGTTCGACATCTGTCCACGTGGTATGAAAACAGCCCTTCGGAAAAAAAGATTCATCTAAGAAATAAACTAAAATAGAATAATTAATAATTGAGTAACGTTCAGATTACAGACATGTTATGATTTTATCACGTTCCGATTTTATCACGTTCCGATTTCGTCAACAAATTTATTCCGTTTTTATCAACAAGAAAATTCAATCATTCTTTTTTTTAGAAATTTAGCCTTTGAAATAAACTAACTTGGGATAGTTTTTGGTTAAATGTTGTATTTATAATATTTCAAGCACAGTAATAAGACCGTAACTAACAAGAGAGGATTCTTTTCACCGACTTCCCCTCGTCGAAATAAAAGTAATAAGATGCGGGTTTGTTTGCCCTTTATTACTTCAGGACGAAGGATTACATTGTTATGTAGCGTTCTGATATAACTGAAAAATCGTTGAAATACTTTTTCGAAAGTTCTAGGCCGTCCAAACTATTCTGGAGTACATATCCTCGAATGGATCTAGAAATATGTCTACAAAAAAATTGTCCTAAGCTGAGATATATGCCTAAAAATATTTATGTGATCATAAGACATAGATAAATCGCCTGCTTTGAACGTGTTTACAGCGGCACACTAGGAGTTAACTTTCTCAAATCAGTATGGCAAAAGGCTTATTCCGATTTTGTCACTGTTCCGATTTTATCAACTAAAACTCACGGACCGTGTTGATAAAAACGGAACATATCTGTACAAGCTTCATTGTAGAGACCCCATTTTTCTGATATGTATTACATGCTAATAACAAATGTGTATTACCTGTCTAATCATTCTTAATATATTTCAATTTTATCGCCAATTTTATTCATTAATTTAAGACTTGTCTCATTCTACGAAATAACTTAAATTAGAATTAAAAGATAGTTTCATTGAATAGCTGTCTTATATGTCATATTGAAAAGCATTATGATTCCCCAGATTAGTTTGTTTTTCTATTAAACCCACTTTCACTTTAAGTTTAGTTTGAGCTTAATTCGATAAATTAGATGTATCTTAGAAGCAGATAGACGAAACATATGGGAAACACGGTTGAAGATAGATCGTTCATATTGGATGTGTCATTTCAGGTCCCTTTTTCAGGTCAGGTTTTTTTCTCAAAATATTTAACTTTGATACGGGAAGCACGAACAATTATCAACTCGTCATAATTTACATTATTGAAAGCTTAACTTTTTTTCTACAACAAATATAATTAAAAAAAAGTATCACCGGGACGTGCTTACTCGTAATTTTAATGCTGATACATTGACAGCTATATCAAACAACTGAAAACCGAAAACCGAAACCGCTCGGTGCACAGGTTTAAGAATTGACCACGCGACGCCTCTGCTTTAAAGTAATATTTTTTCATCTGGATGAAGGAAATTATGCCTAAGTAAATGCCCCATTCCGCCCATGCATTGCCCCTTTACATATCACTGAACGTATTCTTATACCCTCAGGCCTCAAATAGCACCATTAATCAATATAGTACTGCCACAACAATACCCAAAGTTTTAAAACAGTGTTTAATGCGAGATCGAAAAAAAAGCTAAATGCTTAGCGCAGCGTGAACCACTTACCCTCCGGAATGCAAATAGTTCCTTCTGCAGCTTCTGCCGTTCGGCCGAAGGTTGTTGGCCTTTTCCACGTATAAATTTCAACATTGTTGCTACTCCTGGTCCAGCGTTGTTCGTTTTCCTCAGAGCTCTAAGCTTTTCTCTTTTTCACTATTATTCTTTCTCACTTGCACACACAATAACACTGAATTCCACTCGGATATTTCGTTCGTTCTCGAACGTTAGTTATAACTCTTCATCTAAATTGCGCGCGGTCTTCGTTGCGGTTGGGATGATGGGTCAGATGCTGCGTGATGATCTAAGATTTATCTGTTTTACTGTACTATCTTCCCCTGTTTCGTTCGGAGTTTTCACTGCGCGAGAGGCTCACTGCTTGACCATTTCTGGACGCCCGGAAGGGTGTTAGCCTTCTCTGCCTGGGGGCTTCAATTAACTACACTCTGCACACTCGGGGCAGTCGTGGCACACGAAGAAGATCATTGAAACGCTCTCCGCCTGATTGGTTGCGGTTAATTTCGGTTTCGGCACTGCGGTGATTCCAGTAAATAGCGTTGATGTCTATGATGAATCCGATGCCCCGGAGTGGGTTCCGTTGTCATGGAATCAAATCAAATCTCCCGAGGTCTGTAAGTGCACTGCTTTTTTTTAAACAATCCAGTACTGGAAATGAACAAGAAAATAGAAAGACGTAAATATAAAAATGAAATCAACGGGAGATTGTGGAATGGTGAGCATAAAAGTTCGATATAGAGCCAAAGTAAATTATTAGATGATCATACTGATGGATATAGAAAAAAAACAGAATAATAGTTGAGAATGAAAAACAAAACAGGAAATAACAATAAAGCTGGAAGCTAGCAACGAATCCTAAATGAACATGAAAAATCAGAATAATCCACCTAACGGTAAAAATGTTTTTCTTTCGTTTAGAAAACACAAAAAGCATTAAAAAACATACATGATGTATTCACACATCACGCACTCGGTGAAGTGATATTGCAACCTATCGGTATAGCTAGGAAAAAAGCTTAAACAAATATATTCATCAATGCTAGCAGAACGACAAGATCCAAAGAACAATATCCGGTGAAATTAAATATGCGCCAAGTAGCTCCAGAAATATGAAACAGTATGACACTGCGACACCGAAAGGTGCGTTTCTGAGCAGCAAAACTCGTTAAAATGAAAAGGGTATAGTTATGAATTCTCGGCAGTAATTCCTATTTCAAGAATACATGAACTCTAAGCAATAGGCTAGTTTTGTTTTTGCCAAAACTCATTGTATGGCTTCGTACTCTTCCGAATATTAACGATGCAGCTGATTTAATCGTGAAATTCAAGTACCGTATAACAAAGTGCATGCTGCCGGAATAGTCCTACTCCCTATCACAACTTCACCACTAGTGTCCAACTGTGTAGGTTGAAAACTTGTTGTCATCGTCTCTGCTTTCAACTTCTGTTTTGGTCGAGTCGGGAATAGGGGAATGGACCGGAAATGGTAGTCTACGATCAGGTATAATACAATTGCAAAGAGAAGCCATACAAGGATTCACTTTTGTCTGAGTTTTTTGCTATAACATTTAAGTGAGCATTTTTAAATAAGAAGAGCATGTCCCATGGGACGATAGCAAGAACGTGTTAAACTAAGGTACCCTATTTGTACTTCAAGTGGTCATCCACATATTTTATGAGACAATTTGTTCTCATCCGCACTTGTAATTTATTAAGCATGATGATAAGATAACATCAAGCACTGCTTAGGTGAACTATTTTTTTTACTGACAACGCTTCCCTAAACTGGGACATTGCCGCCTTGCAGCTTGCTTATTATTCGCACATCTAAATATTATTTGCAAGGTTTCTAATAAACTATGATATCAAGCCACCACCGTATTAATGATAGTGATGGATCTGAAAGTTCATTTTGACGGTTAGCTATATCTAATATATTGGGTATTAAACTACTGAAACTTTTTATCTTAATTTTAAGCTTTTGACCAGGAACTGGAAGCGAGAATGAATCGCCTGCTTTGAGCGTGCTTACAGCGGCACACTAGGAGTTAACTTTCGGAAATCAGTATGGCGAAAGTCATCTAAAGTTTAATATCTCGAAAATAAGCATTTTAATCGAAAATATATTTGGTACACCTTCCTGCATAACTGGTACCAAATAGATTTGCGTGAAAAGTTCCTACTGTTGAGAAAACCATCGTTAGATGTCTTTCGCCATACAAACTTCAGGTGGTTAACTCATGCTGGCTATTTTTACATATACGTTAGCGCCTGGATATGGCAGCGGCGGGTAGGAAACCAACCACTGTATCTGTTCCACTAACCCACCCGAGTAATTGTAAGCAAACCCTTTCTTACGATAGTTCAACCAATTTTCATGATGGATTTTTCACCATAGCCTCGTATTCCGTCTACATAATGTTTATTAACTGTCGTGTCGAATAATCGTCTCACGCAACGTATCTGGTTCGATGATGTATTACTGGCTTCCCAATAATATAATTTATAATCATGAATCATGATACTTGCCAGGAATGGCGTGCTCTCTCGCACTGCACCTTACCAACAATTTCTGACCCTATAGTCGTGGGGGCAATACGGAAAAACTCATTGGTCATCAACTACAGAATCTGTATCGCTGCAAACCGTTCCACCCAGAACATCATCTTTATCGTAGACGAATTTGTTGTCATGCAGTATGGACACCTTTTTAAAATATAACTAACTGTCATGTTTTGTATGAGACACCTTATAGATTATCAACATCCGAAAATTTATTTTCCTTTTTTTTAACGACGTCATTTATGGACGATTTCTATGAAGAAATGTTTCAATTCAATGGTGAATAGAAAAAGATTCATTACGTAATGCAGAAAACAAGCCATTTTTAGCTGCCCTCACATGTATGTCGCACTTTTTGTATGAAGCAGAGGCAACTCGTCCATACGTTCTACCTGTTCATGGAACAGGTAACCATTTTTAGGTCAGAAGTAGGAAATTAATGTCTTGGCAATTAATTATTAGGGCAAATAATTTACTCAGTAAATTTTTTAAACAAAGTTTCGCGTAGTATTTCCAATGATTTTAACATCTAAACATCTAAAGAAACAAAATATTTCGTAGGCAGATCAAGTTAACGCCACATGCTTGGCGTACAGTCAAATTGCAGCTAAATGTGTGTTTCCCCGACACACCACACCCCATCACATAGAAAGCTTTTGCCTGTCGTACGATCCATAATGAAGAACCAACAGCAGCGCTGCCAGAAGTCAAATTTAAAGTTTTGTGCCATGACAGATGTTTTGAAATAATTTCCTTCTTGGCATGCTCACTCGTTCTCCGCGCGCAGAGAACCAGCGTGAGGGTTGCCAGCTTTCTCCGTTTCCTCATATCATCCTCTTTCGCATGCAAGATGCAAGTTCTGCTATGCGCGCAGCAGGAGTCAAACCCGTTCGACGCGCTGCGAGAACAATCAACGACGCGATGCACCTTCGGTTAGACTCGATCGTAGTGTCGGGCTGTGCTTTGCCGAAAGGCGCACCGCGCACGCTTTCGTTCATACTTCGATGATTGGAAACAGTTTGTTTTTTTTTTCTCCTGATGAATATGCAATGCATCAAGAACAATATTAAACTAATGTTTGCGTTTTCAAAAGAGACATTAAATAATGCTTTTTTACGAATACTCAAAATCAATCAACATAGAGAAAAATGTATAGTTTTCATTTCACTAAATTTGAAGAATTAAATAACTGGAACACATTTCAACTTCTAAATGTGACTCATTGGTCGTCACAATCTGGGGTCGCATCAAACAATAATTGTATAATTTACAATGTTGTGAAAACTCATATGTGAATATGTACGTTCAGTACGCTAGACTATTCACATATGATTTTTCACAAAATTGTAAATGAATGTCCAAGTCGGGTGTTTTAATCCCCGGAAATAGGCAATTAACTTTGATTGAACTCAATAATTGTATAATTATATACTATTATTATTATACTAATAATGGTTAATAACATTTCTTTCATAGCAACAAAATATGTGAGGGTTTAAATATTAGCGGCGATGGGACCCGTGTACCCTGAATGGTGGAATGAGCCGATTTGAAAGATCTCTATTCTGAGCAATTTCCAGTTATTGCCAACTGTTATCAAGTTAGATTTCAGACGATTTGCGAGAGTTTAGAATTTCAAGTACATCTAAATTTTAAACATTTTTGTAACAAAAGAGATTAATATGCTATTTATTGTTTTGTAAATCCTTTCTATTTATTTTTTTTTTCTAATATTGTACATATAGTGGTACAAGAAAAGGTTGTAATATTAAATTAAATGTACAACTTTCATTCGAAACCACTCAGCTTGATGAATAATTTTTTATCAGCATGGTAGAACATGTGTAGCAAAAGTCCACGAGACGCCCCTTGTATGAAGCATCTAAAATTTGTATATGGATTAATTGTCACACTTATTTCAAGGTCCCTCACCGTTGGCAACGCCAAACCCTCCAATGGACATTTCCGACCAACTTTATTAATCAGAGAGCAAAACTTTATTTGCTTACAAACTAATTTTTTAAAACTGTTTGAAATATTGTAAAAACCACGAAAATTTATCACAAATGCATGCCAGAAAATAACAGAATTATGGTATGCGATGATCACTAATTGAGATATCATTTTCTATGGCAAAGTAAAGCTTATTTCATGGGACGTGAGATTTATAATTTTTAAGCATCCGGAAATAGTAGTTTGTGCAACTAGTTGCAAAAATATGATTTTTTCAGCACGAGTTGTACGTTGATACAATTTCATTTAATTCACATGATCAATCTTGCCAAAAAATCATGTTGCTGCAGAAAACAAACAGATTCCATGTTATCGTGCCCCATTGTCACCTAAGTCACCATGCGGTCATGTAACTATTGTTCTCATGCTGATTTTTCATTATAGCACCCAAATGAGTGCTATAATGGATATTATGCAACCCATTTGAGTCATGTCATTGGTATGGAAAAGTAGGTCGTTTTATCTGTAAACCCAACTGTAAACCAGGTATTATGATCAGGAATTGCAAAAATATTTATATTTTTTTGCCAAATTTAAGTTTGTAAGAAACTAGAAAAAGTTTAGGTTATCGACCTTCGGCTTACTTTTTACTATGTGGAAAACCATACTGAGAACCGAAAACATGTGTTTTGAGGAGGAGATTGTTTATGAAATATGCAAAAAATATCCACTGCCTACCGGTGGGAATCGAACCCACACCTCCCAGTACGCTAGACGGGTGCTCTACCACTATGCTACGGTAAACTTAATGCTACCGCCATTAAGTTACCCTAGCGGTAATGCGATCAGGGCTGGTAGCGGCCAATGCCGCTTAAAATAGTGACTCTAGTGACACTGGCGAAAAAAGGGACCCACTAGTGACTTTCAACTGCAGAAAAAGTGACCAAATATTGACTTTGAATTTCATTTGCAGTGACAAAAATTGACTTTCATATGAAATTAATATGCCAGCTATGGCAGCTAAGGCATGAATACGGTTTTCCGGATAAACTGACACGGTTGATCAAAGCGACGATGGATCGGGTGATGTGCGTAGTTCCAGTTTCAGGGGCATTCTCGAGTCCCTTCGAAACCCGCAGAGGGTTACGGCAAGGTGATGGTCTTTCGTGTTTGCTATTCAACATCGCTTTGGAAGGGGTAATACGAAGAGCAGGGATTAACACGAGTGGTACAACTTTCTATAAGTCCGTCCAGCTATTTGGCTTCTCCGACAACTTAGATAGTATGGCACGTAACTTTGAGAACATGGAGGAAGCCTACATCAGACTGAAGAGTGAAGCTAAGCGGATCGGAATAGTCATCAACACGTCGAAGACAAAGTACATGATAGGAAGAGGTTCAAGAGACGACAATGTGAGCCACCCACCGCGAGTTTGCATCGGTGGTGACGAAATCGAGGTGGTAGAAGAATTTGTGTACTTGGGCTCACTGGTGACTGCCGAAAATGTAACCAGCAGAGAAATTCGGAGACGCATAGTGGCTGGAAATCGTACGTACTTTGGACTCCGCAAGACGCTCTGATCGAATAGAGATCGCCGCCGTACCAAAGTGACAATCTACAAAATGCTCATTAGACCGGTAGTCCTCTACGGACACGAGAGCTGGACGATGCTCGTGGAGGACCAACGCGCACTTGGAGTTTTCGAAAGGAAAGTGCTGCGTACCATCTATGGTGGGGTGCAGATGGCGGACGGTACGTGGAGGAGGCGAATGAACCACGAGTTGCATCAGCTGTTGGGAGAACCATTGTGTGCTTATTTAGTGAAATGTCTTCACTTGTAATGAATTATTTAATTCCATTACTTTACATTCTTTACAAGTATACGTATTTCAACCTCAACAGCAATGACGGTATGGACGTCTTTAGTCTCTCAAGTCGTGTCAAGTATGAGACACTAAAGATGTTTACAAAGTGATGGAATAAAATGGAATATGTAGTTTCTTTCTATGACAAATGGAATCTGATAAGTTTGTTTTATTTTATTCTTTTTAATATTTATTTTTGCATTTTCCTCACCACTGGAAAAACACAATTTCTAGACGAGTCATACAAAATAAGGTGCAATAATGCTATTAAAACATTCTTCGCTTGTGTGTGAAAATGGCACTTTTCTATAATAGAAATTTATTTAAATAAGATGTAATAGATTACAATTTAGATTGACTTACAAAGTTTATAAATCTGAAATCCAAGAATCATTTCGAAACCTAAAGAATTTGTTCAGAATTTTGAAAAGCCTAAACAAGAAGTTTGAGCTACCAATCGATGAGTCAAACTCAAAATAATAAACATAAAAAAAAATATCACGATTTTTCTTGATGGAATATCCAAAGTTTATGCAGTCTCGAATGTCTAAATTGTCATCAGAATATGTTTTGGAAAATTTTTAAGTATTTATCGGAGCAGATGTCGAGAGATCAGTCATTTTGCTCTTTACGAAAAATATGAAATAAATCTTTCTATGAGGGATCCCTTACATGATAAATGTGCTTTGCAGTATCAAGTAATGATTAAAATTTTTCAAAATTTCCATTTTGATTCAAAAAAATATTCTTATCTTTCAAAATATATATGCAGTAGTGAGTATTAGATCAAGCCATCGCTCACTAATGATTTCCCCGAAACAACAGGAAATATACATATATTATGTAGGATTGAGATGAAAAAATCAGATTTTTTTTTGAAAAGATCAATCGATGAAATTCAACAGTTTAATTGATAAGATGTAGAGAAAGGGTTTCCTAATGAGCAAGATCTGCTATTAGCCTTTTAAATATATTGCATCACTGTGACGAGAAACCCCTTCAACCAATCGCTGTTAAAAATCTAATAACAACACCGAGGCTCAGAGCGAATTTGAAGTCACTAGCTTTCGGGCCGAAAAGTACTAAGGGCCGATTTCATCTCCTCCGCTTAGTGCTTAAATTAGGTTTAAGCGTATGGGTAAGCACTGCTTAAGAGTTAAGCGGGGGTGAAGAAATTTGCCCTAAGTGGTCATTTTTTCTAAATCCGTCATTTCATCCGAATATAGAATTTTTTCATCATTTTTTTTTTCAATCCGCGACGATGCTCTTGACGATATCTAGTCAATAGTTTGAAAATAGTGACTTTTTCCGAGAAAAAGTGACTTTAGTGACTCGAAAGGTCGAAAAAAGATACTTTTAAGTGACTCAAATACGTGCTTCCTGTTTTGGCCCACAGTATCGGAGTGTGTTTGTTTACCAGCTGATGATTGCTACAACGTATAGCTATTCAGTCTGAGTGTAGTAGCTTTGTCCCACACACCCAGAGGACAATATGCGACAATACCCATAAGACGATAAAATTATACCATTTTTACTTACAACAGCTCTAAATTTTTCGTGTCTGGAATCGTTACCTCCATTATCCCGGTCAAACACAACTTATTGAAAACATTTTTTGATTTTTTTTCTTTGTAATACAATCATTAACATTAACTACAATTTATAGTATTCGTATTCAAAGTGAATCGAAAAATATTAGCGTTCTAATTGTAATCCCCTAATCCATGAAACTACCTCACACTGGCGACTTCTGTCAAATGCAGTAGTCGAATAAAATCTCGTAAAGCTAAAAAATGATGGGACTACGAAGAAAACCGATAAAAAACTTCGCAGGAATAACCTCAATAAACCTCTCACACGTCTCTGCAAATGATATGGTGTTTGATAACGACGACAACGGTAACCTGTGACAGACATAAACGGGTTGGGGGTTATTTGTTCTGCATGAGATGTGCAGGACCACCAACCAAACTTTCATAATTCTACTGGATCCATTCAGCCAATTCGATTGAACTCACGATTTAAAGAATTAAAAGAGTATCACATTGCGGAACTGTTAAAAATAACACTCAGGTGTTGGACTTGCCAAGTTTAAATGAAATTGCATGATACAAAGTGCTCATTGGAAAACATTGCACCGGTGACCAGATTCAAGTTATATGAGTGAAAAGTTCTCTGAACCATGTCGAAGTTTATATCTGTTGAAGCTCCAAATGAATACTTAGCCGCATATGTTGAAGGGTCTGCCAAGCTACTGAGGAATTACTAAGTAATGTCAAGAACTGAGGTGATAAAACTTTATCAAAATTAATATCCGTGCCAACGTTTTATTTTATATGACAGCAGTTCTAACAGTACTTGAAAGCAACAGTTTTCATAGATAAAGTTCCCCTTCAGCTTCCATGAAAGCTGTTGATCACTTTCTTAGTACATAAATGTAAGAGAAGCAATAGAGATAAATCGGAAAGCGCTCACAAAAATCCAGTTGATACGTTTGTTCTGTTACGTGGTGGATAATATTTCAATCTTCACTTCAGGTGCCAGTTTCAGATTCCGTCTCATGCCTACTTAACACCTACTTAAGAAAGATGCACAGAACTCTACGATTTGTCATAGGTGCCACGGAAGTTTTTGGAATTTTTAGTGCGACAGGAACAACAGTACGGAACGTTTGGGTAAGAAAAAGAAACAAAAATTATGAAGATTCATGTACAACGAGCCTGGGGTTGAACGCTCGACCTCCGGCTTATAATGAGGACAATGTTTCCTGAACTTAAAAAAAAAATTCTGCAAATTACGCAGATTTTCCGACTTGCTGTGCGTAATCATGAACGATTTTTGCTATGGAATTCGATAGCGCATGCAATCTCCAAAATTGGGGAGACTTGATCTTATTTCTATGATATCTACTCAATAACGTTATTGACCTTAAAATAGATTTAACCCTTAAATGCGCAATGTTGTTTTAAAACAACAAACCGAAAAAACGTTTAATGGTAATAATTTTAATGGTAGTTTACGCTAAAAATACTTTCGACGATTTCTAGAAAAATCGCCTTGCGCCTTTAAGGGTTAATTCAATATCACTCACTTTTTTATTTAAAGTATGACAATGTATGACACTAAGATTTTTTTTTTTAAATTGGGTTGTTTTTCTATTAAACATAATTGATTTGCTCTTAGTTCAAAGTAGATATGTCTACATAGTTTGATATTGAGCACAAAACATAATGTTACTATAGCAAACAAATGACGGTTGTCAGAAGGGGTGCCTAGAATCGAACGGTGTCCACAACCGAACCTCTTCCCCTATACAAATTTAAGCATACGATGCAACATATGCATCAGTCGCACCGTACAGACACCGGACTCCATCTTTGATGAGCAAAACCACTAAACCGCAATCGCAGAGGTGAATCACTGGATCAGCCAACAGTTGCACTGCTCTCCCACGTAAACGACTTTCACAAGCCTGGCAACAGTAGAGGCGACACAAAGATGGCACCGAGAGCAAGTCATAAGCCGTGCACCCGGTTCTCCCACATCGTATGTATACTGTCATTGGGACTTCGTAACGGAAACATATATGTGCACTAATTAAAAAACACTTGAAGATAGGTTTTCCGATTTCAGGTGGTAACTTTGTATAAGAAACAATTCATATGTTCCTCGAACGTCGATAAATCGAGTGACAACATGTATGAATAACGATTACCATATAAGGACTGTATCGAAAATAAGTTATCCACATTATTTTGACGTAAACTATGTCTAAGGGAATGACTCGGATACAGGGTGTAAAATGAAAATTTCAAAATTGGGGACCGTCACGAAATCATGTAAGATTTGTAACATTAATAGGTCCTTTATCTTTCAATGGATTTTAAAGATTTATATATCAATCGATTCGCAAACTCTCCACCAATTTGCCAGTAGTATTGAAACTTTTGATTATCAACGCTAAACTATTGAAAATTTTAGTTTTTTCATGCATCATGCATCCTCTATACAGAGCGTTCCAATCCTTGGTAATTGCCTACTTTTAGGGTATTATCAATTATTGAACTGGGGTGTATAAATGGGGTGGCCCAGCTGCTAGACAGTGAGGTCCCTACTCTCTCACAGAGTGGGAGATGCTGCTAAAGCTGGGTAGTATTGTTAGTGGGATGATGGTTCCGGAGTCATTGGTTCAGTGTACTATATTTGGTTTTACGTAGTTTACGTCGAGCGGTCGTGTCTTGTATACAACCCCAATTTTTTTTTCGAAACAAATTGAATGAATTTTAAAAATTTATTCAAAATTACCTAGCAATATATGTTAATTCTGTTTGTTTAGTTTTATGAAAAAATATTATTATATTCAATAAATTTTGCACTATTCCAACATTTATCCAAGCCTTTTTCTGCTAGACACAAATCGGCATACAATTGCTTCGTCTTATAAAACTGATTACTTTCTGGTCCAAATTCCGTCACTTAATCATAATTTTCTTCCTTTTTCCGACAGGTTAGCGAACGTGTAGGTAGTATTCCCCAAGCCTGTTGACCATTATTTTTTTTTTTTTGCGGGGTGGATAGCGAATTGTTTGGTCAAATTGTTCATCTCGATGCCCTTCTTACAGATGTGTCCAAAACTCGAATTTCAATATCACTTTCAATTTGCGATACATCGGAAACAACAAATTTTCAACAAACAAAAAAACATGATTTGAAACTTAACATATGAATATTGAATATGTACATCGAATGCAGGATAAAACAAACCAATACCTTCATGAGATTTTTTAGAAGTAACTTTGAAAGTGGATAACTAATTAGGATTTTTGGCAGGAGTGTACAATCATCTACTAGCAAACCAATCTTTCGCTATAAGTCCATCAATAGGAGTGGAATGTTTCAACTTTGTTCTTTAAACTTTTATTAAACGGAAAGGGCATACTGCATATTAAATTGTAACGATGACTTGCTCTACAAAATTTCTATGGAGTCAATATGAAACCGTAATGCCATTGGAGATATATGCTAGATTCTGTGGTTCAGGTCTTATGGCTATAAGTTCTCACAGAGAGAACACTAAACTTCAATACATGATCGTAATTGTGAACTTGTGTTATGTTGTGTTGAGCAAGCCATCATTAGTGACAGATCGATTAATGCTAGCCCTCATAACATGACTCGAAACCTCGTATTACCCATCAAATTAGAATACAGTTCTATTTTCCAATACAAACACTCACGCCTCAGCTCATTAGCTTGCGAATGGCTTACAGCAGCCACACTTGTTGTCACCAATCAATGCCAAGACAGCCAGCTAAAGATCAAACCAATGAGCAGAGGGAAGGGTGTCCGAAGCACCTGCGCCACATCCCGTACTATCCGGCTCGCTTCATTTCCAAGCAAGTATTCGCTTTCCAGCGCAATGTAATCGTCGTGGAAAAATCTTACTATTCATGTGGGGTGCCTCGACCAACCGGCGGCTCATAGACCAAGACTACTAACGAGGGGATCGCGCCTCGCAATGAACGTAATTACGTACATCAATTCGATAGACACCACAGCACCACCCGGTCGGTATCCATAGTGAACTTACTACCGTCTCTGTTGTTGTTGCTGTAATTTGAATATAAACCACCGCGTCGTCGTCGATATGAGGCAATATGGCCACGATGGCGTCATAACAATGCTGGTACTCCACGGAAATTGTCTGCACTATCTGTTTTCCGTTCCCATGATTAAGCTATTGGTCTCTCGGTGCTGCACGATATGGCTATCTGACCGTAGAGCGTATCGAATTTCATCCCGCGTCGACAGTGGCAAATATTTGCGGTGAGTAGTTCTGTGCACGCGGCCATGTGCGGTGCGTGATTCAATGCAGTTTCCGAAGGTCGTCGTCCACGGTATCGGCGACAGACGGTCCCGGGTTCACCTGAGACAATGCGGAATTGTGCGACTCTCACTCGCCATTAAAGGAGATGTAATTTTATTTTCAACAAGTTGTTGGCTTATGTCATGCTGTTAGTGCCACCACTTACTGACCACTAGGATATAATTTATGACTTGTCTTATGATTTCTTCAGTGCGCCTGAAACAAGCGAAAGAACGAGTCATCTAAAAACAGATTGCTTGCACGATGAACTTGAAATTTCATCGGACGCTCGTTTAGCTTCATCTACATACTTGAGCATAGTGGTAGAAAAGAAAGGTATGACATCATGTTCTGCCTTTGACGATGTGTATTTATATTTATAAGGCACGGCGAGTTGTTGTTCGCTGTTGGTGAGAGGCACGACAAGCCGGTTTTTATAATCTATTTAACACATCTATACTAAAACCAGGTGTCATGGTGTTTGTGCTTTGAATTCCCGGTTTTGTTGATGTAGTGTTCTCGTCTCTAGGAATTTACAATTAATTGATCTCTAGTGGCCCAAAGATGAAGTGACAATTACACATTCCAAGCGCAGTATTGTGTTATGAATATTCAATTGATAGAATATTACTCAATTTTTAATACTGGATGAAAATTTAGAAGAAATAACTACCCAACAAATATGAAAGACTATAGGCTATATCTAGGCTTCGATTGAAAAACTAGCTTATTCAGTTGTCGTTAGACGAGTTTGTACAATCCCATTTAATTCCACCACTTAATTGTACCTTGACAGATACGTATTTCGACCATACTGTTTAGGTCGAATCTGTCCAGGTACAATTAAGTGGTGGAATTAAATGGGATTGTACAAACTCGTCTAACGACAAGTGAAGACATTCCACTAAAAACCTCAAAATAATTTTCTTAATAGCTTATTTTTTTTATGGAGGTTTACAGGCGGGACTCTGAATAGAGTAGAAACCTCTGCCCCAGGCCTTTGATGATACGGAAGCATAATTCCATTCGAAGCAGTTTGCCAGCCGTACACGAAACATGTCGTCCAAGAAGACTGAATCAGAGGGATTTACGTTCATAAATAGTCATAAGTCTCATGCTAACTAACATCGTAATAGTTTAAATTCATTTTTGTCATTTTCTTGACAGAGTCAAATTACTTAGCCAGTTTTTATGCTATTTATGCGTTTATTATTGTCATTGTACGCGCTCAAAATCGACCGAAGCAGTTTATCCGACTCACATGGAACATGTTGCCCAATGCTTCATCGTAGAAACTGAGCCGGAAGTTTTTTTATCAAGTATTAGGAAGTGTTCAATCCCCGATTTATAAAAAATGGCAAGTTAATAACTTTTGAAGCAGTTTTCCAGCCGTACAAGGATCATGTCGTAAATTAAGACACTGTTGAACTGGCTCAAAAGATATTACATTCACAACTCTAATAGATACTATCTCCCATTATCTCATTCCTAATCATATAGATTGATCTGTACGATGTCATTCTTATTTTTATGGTCAGAAGGTATGAAGTATGCGTTCCTTGAATTACTTTGTTTGCCTAAGTTATTGGTTCATCCTGTGTCAATACTATCAAACACAATGTAAGTTATGTCTTGTAAAAAGTGGAAACGTGCACGAACACATTTCATTCATTTATTCAGACTAAGGCCGAAGTGGCCTGTGCGGTATATAAGAGTCTTCTCCATTCGGCTCGGTCCATGGCTACACGTCGCCAACCACGCAGCCTACGAAGGGTCCGCAAGTCATCTTCCACCTGATCGATCCACCTTGCCCGCTGCGCACCTCGCCTTCTTGTGCGTGTCGGATCGTTGTCGAGAACCATTTTCACCGGGTTAATGTCCGACATTCTGGCTACGTGCCCGGCCCACCGCAGTCGTCCGATTTTCGCGGTATGAACGATCTCCCAACAGCTGATGCAACTCGTGGTTCATTCGCCTCCTCCACGTACCGTCCGCCATCTGCACCCCACCATAGATGGTACGCAGCACTTTCCTTTCGAAAACTCCAAGTGCGCGTTGGTCCTCCACGAGCATCGTCCAGGTCTCGTGTCCGTAGAGGACTACCGGTCTAATGAGCGTTTTGTAGATTGTCAGTTTGGTACGGCGGCGAACTCTATTCGATCGGAGCGTCTTGCGGAGTCCAAAGTATGTACAATTTCCAGCCACTATGCGTCTCCGAACTTCTCTGCTGGTATCATTTTCGGCAGTCATCAGTGACACAAATTCTTCTACCACCTCGATTTCGTCACCACCGATGCCAACTCGCGGTGGGTGGCTCACATTGTCATCTCTTGAACCTCTTCCTATCATATACTTTGTCTTCGACGTATTAATGACTAGTCCGATCCGCTTGGCTTCCCTTCAGTCTGATGTAGGCTTCCTCCATCGTCTCAAAGTTACGTGCCATAATATCTATGTCGTCGGCGAAGCCAAATAGCTGGACGAACTTATTGAAAATTGTACCACTCGTGTTAATCCCTGCTCTTCGTATTACCCCTTCCAAAGCGATGTTGAATAGCAGACACGAAAGACCATCACCTTGCCGTAACCCTCTGCGGGTTTCGAAGGGACTCGAGAATGCCCCTGAAACTCGAACTACGCACATCACCCGATCCATCGTCGCTTTGATCAACCGTGTCAGTTTATCCGGAAATCCGTGTTCGTGCATTAGCTGCCATAGCTGGTCCCGATCGATTGTATCATACGCGGCTTTGAAGTCGATGAATAGATGATGTGTGGGCACGTTGTATTCGCGGCATTTCTGCAGTACTTGGCGAATGGCGAACACCTGGTCCGTGGTGGAGCGTTCGCCCATAAAACCCGCCTGGTACTGCCCCACGAACTCTCGTGCAATTGGTGCTAGTCGACGGCATAAAATTTGGGATAGTACCTTGTAGGCGGCGTTCAGCAATGTGATTGCGCGGTAGTTGCTACAATCCAGCTTATCGCCCTTTTTGTAGATGGGACACACGACACCTTCCATCCACTCCTGCGGCAAAACTTCCTCCTCCCAAATCTTGGTAATGACCCAGTGCAGCGCTCTAGCCAGTGCCTCACCACCGTGTTTAAATAGCTCTCCTGGTAGTTGGTCAACCCCAGGGGCTTTGTTGTTCTTCAGCCGGCCAATCTCCTCCTGGATTTCCTAGAGATCCGGAGCCGGTAGAATTATGTCCTGCGCGCGTTCCCCCAGGTCCATCACCATACCGCCATCTTCGTCTGCCACATCGCCATTCAGGTGCTCTTCGTAGTGCTGCCGCCACTTTTGGATCACCTCACGCTCGTTCGTAAGAAGGTTCCCGTTTATGTCCTTACACATATCAGGCTGTGGCACGTGGCCCTTACGTGAACGGTTCAACTTCTCATAGAACTTACGTGTGTTATTAGCGCGGTACAGTTGCTCCGTCTCTTCACGGTCTCGATCTTCCTGCTGACGCTTTTTCCTCCGGAAAATCGAGTTTTGTCTGTTCCGCGCCTGTTTATATCGTGCCTCGTTTGCCCTCGTGCGGTGTTGCAGCAATCTCGCCCATGCTGCATTCTTCTCTTCTACTAACTGCTCACATTCGCCGTCATACCAGTCGTTTATCTGATCCGGCGGTACCGTGCAAAGTGCAGCGGTTGCGGTGCTACCAATGGCGGACCGAATATCTCTCCAGCCATCTTCAGAAGACGATGCGCCTAGCTACTCTTCCGTTGGGAGTGCCACTTCCTGCTGCTGCGCGTATCCTTGGGCTAGTCTACGGTCTTGTAGCCGCGGCGTCCGACTTCGACGTGTGTTGTACACCGAACCGTTTCTTGGTTAGGTGATCTCCATGTGGCCTTGTGGATATTTTTGCGGGGAAAGAAGGTGCTTCGGACTACCATTCCGCGGGAGGCTGCGAAGTTTATGCATCGTTGGCCGTTGTCATTCGATACGGTGTGCAGACTATCCGGTCCGATGACCGGTCTATACATTTTCTCCCTTCCTACCTGTACGTTCATGTCGCCGATGACGATTTTGACGTCCCGCAGTGGGCATCCATCGTATGTCTGCTCCAGCTGTGCGTAGAACGCTTCTTTCTCGTCGTCGGGTCTCCCTTGGTGTGGGCAGTGCACGTTGATGATGCTATAGTTGAAGAAACGGCCTTTAATCCTCAGCTTGCACATCCTTGCGTTGATTGGCTGCCACCCAATCACGCGTTGGCGCATCTTACCCAGCACTGTGAAGCCGGTTCCCAGCTCGTTGGTGGTGCCACAGCTTTGGTAGAAGGTAGCCGCTCGATGCCCGCTTTTCCACACTTTCTGTCCTGTCCAGCAAATCTCCTGCAGCGCCACGACGTCGAAGTTGCGGGGATGTAATTCATCGTAGATCATCCTGTCGCAACCTGCGAAACCTAGCGACTTGCAGTTCCATGTTCCAAGCTTCCAATCGTGATCCTTTATTCGTCGCCTAGGACTTTGCCGATTATATCGAGTCGCATTATCTCTTATATTGTTCGTAATTATTGGTTTTACAGGCGGCTTATTGGGCCTGCGCAAACCTCCTGTCTCGTCGGAGGGCCGTCGTGTCAGGGCTGTTTAGCGTCCCACCTAACACCAGGACTTGGGCTTGTGCGCTTTGAGCGGCACACGGTCGCTTTGGTGGGGCTTACTTGCGGATACATGCAGCTTTTTATAGGAGTTTAACAGGGCCCACTGTCAAACCCCACCACATCCTAGGCAAGCCCCACAGGCCATAGTCATAGTCCCAGGCGCTTTCCCTACTGATCTGACGACCAAACTGGCATAACCTCACACAACCCTACTTCATTGAGCGCAGTTGCTGATGAAGCAAGTGTGTAGAAGCCGGACAATACTAAATACTCATCCTACTTGGTTGACATGTGTACAAAAATAACATATGAGAGAGTTAGTTCTGAAAATGTATTGCGAGAGATCGGCTGGTACCTGGTGCTGGGAATTTGGTTTCATCAGTACCCGCTAGGCTGCGGTGGACGACGGAGGTCCTTCGTAGCTTAGTAGGGAAAGCACCTGTCATGCGAACTGGGGTCGTGGGATCAAACCCCACCGAAGGGGCGGTTACCCTCCAATACCTTTTCCGAACTAAATCTATCACATGTTGTACATATGCATAATCAAGTTTCAGACATAGTACAGGTTTACCTCGATTATATGGACCCTCGATTATATGGACTTCGATTATATGGACTTTTTACCTCGATTATATGGACATTTTTTTTCGCTAATTTTTTTTTTTGTGTTTTGGGGTTTTAAAAAGATGTTGAATATTGTAAGTCATATTTTACATTGATTCTATATTTATTATGGGACATTGGGGCAAATAAAGGCCCGTAAGGCATGTTGTGATGTTATATATGAAGATGCACTCTGAGTCATATGTTCGATTGACTTGATTGATTTACCATTTTCGCGTTGGAAAATTTCATTGTATATAATGATAAATATACAATTCTTTAATCTGCAACAGCCACGGCCACGTCCTTACAAATAGGTGGTGAAAAATAATGCGTATTTTTGGTGATCTCTGCCATACGAAAACGTGAAGTGAATTGTCAGACTGACAGTATGCGGAGCAAGTGATAAGATGAGATTGTCATATTTAGCTGTTAGATCTTTGCTTCCAACCTTTTTCTGCTTTTGGTGCACGGAATTAAGTATAGAAGGACGGATGATGCATTAACATTTAGCAAACCGGACCCACTGAGACTGATTTTTTAGGTATATCCACGAAACTGGAAGAGTTTATTTTAATATGTGATACATAAAGTTCCAAATGGTTTTCAAACCTGGCATTATTTCTTCTGGACGAACTTGATAATTATTTGAATGTAAAAAACTGAAAACTCTTCGAGCAGTCTTTATGTTTAAATAAATGTTGTCGAATATCCTGGTATTCACATTTGTTCAGCACAAGGCTTAAGGATTATACTGACGCTCAACAGTAGGAAAAGAAATTGAATATCTTTAGAATGTTCTTTTTAGCAGTTCTTAAATCAATTGTTGCTAAACCGTTCAGCAAAGCGTGATCCTGAAACGCTCATGCAAACTCGTTCATGCTGTGTAATGTGAGCGATGTGTTTTTCGTTAGTGTTGTACAAAATACAACAGCGCGCGGTGGTGAAATTTTGAATGCAATTTCAAGTTTTGTCCGGGATTTTTATGAGGGCCTGCCACTGTGCGTCGTTTTGAATTTTAAAACCCGTTGCAAAATACAGCCCTGCTTTAATATACGAACATAGTTCAAAATAGCCATAACAATTTATCCTTTAATATTCCACTTAGCAGGTGTAGGTGCACTGTGCAATTGACCTTTCCCATCAACAATTTTTATCCGCTCAATCGATTCTTCAATTTTTTGAGGACAACTTTCCCAAAGAAACCATACTGTTTGGCGCCATACTTTTTGACGAATAGTGCTGGTTTCGAAGCTTGACCTAACATTCGCCCGATTTTGAATTAAAATAAGGCCAATTCCAATTCTTCAAACGTGCGATTTTTTTTTATTCTTTCCGATTTTTGCCTTTCTCGTACAACTAAGTTGTACCGAAAGGCTATCATTTCCCTCCGAAAACGAAATTTTTATAGAAGCCTCTGAGACCCATAGTATTATATACCAATCGACTCAGCTCGACGAGCATTTTGGCCATATCTTCTGAGTCATAGTCAACATGTGATACCACCACGACAGGATATGTCTTTGGTTGCCATATCAGTGCTAATAGCGTAAGCCGGTCCACCGCGGCAAGGTAACATATCCGAAGGGAAGGCAAAATAATTTTCTTAATAGCTTATTCAGCTTAAATTGTTTCTTGGGTAGGTTTTAAGAAACTTTTCTTACTCTACGGATTGGAATAATTCCTAGCACAAGTTAACAAGTTAACATCCTGGGCATAGTGTATCCATTGTACTTGGCACACAAGACACATACTCAAGCAATGCCGGGCATAGACAAGCTGTTAATTAAAAGCTGAGGAAAAGCTAATAGAATACAAAGTTGAAAAGCAGGCTAAGTTCCAGTTTGCATGATTTTACAGCAACGACTCTTAGCGCGAAACAACGGACATGAATAGGAACATGGAACCACATGGAACGTTTTAACCCTAGCCCAGCAGGGTAAATTGGCACAACTTGCAAATGAGGCAAGCCACATGAAGCTTTAGATCCTGGGGCTGAGTGAAGTCCGTTGGCCAAACTTTGTAGAACACAGAACGCTGTCGGGACAAGTTCTGCTATACTCTGGTTTACGAGGTGAACACGGCACACGGCCCAGCCACAATCTGCGCTTATGAAGTGAGAACCTATAAGTGAAAGGATAATCGTTGCCAGATTTAGAACACGGGTCCGAAACCTTACTATCCAATGTTACGCGCTAATCGATGTTGCCGATCTGCAAAAAAAGGAGAACTTCTACAGTCAACCCAATGCCGTCGTAGATAGAATTCCGAAGGGTGATATCAAGATCTGTTTGGGCGACTTCAACGAAAAGATCGGATCCGACAACTCGAACCATGTGCGCAATATGGGACGCCATTGTCTCGGAGAAATGAGCGAAAACGGAGAGCTGTTCGCAGATGTTTGTGGTAATAACGACATGGTGATCGGGGGATCGCTCATCCCTCATCGACCGGTTCACAAGGTCACGTGGGTCTCCCGTGACGGCTTTACAGAAAATAAAATCGATCTGCATCAGCCGAAAATGAAAACCTTCTTGGTGTACGGAATAAACGTAGTGCCGATATCGTGTCTGATAATCACCTCATCATCGGCGAAATACGCCTGCGCATTGCGCGGATTCTTCGGCAGGAGGAGAGAGTTGGACGACTGTTCAACACACGCCGACTGGAAGATGCCACGGTGAAACGGTCCGTCGTTGAAGTATTGTAGACGCGTGCTGTAGATATTCCGGAAGGGGGCCGCGTGGACGACCAATAGACCGCCATCAAGAATGCCTTTATCGTCACGAGCGAAAATAATCTGGGCGAACTGCGCACCCAGAGAAAACAATGGATCACCGGTGAGACCTGGAGGAAGATAAAAGAGCGAAGAGAAGCCAAAGCCGCGATAGAGCGATCAAAAACAAGAGGAGCCAGTCTTAGCCCGTCAACGATACGCGGCTCTTGAGAAGGAAGTAAAACGCTCAAGTCGACGGGACAAGCTAGCGTGGGCAGACTCTCTGGCCGACGAAGGAGAGAGAGCCGCCGCAACCGGGGACATTCGCCTCCTCTACGATATCTCACGACGCTTAAGCGGGGCGAAGATGAATGCAACGATGCCTGTGAAAGACGCGAATGATTAGTTATTAACCGACCCAACTGACCAGCTGAAACGCTGGTTCGAGCACTGCGAACAACTTTTTCAAGTGCCAGCCAGGCCATCACCACCTCGGCATGATCTGCCTAGGATCCGACGTATAACACGCGTCAATGCCGAAGCTCCATCACTGCTAGAAATTCAAAAAGCCATCCAAAGCATGAAATCGAATAAAGCCCCAGGGGTTGATTGCATATCAGCCGAGATGCTCAAAGCTGACCCTATGACATCCGCTCAACTACTGCATCGTTTTTTTCGTAATATCTGGGAAACCGCAACTTTCCCGGTCGACTGGATGCAAGGTATCTTAGTGAAGGTGCCCGAAAAGGGTGACCTGACTGTATGCGATAACTGACGAGGCATTATGTTGCTGTGTATCGTTCTCAAAGTTCTATGCAAAATTATCCTAGCACGGATTCAGGAGAAGATCGATGCGACTCTGCGGCGGCAGCAGGCCGGATTCCTTGCCGGAAGATCCTCAACGACCTTGCCGAGCGCTCCTCTTCGGCAGGTTTAGTCATCAACGTCAACAAAACCAAATCGTTGGATGTAAACACGGTGACCCCTTTCCAGTTTCACAATATCCGGGCAGCCAGTGGAGAATGTTGAAAGCTTCCAATATCTTGGTAGCCAAATGGCGTCAGACGGCGGTACCAAGATCGAGATAGGCGCACGGATCAAGAAAGCAAGGGCTGCCTTTGCGAGTTTAAGAAATATCTGGTAAAACAGGCAGATAAGTGAACGCACCAAAATACGAATTTTCAACTCTAACGTGAAAACTGTGCTGTTATACGCTAGCGAAACATGGTGTTCATCAACAGATGCCAGCGGTATATAATTAGGGCCTAGTAGCCTCACAACTGGATCTCAAACAACGAGCTCCACATCGTCGTTGTCACCAGAAGCCGATAGCAACAGAAATTCGGGACCGGAAGTGGGGCTGGGTCGGCCACACTCTACGTAGGGGCGGAAACGAAATCTGTAAACATTAGACTGGAACCCAGCGGGACATCGCAGCAGAGCTAGACCCAGAAGCTTATGGCGGCGAAGCCTCAATAAAAAATTAAAGAAGTCGACCGAAATCTAACCTGGCAACAGGTTGAAGCGATAGCTGGACAACGCTCAGGATGGAGATCTTTTAAGTCGGCTCTTTGCACCACCGGAGGTGTACAGGACCCATAAGTAAGTATTAAAATCTGCCATCCGCTGGTTGGGTGTAGGAAAATTTTGTGCAATCCCTCGCCCACTATTGGTTTCCTCAAAACAGCATGAAATGTATCTAAAACTGAAAAGATGAATTTAAACGACCAACAGTTCAATTGATACGTATGATAGTCTTAAAAAAAAGCCCGTGGAGGGTCTGAGGAGGTGCCGGTTGAAGTAAAGATGGACGGCCCCACCCTGACCCGCGTCATCAAATCTGTGATGGCGAACCACGAAGAACGCGGTGGTCACACGATGGAGGTAGTCACGGAGGTATCCGACGTGATTATGTCGTTCCTAGACAACCAGGTTAAGTACAGCAAGGATCTGAAACTTGCTGTGCAGGCACCTCTGTGCCCTAGTAGTTGAGGCCAAATCGGGTGGAGGTCCCTACTAGAGGCCAGCAAGAGTGCGGAGAGAGCTCCGCAAACTTATCAAGGAGCGGAAGCAGGCGGATAAGGACAAAGAGGAGGCAGAATCGAAAATTCGTCTCTTGTCCGAGGGCAAACGACTGGCGGAGAGCCAGGTCGAGGAACTCCGCAAAAGGATGGCTGTAATAGGGGCGACCCCGAAGCTGAGTAAGGTTACGCAGGAGGCGAACCTGAAAGCAGCTGTCGAGAAGTCCGCAGCCCGAAGCCAGAGAAAAGGAAGAAGGTCGAGCAGAAGGATGGCCATCCCAAGCCGGTGAACCCAGTGCCTCCACCATCGAGGGACCACTGAAGCTCGCCGGGAGGAAGATCTACCGTGGAGGAGGTCGTGAATCCCAAGAAGGCGAGAAAGGCAACGGCAGCAGGCCGCAGAGAAAGCGGCAGGCGGAGCGATACGCGCCACTGTTAAGAAGGGTAGAGCCCAGAAGGAGACGGGTGCGCCTTCAATATCAGTGGTAAGCGTAAAGACAGAGGCGAGGCGATTATCGTCAGTACTGACGATAAGAGCTACGCCGAAATCTTGAAGAGCCATGAGGAGTTAATGACAAACTCGCTGGCCTAGGAGAGGATGTCAACTGCATCCGAAGGACGCGGAGAGGCGAGATGATTCTCGTCTTGAAGCGGGATGCTGCTCAGAAGAGTACTGAGTACAACAAGTTGACGGTGGAAGTCCTGGGCGATGGGGTTCAAGTAAGAGCCCTATGTCCAGTTTCGAACATCCAGTGCAAGGGCCTGGATGAAGTAACCGAGGCTAGAGACCTGGTCGACGCACTGAGAGATCAGTGCAATGTCGAGATCCAGGAATCTACGGTTCGGTTACGCAAAAGCTCCGCGGGAATGCAGGTTGCCTCATTCCAAGTACCTCAGGCTGAGGCCAAAAAGGTAATGGATAGGGCTAAACTGAAAGTGGGTTGGTCGGTATGTCCGCTAAGTATAAGCCAACCGCTTCAGACCTGCATCAGGTGTCTTGGCAACAATCATAAGTCTTATGACTGTAAAGGACCTGATCGCAGTAAGCTATGCCGTATGTGTGGAGCTGAAGGCCACCAAGCTCGCACCTGTCAGGCTGCACCGAGGTGTCTGATCTGTCCCCCGTGTACAGACACCAGACACCTCACCAGTGTCAGGCTTGTCCGGCCTCTAGAAGGATCCAGACACGCAGGTAACACAGCTGAATCTGAACCACTGCAAGGCGGCTCAATTGCTGCTACAACAGTCGGTTACTGAGTGTAAAGCTGATGTAGCTTTGCTGTCCGATCCATACCGCATCCCTGCCGGTAACGGTAGTTGGATTGCGGATAAGTCTCAGATGGTGGCCATCTGGACTTGCGGGCGATATCCCATCCAGGAGATAGTATCATCACCTGATGATGAGGGTTTCGTTATAGCAAAGGTAAACGGTGTTTACTTTTGTAGCTGCTACTGTCCTCCCAGGTGGAGTATAGTGCAGTTTACTAGGGTAGTAGATATTCTTGCAGCAAAACTAACTGGCTTAAAACCGTTGGTCGTGGCAGGCGACTTCAATGCGTGGGCAGTGGACTGGGGATCCCGGTCCACAAACGCCAGAGGTTATACCCTGCTAGAGTCGCTAGCGGTATTGAACGTAGTCCTGCTGAATGAAGGCCAAGTGCCAACGTTCAGGGGACCGAACGGTGATTCATGCATCGATGTGACCTTCTGCAGCGCGGGATGGACGGTGGATCCAGAATGGGAGGTTCATGAGGGGCATACCTCCAGCGATCATCAGAAAATTCGTTTTATGATCCGGTATACCCCCGTAGCAACCACAAGGCGGATCGACAAAGCCGATCTAGGATGGCGCACCTCGCAGTTCAACCCAGAACTCTTGGAGGAATCACTACGATGGGAGACGCGAACAACGGGATTAAGTGGCGACGAGTTAATCGATGTACTAACCCGTGCATGCGATGTGACGATGCCTAGGAGGACCAAACCACCCGGAAACCGGCAACCTGTGTACTGGTGGACTGACACAATTGCAGACCTTCGTAGAACCTGTCTTCGAGCAAAGAGAAGGCTGCGACGTGCCAGAACAGACGCTGATAAGGTCGAGAAACGCAGGGTGTTCCAGACAGCGAGCAGAGCTCTGAACTACGAGATTAAATGTAGTAAGAGAGCCTGCTTCGAGCGGCTGTGCAGGATGGCAAACGACAATCCATGGGGAGATGCATACAGGATGGTGATGGCTAGGACCAATACCACGCCACCTGAGAAATCTCCGGGGATGTTGGCCAAAATAGTCGACGGGTTGTTTCCGAGGCATGAATCATCGAACTGGCCCGCTACTCCGTACGAGTCAGTTGACGTGGTACCGCTAGTGACTAACGAAGAGCTTATCGTAGCCGCAAGAAAACTTAAGCTCAATAAGGCGCCAGGCGGATGGTATTCAAACCTGGCCCTTAAACACGCCATTCTTGCCAATCCAGATATGTACAGGAGCTGCCTCCAGAGATGCATGGACGAAGAAACTTCCCATATCGATGGAAACGGCAGAAATTGGTGCTATTACCGAAGCCTGGCAAACAGCCGGGGATCCTTCGGTATACAGACCAATTGCCTACTCGACACAGCTGGAAAGCTGCTAGAGAGGTCATTCTGAATAGATTGTCGGCTTATACAGAGTGTGCTGGTGGCTTATCTAGCAACCAGTATGGCTTCGAAAGGGCCGTTCTACCATCGAAGCAATTCGAGCGGTAACGGATACGGCCAAGATAGCGAGAGGTTTAAACAGAAGAGGTATTAGGTACTGCGCGTTGATTACACTTGATGTAAAAAACGCGTTTAACAATGCTAGCTGGGCAGCAATTGCTGACTCCTGCACCGATTGAGAGTTCCGGATTACCTGTGCGGGATACTGAAAAGCTATTTTCAGAATAGGGTGCTGTTATACGACACTGATGCTGGTCAAAAGTCGATCGTAGTGTCCACGGGTGTTCCACAGGGATCGATCCTCGGATCGGTTCTGTGGAATATTATGTACGATGGAGTATTACGCCTAAGTCTGCCGGCCGGTGTGAAAATAGAAGGCTTCGCGGATAACGTAATGCTGGAGGTAACAGGAGACAATCTCGACGAAGTCGAACTGAAGGCTTCATACGCGATTGGCAGAGTGGAGGAATGGCTCAACTCGAGGCGGTTGTCCCTTGCACATCACAAGACGGAAGTCGGCATGGGCTGCAACAGGCGAGGATAAGAGTAGGGACCTGCACAGTTAACTCCGTGAGGTCTCTCAAGCATCTGGGCGTGATGATCGATGATAAGCTCAATTTTACGAGCCACGTCGATTATGCATGTCAGCGGGCTTCATTGGCGATAAAATCTTTATCACGAATGATGTCCAACAGATCGGCGGTGCATAGTCAAGTGCGTAGGCTGATAGCTGGCGTAGCATTGTCTATCATCCGTTATGGCGTGCCGGCATGGGCCGTAGCACTAAAGGCCGAGTACAATGTAAAGAAATTGATCAGAGTACACCGGCTGATGTGTTTACGTGTCGCGAGCGCATATCGCACCATATCATATGAGGCGGTGTGCGTTATAGCTGGAATGATGCCGATCGACATACTCTTAGAGGAGGATGTGGAGTGCTACAACGAAAGGGACTCGGTGCAAGTGCGACGTGTCAAGAGAGCAGCTTCGTTGCTTAAATGGCAAAGAGCATGGGACACCGCAGTCAAAGGTCGTTGGACCCACAGACTGATTCCAGATGTGTCCAACTGGGTTGATAGGAAGCATGGTCAAGTCAACTTCCACATAACACAGGTGTTGTCTGAACATGGCTGCTTTAAGAAATTCCTACACAGGTTTGGCTTCGCAGATTCTGCGGAGTGTCCTGAATGTGTAGGTGAGGTAGAATCGGCAGAGCATGTGATGTTCGCATGCCCGCGATTCGAGGTAGAACGCAATGCCATGCTGCTTGTTAGCGGTATGGATACAACTCCGGACCACCTCGTCGAGAGGATGTGCCGGGAGGAGGTTATATGGAATGCGGTGAACACAGCATCTCAACAGATTATGTCGAAACTGCAGCGATGGTGGCGTCTTGAACAAAACCAACGAATGCAGTAAGGGCACCTGTGATGCAGTGAACACTTTGCTCACCCCGACAACCAACATGTCGCGGGTGGGCTGCAGGGACCTCAGTATGTAGATATAGAGGTCATTGCGGTTCACGCGCAGTGGTTGTTGTCCGGGGTGCTCGTCTCCAACGTGAGATTATGATACGGACCGTTAGGTTACTATCATAGCTTGCGATCGACAGGTGGTGAGGTAGCCACCCTTGAAGTCGATGTTGTGTGTATTGACGTCAAGTGCGTTAGCATAGGCGTGAGCGTTCTCAATAGTCCCCCCTGATGTATTGCTTAATTGCGGGCCGGGGGTACGGACTGGCGAAAGGGTTTTGGTTTTAGTGGGTCGGGTAAGAGTTACATGACATACCCATCCCCACACTACCTGAGTACCTCCTCAGGTGTCTGGTTGCAGATTTCCGTTTACCCTTGCTCAAGAAAAAAAAAATCATTTAATTTAGCCATGAGCAAAGCATCACTCAACGGAAGCATAAAAATTCATTTTTTTATTTTTATTTTTATTCTGGAACGATTTACCGAATGAAACATAGTCAATAGTTTCAAAGTAGTTGAAAATAGTAACTTTTTGCCAGAAAAAAAAAACGATTTTAGTGATTTGGGCTCGAAAAAAGAGACTTTTTAGTGACTTTCCAGATACTAATATACAATTTCCGTTTTCTATACACCGATCTATATAAGTGGTTCCTTCTATCTAATTATAAGTTACTAAATAACCAGTATGAATCATTATAATACACAAATAGATGCATTACGACTCAATTCACAGCTGCGGTAAATGGATAACAATACACATACGTTGTACTTAGATCTACGCGAGAAATCTCGTTCGATTATCACATCATCAAGAATGATGCGTACAATTGACCCTGAAATTGAGAGCATGGACGCAGCGGCAGCGCAATGAATTCATCTGTCAAAGACGGCTGATGCGAATATCGAAGAGGCACCGGGACCGGCAAAAGATAATTACAAATTATGGGAACTTATTTATATGTACACACATTTTTTTCTATACACCCATACACATATACAGTAGAATAAGATAACAGCGATGGATAAAAACTTGTAATGTAATTTATTTTCCGAACGCATCACGCCCTTTCCGCACTTGAACTTGTGAGTCGTTTCCATCGTCTACTTCACGTCGAATTGAATTTACACAACGTTTGGCGTTTTAAAATCGTTTAATCTGTGTAGATTGGTATTCATTGAAAGGAAATGCTTAGATTAGACTCCAAATTCGACTTGGCTTTTCTGGTGCAAGATTATTTTTATGTTTGCAAGCTTTCGCCCAATCCCGATGCACCCCAAATCCGTAGAAGTGTCACAAACAGGTTAATTTTTTACGACTCCTAGCAGACGACACACACGCAACCCAATGGTACAACAAACAGGTAGAGATTGTCTGGTCGAGATTGGTGTTTTGCGTGTAGGCTCAGCAGCTCTACCCAACAATGTCTGCTTTTTTGTCCTTCTTAGCATTTCCAAGGACTTCACCCTCTATTTTCACCTTTTGGCTTTTTATTGCTTCCGCTTGTGTTACTTTGAGCAAAATGTATAAAGATATACGCCAATAGACGATGGTATAGAGCAAAAGTAGTAAGTAATGACCATGGGCTTACTAACGACAAATGAATTTAAATTACGCATTGAATGGAATTGCTTAAACTCGTGTTTTAGACCAGTAAACTAAACAAGCTTAAAAGGAAATAAGGCCAAGTAAGAGACTCAAGACGACCTTACTATTGAGGTCGAAATAAGCAATCAATAATAAATCTGATTTGAGTCGCACCTTACAAAGCGGTCCATGTAGCTTATTGACCACATAAGAAAAATTAAACGCAGCCAGTTTTGGTTGAATACTGGCAAAATTTTAAACAAACGATGCACAATATTTTTATTTTTTGTTAAATATCTTGGCTGTGCATATGCACAGCATATGTTTCGAAATGGACAAATTGATATGAAATTTGCGAAAAAGAATCCACGTGTCTTGGAGGACTCAGACCCTCAACCTCCTACTCTCTAGATAGGCGTGATAACCCCTACACAACAAGACCATAAAGGTCACGGTTGCGGAAAAGCCATCAGAATCCAGTACCAACCTCCACCGCGGTTAGCTCTCTTTTTGCAAATTGAATATCTTTCGGATGCTTGATTTGCCCAATCTCACATTTGCTTTACTGTTGTATATCCACAGCTAAGCGAGTGCACATTGTTTATTAAACGAGAGGATCGCACTCCATGCCCCCAGCAACGGACTGGGCGGGACGGTATAGAATGCAGATTCAAATGCATTTCTACCGTCCGCGTCGCGTGCTGAAACGTGCGATTACTGTCGTTAATGACTGAATATGTATGTCGACAAAAACAAGATGAAATTAGACTAAAGATACATTCGGGCATGCAAAGAAACAAGCCTTTCTGATACTCGAATAACCTTTTCACAACAAACATTCTGTATTTCTTCAAAAAGAATATCACCTTATCTAGAAAGTAGGAAGGATGATTCAATCCTCAAACACGTAATTCTTCATAAATTCATATCATGTCGTCGAAGCTATATGCTTCTTTCATATGCAGCTGCCAAATATTAACAAAAAATGAAATAGTTTTCATGCAGCCGAGTTGCCGAATAATATGCAATTAATTGTAATATTTTTATGTTGATAAATTACGATAAAGCATTTACTTATGATAGGACAAGTTGATAATAAATTATGACAGATTCAGGTACTGCACACATTTGGGGAACCTCGTGGTATATGCAAAACAAAATTAAATAGCAAAAATAAACAATTATTTCATTAAAAACATCCATCATGTGCACTATCAATTATACAATCTGATACCAAGGTTGGGAGTATTTCATATGCCACTTCAAAATAGATGTGTCAGATTCCCTTCAGACAATAAAGCTTTTTTAATCATTCCACGAGTCAACATGACTAATATATGGAACAATACATAAACAACAGTTAAAAAATGAAACCAAACACCAATCCAGACATGTTTCACAATTCACGAAAACCCACAAACCCTCTAGACCCATTTTTGAAGCCCCATGTCAAGTAGGGGCGTATATACGGCAACGGAGGAAAGTCTGTCGCAATTAGTTTGGTGTGTCACTTGTTCGTTTGTTTTCCTTTTGATTATTTCCCACTCGTCGTCGGGTGTCGCATGTGTGTTATCGAAATCATAATCATCGCCACTACTGATAAGACCACCCTTTTCCTGCTAAAGAAGGGTACAACGAGTCGGAGGTCTCAATTTCGCAATCCTCAACCCAACCCGAGTTTGGGAGTAGCAAATAGCACACGTGTAGTCATACAAATAGCAGTTGGCTTGCGATAAAGCAGTGCTATAACGGGTTCGCAGGTATTGCGAGCATGGGTAATCATCGAGACGCATCAGTTCATATATATCTTATCGCAAAAGGATTTCGAGTCTATTCGTAGAACCAAAAGCAAAAATCCAATTTCATATATTTTGATATTTTTTCGTATACGTGATTGATTTAACCACACTTCGTTTGAATTGGATTTTGTTGCACATAATAAGACTGTGCTCATTCCATAAGGGGTCGTACACTTATTACGTAAGCAATTTTTGTGGGCTTTTCGACGCCACCTCCCCCCTTGTAAGATTTTTTCCATACAGAAGATTTTTTATTTATATGGAGCGTAAGATATTGACCAACCCCCCTCCTCCCATAAGTGCTTACGTAATATGTATACGGCCCCTAAGGTGCCGAGTGCATGTCGCGTAGGTGTAGATAAGAGGAATTCCGGATGAATGTTACTTACATTGCTTTCTGAAAGGATATTTTATTCATTGATTTTTGTTTTATTGTAATCATTGCTAACCTTAGCTTTCAATGACTTTCCATAAAAAAATATAATTAAAAAAAAATTATGCGCCATCCATTTTTATTTGTAAATGTGGTTATTACAGACTTTACTCACACCGTGAGTCACTTCATTTGAAAATCCCATATATGTGGAGTAATTAGGGGCGATGTCTTGCTTTCGTATCTTATCGCAGAAATCACAATTGCGGCCAAGTTAGGCAGCTCAACCTTCTCGGCGGTGTTTGCTTTCCAAGTGGCTCGCTAACAAGGTAAAGGTAATGATGATAACTGTTTGAGCAAGCATTGTTTTGGTGGAGTTGATAAATATTTTGTTCCACTTCTAGGTGAAACATATATGTACTACCAAATGGAAAGCAAATCTGTTATTGTATTAACGGATAAAACAATCTCATCCTCTTTATATAATTTTACGAATATCATACATTAAATCATTATTCATCAACAATTTAAAATAATCAGATTTTTTATTCAATTTTAGCAAAATACATAGAAATGCAAGGAATGTAATTATTTTGCATTCAAAATTTGGTTAAACTGTGTTCAATTCCATAGTCAATACTGTATAGTTATGCTGAATATAATATATTATATCGATTGATGACCTTGATTATTTTTTTGTAATTTTCAATTGTTCCGAATTGAAAGTTTTTAATTTTGGTCAATAAATATAAACTTTAATGTACCTATGCTTCAGTTTAGACTGGTTTAAAATTAAAAATCAAAATTCTACAAAAATCATTTTTTTTGTTCTCTCGTCTTTTGGTAGGTACACGGCCATTGAAAGTAAAATATTTGTATCAAGAAATTATTTTAATGAATAAAAAACTGGTGAATCAAAAATCTTAAAATTCAAAATGAGAAATTGATGAAATGGCGAATTTAAACTTTTACATAATTGTCCAGGACATGATTAACCCTTGTCGGTGGCGAATCTTCGGAGGTACCGGGTAGCCACAAAGGCCCGTATGTGGGTAACAATATCATTTCCATACTCAGGGTTTGGCAACAAATGGTTCTGCGAAAATCCCCTTGACTTTACTTCTTGACGTTGTGTTCCACCAGTCCAGTGCAAGCAAAGCGAACTAATGTCTCCCTTCAGATCCAGTTTGTCAGCAAGCTCTTCGTCGAGCAACGTTAGATCTGAACCGTCATCGAGAAACGCATACGTACGGATCGAATTACTTTTGCTGTGTAGAACCACCGGAAGATAGCGAAATAATGTGTCGCTTGACTTAGCCTGACAACCATGAGAAGATGATCCAGGTCCTGGTTTGGGAGGCTCCGTACTTCCGACTGTAGCAGGTATTATGACTGCGGTTGAGGGCGTCACTGGTGTAGCTGATGTTTGTTTATGATCGTTGTGCAGCAACGCGTGGTGCTTGAACTGGCACCCATTCTTCCCGCAGAGTTTGGCTTGGCACACGCCATCGTGACGGCATAGACAACGACGGCAAAGAGCGAACTCTCTTACGATGGCCCAGCGTGAATCTCGGGAAAGATCTTTAAAGCGCTTGCATTGTTCGACGCTTTTGCAGGCTTCTTTGCACACAGGGCATTGGGCGTTTACGATCTGGCTTTTTCGATAGGGAGGCTGTAATACGCGAGATTCAAACGGAGTATTTTCTGAATGCGCGTTCAAGAAGGCATTTCCCTTCTTTGTTCCTCGACTCTCATTCCGCACTGGTCGTGTATTGGAGATTTCGGAATAGTCACTGTGCTAGCAGCTTCGGCAAGGGAATAGATCCAGTTGCTGAAAGCTGCTAAGTTTACTCCTGGCAAAGACACTCTGTACTGCGCCCAGTTTAGCTTAATTGTTGGAGGTAACTTGCTTACAAGCTGGTGAAGGAGAGTCGTATTGTAGAGATACTCGTTCAAGCCGCAGGCGTCCACAGTCGCACAGAAATTCTCCACATTCACTGCGAATTCGACCAGTGTTTCCAGTTTATCTTCTCTGATAGCCGGCAATGCGTGAATTTTCTCGATGAGTGTGGCTTCCGGCTTCCGGTTGACCGAACATCATTTTCAAAGTCTTCAACACACCGGGGACATTGGAGGGGTGTACTAACCGGCTCTTCACGGCCTCAAAGGCTCGCCCTCGCAGACTTCTCTGCAGCCGAAAGATATTCTCGTCGTTCGTGAACCCACACATAGCCGTCGTATTGTTGAACGTCGCAATGAAGAGGGGCCAATCCTCGGGGTTTCCGGAGAACTGGGGCAGGTCCTTAGAAACAGCTTGGCGCGCCGCCAATTGCTTTTTGGTAAGCAAACAGCTGTCTTCTTCGCGTTCCGGTAGGCAGCTGATTCGGTGTGGGAAACTACGATGAACGCCACGTATTTCGTCGTCGCATTCGCTGGGACGGCGATAATCCTGATTGTTGACGGAGAGATTAGAAACGTTGCGGTGAACGAGATCTGGAATCGAATGAGGGGGATCTACGGCGATATGGAAGGGCTCGTGAATAGCAAATGGCTCATCTGCTAACTGTGAGTGATGACTAGATTGCGCTTGAGGAAGCCATCCTTCCATCATGTCAACGACACTATTGGCAACCGATCTGTGGGGTTTGAGTAAAACGCCTTCAGCGTGTTATAATAGATTCACACATCAGCGTGTCAATCGGCGAGCAGCAAGCCATGATTTTGCCTCTTCCAGTCAGACCTCCACGGCGTGCACACGCATCCACGGGGAGTCGCCGTCATAACTTCGTTCCGGCCATTCAGGGCCACACACGATCCACGTTCGCTAGCGATTTGCTCAAGCAGTTCATACTTTTCTTCTAGGTAAGCACGCTCCTGCTCCAGACGCTTCTCGTTCAAGGCCCTTTCTTCTTCCAGCTTCTGCAGCCTCAGCTTAGCAAGTGAACTGTTAGACGCGCGACTGTTGTGCGATAACACCGAATTCGCCTTTCCACTTCATCTCGCCAGTATTTGCTCGCTGTCCTTCTTCGTAGCCGTGTTGACAATCAGTTGCGCAGGCTTCTCTGTGGCGTTTGGCTGCTGCTCATCTCGAGGTAATTGTTCATACTCCTGACCTTTTCCTTTCGACACTTTCTTCTTGAACCCCGGATGTCCTGCCTTGCTTGGGTTCGACGACTTCGGGGTCAGCAGGTTACTTGGCTGAACGAATGGGTCAGCTACTACTTGCTTCTTCTTAGCTCCACCGCGGGAATTACCACCGTCGCTTGGATTTGGCTGTTTATCAGGTTCTTGGACCGGGCTCACACACGTTGCACAGCTCCAGGGTTCACTTTCGATGGCTTGGGTTACTCCAACGCAGGCAAAATGTGACCACGACGCAGACGTCGGTGACCACCACTTTAACACCACCAATTGCACCACTTTCACTACCGCCGGCATTACTGCCTTTATTTGACCGAGCTTTGTTCGACATGACCAGATTAGACCGATTAAATTCGTGCGTAAACGAATATAATAAAATGTTGGAATTTGCCAACTTATCACGGCACTGGGGGGTTTTCCAAAATAATAATACCACACAAAACGACCGTAAACTTAGGTTTTATGTTTAAAGGTGGATATTATTAAATTCCTGCAATTAAATTTACAAATGTGCTTTCAGTTTACATGTGTTGTGCCTTATTTACTATAGATAGGTGTTTTTCAGTTATTTATTTAATGTTTGTTTTTACCAACTTTAACTTACGTTTAGTCCCGTTGTACAAAACTTGCGGGTCATCAGATGCACAAAGTCGATAGAAAACCACTTGGTCTGGCTCAAATAGCTAATCTGGCTACTAATCCACTTGATTCTAGTCCTTTACCGTACTTTGCATGTAGGTAACTGATTCGGGGGGCTACAACCCATGATAAATTTCTTTCAATAAGCGAGGGGGCACCGGTTCTGATGATGCATTTCAACTTGTTTTACACAGCTGTGCGAAAAAAATATGTTCCCTAACTCAAAATGAGCGAGAACAAAGCGTTTTATTAAACCCCCTCGGTGGGGCCACCTATCCGAATCAGTTTTTTCCAACTTGTGTACAAATGCGATAGTTTTGTTTTCATGGCTTGTTATGATTCGAAGAGGTTTTAGTCTCTCTTTTAACGTTGTTCGTTATATATTAAGAGCGATTTCTGCAATCCCTGAGCTGGATTGATTCTCGTTATTAAGTTTTTCTAAATCGGTAAATTTTACTCATATTTAATTTGGTAAACGAAAATTGTCTACATTCTAAATAACAGCATCCATATTCCAGCTGATTTTTCTAAAAAAATGAGGATCCCTAGAAACCTAACAAACTAGCAAACTGTAGGAGCTAGATTAGGTAAATGAGACAATCTTGAAAGAATTGCGAAAATCGCTTAGAAGACGTCTGGAAGCCTGCTGTTTGAAATCACGATTCTTTTTGACCAGATTGATTATCTCGGGATTTTCCAAATCTAACAAAATAAAAAAAAACATTTTAATTCACCTGTGATACATACTGCCTTTCTCGCATTTAGTTAAGATACCGGTTGCCCCCTTTCAAGGGGCTCGGTTGCCCCCTTTCAAGGGGCTCGGTTGCCCCCTTTCAAGGGGCTCGGTTGGCCCCTTTCAAGGGGCTCAGTTGGCCCCTTTCAATGGGCTCAGTTGGCCCCCTTTCAAGGGGCTCAGTTGGCTTCCTTTCAAGGGCTCAGTTGGCCCCCCTTTCAATGGGCTCAGTTGGCTTCCCTTTCAAGGGGCTCAGTTGGCTTCCTTTCAAGGGGCTCAGTTGGCCCCCTTTCAAGGGGCTCAGTTGGCCCCTCTTTCAAGGGGGCGGGGGCCCCCCTTTCAAGGGGCTCAGTTGGCCCCTTTCAAGGGCTCGGTTGGCCCCCTTTCAAGGGGCTCGGTTGGCCCCCCTTTCAAGGGGCTCGGTTGGCCCCCTTTCAAGGGGCTCGGTTGGCCCCCTTTCAAGGGGCTCGGTTGGCCCCCTTTCAAGGGGCTCGGTTGGCCCCCTTTCAAGGGGCTCGGTTGGCCCCCTTTCAAGGGGCTCGGTTGGCCCCCTTTCAAGGGGCTCAGGTGCTCCCTTTCAAGGGGCTCAGGTGCCCCCTTTCAAGGGGCTCGGTGCCCCCTTTCAAGGGGCTCAGGTTGGCTCCCTTTCAAGGGGCTCAGGTGCCCCCTTTCAAGGGGCTTAGGTGCTCCCTTTCAAGAGGCTCAGGTGCCCGCCCCCTTTCAAGGGGCTCAGGTGCCCGCCCCCTTTCAAGAGGCTCAGGTGCCCGCCCCCTTTCAAGGGGCTCAGGTGCCCGCCCCCTTTCAAGGGGCTCAGGTGCCCCCTTTCAACCCTGGTCTTACCCACATTAAGGCATGCATAGACAACTATATGACCCTAAAGGCGACTCGAGTAGGATTCAACGACAGCCACATGGGGGGCCCAATAGCGCTGAGTAATTCTCGCTTAACTTTCCAAAAGAACCTAAGTAACATTTTTTTCATGAATTAATTTGAGTACTGCAATCAAAAGCTTTCATGTTTCAAGCCCCTTTGTCAGAAGGGGTGAAGCGGAAGTCGGAAATCTCGACCCGCAAAGAAAGCTAAGGATAGAGGCGACACTGACAATAATATGTATGCCGGAGTCCTTAAATCGATGCATGAAGCCGAAAGACTTTCGGCACTGGGGGAGGACGTGCGAACCGGAGAACTGATCTTGGTGCTGAAACGTGGACCGCAAGCGAATGGTACGGCTTACAAGAAGCTGGCCCAAGTTGTCCTGGGTGACCCTCCAGTGTAAACAACTGCACGAGGTCACGAATGCAGACGACATCGTTTCTGCCGTCATGTCGCAGTGCGATATGGGGGTTGAGAAGACCTCTGTACGCCTAAGAGGAGGACCCTTTGATACGCAGGTATCCTACCTCGGATTACTGCTCGCGGAAGCCAAAAAGGTTCTGGAGCAAGAGAAGTTGAAATTCGGCTGGTCAGCACACCCTCGGAAATAATTATAAGGGCATTCGCTGATTTTCATACAAAATGGTCATGTTTGAGGACCAAAATCTCCATTTCTAGCGATTAGAATGAGGACATATTTGGCATCCAGCCTAAAATGACTTAAATTTTCAATTAATGATGGTTTTTTATATGCATGTTTACTCAAAGAATTATGAAACCACCACTTTTATATGTAGCTCCATTAAAGTGGAGTAGCTTTATAATTATTTCCAACTGAAACGAGTTTTCACCGCGGATCATCCGGAAAGACGAGGAGTGCTTCGAGCTACGCGGCACCAGAGGAGCCCACGAACGCATCATGGTGACTTCGGTTTGCAGATGGCAGCGCGAGTGAGATAACTCGTCGAAAGGTAGGTGGACATATTTGTCCTAATTAGATAGATTACATTGAAGATTATCAAATTTGTTTATTCGACGTTTTGTCCTTTTTGATCTTTCTTTCTTTCCTTCAGTAATATGATAGGTAACACTCCCTAGTATAAGTCAACCACATTTGAATGTCGATTTTTGGAGCTTTCCAGCGCTTTTCGGAACGATTTCCTTAGGTGGCCCATATTGCCCCGATCACCCCTATAGTGAATGATGCACTAACCTTTCATGGGCTAAAAAAGCTTCCACCACCAGAGCTGAGATTAGAAAAAAAAATGCCGAATATGAAGTTCATTTCACTCGAGACTTTTGATGGCTTAAATAAGAGATTCTGGTGGCATAATTTTGGCCAGATCCTCAATATACGAAGGTTTACAACGATGAATCTGCTCAACCACAGCATATTAGGCTAAGGTTTGTGCCATACACTTTACCATGGCCTGCACCTGCCAATCATGTAAAACAGAAACTTCGATGGGTGCAACCCAAAATTTCAAGAGCAGCAATATCATTGTAGGGAATGTAATGCCAATAAATACGTACATGCCGTATCAAGCTAAGTAATATTCAAGCATCATAATAATAGTAAATGCATAATAATAGTAAAAAAATGGTTTATGACCTGAGTCAGTACTGTAAGGAGCTTTTAGTGAACAAGTGAGTGTAGAATAAATACTTCTATCATATAGATTTGTCTTCGAATGACTATAATAATTCTTGAACACCAATCTGCATCTCTCTCAAACAAACAAACATTGCATTCACCTCGATGATGCCACAATCCCGGCAAGCAGCAACAACAAGTTCAACAAGTGGGTTCACTTTGCTGCTTAGCAGACAAGTCATACAACAAAAATATCGGCAGTGGCATTTCCACGATTACCGTTAGAGGACAGAGAGAGAATAATTCGAGAGAAATATGTTTGCAAATAGATAGTCGACTCACCTGCTTGTAACACCGGATGATCTTATCACTCAACGGGAATGCTCCAATCCAGCTAGAACTTCACATACACAGTCAGTACGAAGTTTTTTCTGTTATTCTTCTTCAACGTTTGTATAAGGCACTTAAAAATTCAAACAATCAAATTGAACTTTTTCCTCGCAGTTTCTTTTAAATATGCTGGAAGATGATCGGAGTGAGTTCGATTGCTTCCAGCACATTTAAAATAAATAGAACACGGTAACAGATCGAAATGGTCAATTCAATGAGCCGCACTTGCAGTAGCTTTCTACTATGACTGTTCGATAGTTGAACCCGGTGATCGAACCGCACCCAAAAAAAACTAATAAAGTGGAGAAACCGGCCAGTCTGGAGAAGTATAGCGGACCCCGCTGCACCACTATAAGCGCACTGTTCCCGTATTTGCTTCTTTCCTTCACGACGCGAACTAAAGCTCTGGACATCGGAAAAGGAACGCGTTTATTGGGGCTTCACTTGTCTGTGGGGCGTACGAAACTCAGAACGGCGGCGTCGGCGATGTGGATGGATTGTGAAGGAGCTGTGGATGGCGGTGGCGATGACGAAGAGCAAGTGGTCCAAACAGACGAACGTGGTGGAAAATACTCTTTTTAGTAATAATCGCGCGTCGATTGTTTTCTGCACACCTTTTCGATTCTTCCTTCAATCAAGGTTACAATCGAACATCAAATATTGAAATGGCGCAACTAACTTTCTTGGTACGTACAAATTTAAAATTGATTTAGATTTTTTATGTAAGAAAATAGTTTTTCATACATTTTAGCTCAGATTAAGCATAATAAAAAAACTGAACAATTTCTTTCGAAATTTCACAAAAAGTCTGAAATAGTATAAAATGTTAACGATTATCTTAATACTTAATGTCAATACTTCATACTTCTATCTGATGTCGAATTTTATTTTGGTATTTTATCATATGTTTTTGTCTTTTATTTTGCTTCCATTCATATTTGACGGCAGCAAGTTTAATAATTTCTGATTGGAATCCTAAGACGGAAGTCAAAGGTTCAAAGGCGATCCTAAAAATGAATAGCAGCTGAAGAATACTGTGAATAGTCTAATACAGTTATGCAGTATGGACTTTTCCAAGCCAACTAACATCGAAAACTGCCAGAGCTCCGCGCCTTGTATGGAATAGAAGTGGAAAATACCGCAAGTAGGTCGCAATATTTTAGAAATCTGCGGAAAAAGTTTGAGACTTACGCCCTTATGAAACAATAATGTCGAATTGCTCAACTGACAATAAATGTCATTATTTGTTTCATTTCAAATATCATACAGGGGAAACATATTTTTTTATAAATTGATTTATTTTTTTAAATAGAAAAAGACTCGACCGCACAACTACGTAAAAAAATCGGTGCTTCCAAATATGAAGTGCCATCAGTTCAGTCTACTATAGGGCAAGTACGGTAAGACTTTCAAATGTTGATATCAGCGAAAAACGTCGTGTTTTGGAGTGTTTTGGATATGTAGCACGCATGGGAGATGCAGATGCAGAAGACGTCTTATGGCAGCAAGTTTTTAATTCCACTAGGTACTAGAGACACCACTATTTGGTATTCTATTCTATATCATGTCATATCCATCTTTCTACTTTTCTTGGGTTTTTTTTTCTATGGGCAGCACTGATGAAGGAACCACTGCTGTTCATACATCAGGCATAACTTCATAATAGATAATACCCGAAAAGTAGGCAATTACCAATTATTGACTCACGCTATGTAGTTGATGCATTGGTTCCGAAATTTTTACTGGATATGGAAGAATGAATTTTTCAATAGTTCAGCGTTGATAATCAATAGTTTCAATAAATTTAGCAAATTGCTGATAAGTTTCCGAATAAATTGATAAGAAATGTTCGAAAACCCAAAGGAAGATAGAGGCTTTTTTCGTTTGAAATCTCATGAATTTCATGACGGTCTCGAATTTGGTAATTTTCGTTTAACACCCTGTATCCGAGTCTTATCCTTAGACGTAGTTAACGTCAGAAAATGTCCGTTATAACAGCAACAGCAACATGGACAACCTAACTATTTTTTTTCCTTTAAAAATATAGGAACAATAATTTCCAAAAATGCGGAGTAAATCATGACCACAACCCCCGGAGTTCGACCCTGATTCCAACATTGCACAGTTGAAACGCACTTACACATTTGATCGCTCCGCCACGCAAACACACACACAAACACATCCAAACCGACAACCCGGACCAACGAGTTCCGTCCAAGCAAGCGGTTTTCGTATCCCTGGCACTTCCGCGGTTTCCGATCCCAACAAACTATTAGCAAATCAGTCCATCAGCACATTCACCGTTTGTTTCGTTCCTTGTTCGAAAATTGAAAGCAAATAAACCACTTGTTCACGGACTTTTCTTCCACCACAGTCCCAAAATACCTAGCGAAAATTTGCTTACGCACCATTCGAAAACGCCGGCATATGAATAAATAAAACGCCACTTCACTCAACACTCCCGTTAAATGCACCGGAGCACAAAAAGAGTAGGAATAAAATCAACTGAACGGTTTGCAAATCGAAAACTGAGAACGCATAACAAAACGCGTCTGTGACCCGCTAGCGTCAACGAAGGACTGTGGTTCGGATTTGGTCGGAACACCCGAAGCTCGAGTCGACTCGGGTCCGGCGGGCCGAAAACCAACTGTCACTGGTCGGGTCGCGTCGCAGCTTCGGTCGTTTAATCATAGTTGAACAAACCCATTGGGACATTGACGTGCCGCTGAACATAAAATTTGGGGAACATTTTCCTGTTCTGAAGTAGGTCTACGTTAATAGTTAATGCGATTGAAGATAAATATTTTAATGAAAACTAGCTATCAATGAATCGCCTTTTTCGAGCGTGCTTACAGCGGCACACTAAGAGTTAACTTTTTGGAATCAGTATGGCGAAAGGCATCTAATGTTTAATATCTCGAAAATAAGCACCTTAATCGAAAAAATATTTGGTAGGCGTATACGGGCTTAGTGCAACTAAATATTACTATAGTTAGCGGACACCTAGAAATACTACAATAAGATATCGGCGAAGACGCCATCTTGTTCCCAATCGAACCGTCAAAAGCGGTCACCTATAGGTATACTTTGAGTATAAGTATACTTTGAGCGGCACACTAGGAGTTAACTTTCGGAAATCAGTATGGCGAAAGGCATCTAAGGTGCCCGCCAGAGTAGACGCGACGTGCGATGCGACGCGACGCGACTCACGTAAAAGAATAACAATCATTATCAACAGGCTGTCAAATTGCACTGTCGCGTCGCGTCGCATCGCACGTCGCGTTTACTCTGGCTTCGCCCTAAAGTTCAATATCTCGAAAATAATCACCTTAATCGAAAAAATATTTAGTGGGCGTAGTAGCAGACACCTTCCTACATAACTGGTACTAAATAGATTTTCGTGAAAAGTTCCTGCTGTTGAGAAAACCTGCGTTATTACGATATTAGTATAACACCAGCAACAACAAGCTACAGTTAGGTACTTCAAATGAAGGATTGCAGATGTTCGTCGATGCAAACTGGGCTGGTGATTCTCACGACAGGAAGTCAAACTCTGGTGTACTCATTATGTTTGGAGGAGGATTAATCTACTGGGGCTCACGAAAGCAATCATGCGTTGCACTAAGCTCGACTGAAGCGGAGTCCATGGCGCTCGCTGAAGGATGCCAAGAGTTCATTCATTTTCATTCATTTATTTAGTCTACATCTAAACATATAACATTGAATCAACAATTTGACGCCACAATACACGGTTCGAGGCCGCATCTCTCCATCCTCGAATACGCCCCACGCTCGCCAAGTCGTTTTGCACCTGGTCTGCCCATCTCGCTCGCTGCACTCCACGCCGTCTCGTACCTGCCGGATCGGAAGCGAACACCATCTTTGCAGGGTTGCTGTCCGGCATTCTTGCAACATGTCCTGCCCATCGTACCCTTCCGGCTTTAGCTACCTTCCAGATATATTTTATTAAATCTTTATTTAGGTGTTTTTTTAATTCTAGATTAAGTTCATAAGTTCTTCATTAAGTTCTGGTTCGCCGTAGAGCTGAGCGAGCTCGCGGTTCATTATTCGCCGCCACACACCGTCTTCTTGCACACCGCCAAAAATGGCCCTAAGCACCCGTCTCTCGAATACTCCGAGTGCTTGCAAGTCTTCTTCGAGCATTGTCCATGTTTCATGTCCGTAGAGGACAACCGGTCTTATTAGCGTTCTCGTTCTCGAAGCTGTTCTCGTTCATAATTTTCCATAGCTCTACGCGGTCTATACTGTCGTATGCTACCTTAAAATCAATGAACAGAGATGGTGCATTGGGACCTGGTATTCACGGCATTTTTGAAGGATTTGCCGTACAGTAAAGATCTGGTCCGTTGTCGAGCGGCCGTCAACGAAGTCGGCTTGATATTGCTTTTTGCATTGAAACTTTTCGTTTCGTCACTGAAACCATTGATACTTGTCTTCAGCGACTGCTTCCGCGATAGAGCATTTGCACATTTTAATCACTCATACATCTATATTGCTGTCAAAATATGCATTTGACAATTAAATTTTCAGCTAAAAGCTCTATTTTTTGACACCGGTGCACTCACACAACCAATCGACATCAGTTGTCAAAAAATCAGGAGTACCAACTTGACCACTTGACCTTGTCGCCGAGTCTGGCGCTGAGTGCTCGGCGCGGAAACCCAAAGGTGGGAATAAAATTTTGGGGCTTATGCGCAATAACTTCCCACGAACTCATTCACTAATAGTGACAGACGTCGAAAGATGATCTGGGATATCACTTTGCAGGCGATATTAAGGATGGTGATCGCTCGAAAGATCGCTCGAAAGGCGCAGTTTGTTTAGCCATCACCAGATAGTGGTCAGAGTCGATGTTAGCGCCCCGATATGTCCTGACGTCGGTAATGTCGGAGAAGTGCCGTCCATCAATCAGAATGTGGTCGATTTGTGTTTCTGTCTGCAGCGGTGATCTCCAGGTGTACCGATACGGGAGGCTGTGTTGGAAGTAGGTGCTGCGAATGGCCATATTCTTGAAGGCGGCGAAAGCAATTAGTCGTAGGCCGTTTTTGTTCGTCAGCCGATGAGCGCTGAACTTCCCAATAGTCGGTCTAAACTTATCCTCTTGACCAACCTGAGCGTTCAAATCTCCTATGATGATTTTGACGTCGTGGCTTGGGCAGCTGTCGTACTCAGGTTCCAGCTGCGCGTAGAATGCGTCCTTATCATCATCAGTGCTTCCGGAGTGTGGGCTATGAACGTTGATTATGCTGAAGTTGAAGAACCGGCAATCAGCAACCATATACTTATGTCAATTAAATAAAATTTTCACTTCTACTTCTTCCACTGCAACAAGTACAGTAGACGTTCGATAACTGCCAGTAATTTAACTGCAATGCTTTTTAACTGCAATTCGATAGTTGCAACAGTTTATCAGTTATCGGACCGCTAAACTTCAACCAGATGTCAGACTCAATGACAGCTGCATTGCGCTGCACATTTAGATGCTCTTTTATTGCATCTGACATCGATTGACAACCGTTTGACGTCTAGAATCCGTTGCAGTTATCGAACGGCATTCGTTAACTGAGAAGTAAACATTTTGCAGTTATCGAACGGCTACTGTAGTTCGTTTTACTGCCATTTCAATAAAAATGTGCGTTATGAATTGCCCATGCGAAGTTTCCATTACGACTCTTAATTTTAGTTTTTCACGATATACTTAACCTTACTCGTGATTTTGCATAAATAAATAAAATATCATAAAAACCCGTCCAAAACGATAACAAACATATTTGCCGAAGGAATGAAGAAAATCCATCCAGCCGTTTTCGAGTTATGCAGATACGAACACAGACCATTTCATTCTTGTTATATAGATAACGATTTCAGGAACACCGTCTCGCGCATGAAAAGCGAAATGAGAATCAGTTTGCTAAGTATTGTTGGGGGGACGGTCAAGACTAGAAATCTCGTTCAGGACAATGGCGCAGTCGGTAGGATGGAATCAAAATATCTTTACAATCTAATGTAGCTCGCAATACGCCTAAAAGAAATACATTTCAAACGATTATATTCTAATAAAAAATTAATTGATTGCTGATATCACATTGCAGTAAAGTGAATAATTTATTCGACATTATCGCATCTACTATACATTGCAAAAGCAGCCCTAAAGCCTTCTTCATCCGTGCTCTTCTATCGATCTTGGTTCCGCTGTTTGGTGCTAACTGGTTTAATAAATACCAAGATATTGAAAGTCACCGACCTTCTCCACTGCGTGCCCGCCTAACGTTATGTTAGAGGGGTTGTTCATGATAACATCTAATTGTGAATGAGCCTGGAACTCCCTAAGGAACTCGTCTAAGGAAGCCACACAGATTTTCGTGGTTCAGACGATCGAAAGCTTTTATTTAGTCAATGAATACCAAATAGAGAGAGAGAGTTGGAATTTGTTGGCCTGCTTGATTAGTCAATACACTGCAATTCAAAGGTTCAACTAAAACGTGAAATGTGTTGTAAGATAGAGAGACATGGTGTGTATTAGCAGAGAACATCCAGAAGCCATAAGTATTCGCCAACCGTTTTCTACGTTTTATAATTCGATCTCTAGCCATAATGTCAACAACGAAGATGCTATCGAATGCCTCATTTGATTTTACTAACGCAAACGAGAATGCACTTTTGTTAGAAGGGCTTTCGAACGTATACTGAGTGAAATGGAATCTTCAGATCAGGAGTTTTCGGGTTTGAGTTTTGCCTTAAGGTTTAACAGAAATCCTTTGATTTGCAATGAGATTTCTGTTAAAATAAAAGGCATTTCTGTTTAACCAGCAGCTTTGCTGCTGTTCTTTGATGCTCAATAGTGATCACTGGAATTTTATGTGTGTGTGTGTCATCCTCTATCCCTCACCCAGCTGGGGGTGTTGGTTAAGTAGTACTACGAATAATTTGATCAGATCTCATGCTCCATAATGGTGCCCTTTTTGTTACGAAGACTAGTACTACAAAAAGGATTCACTTTTGAAGCAAGCAATGTTTCTTCAGAAAGTGTTGGGAATGGGATGTACTAGTTGTTCATAACAGGTACAGCAAAACTTCACAAGGACGCCCTTATTCGTAATAGCTACTCAGGGAATAGAAGGCCGAGAAGAGCCACCGTTGCTAGCTAAAGCTTGAACCGGATATCTGGGACTCCCACAATACCCGCGGCAATAGAAGCAAACGATGCCCTGTACGTATTTAGTTGTATTTTTAAAGAATTTATAAGTTTACAGTCAATTAAACAAACAGAATAAAAAATAATGAATTGGAACGTGGTCACCGGATTAATTCCTCCACTATCGAACGAAATAACTCCTGTTTTGAATCCAAGGAATATCCAATAAGACAACATAAGAGTCATGCGTATCACATTTCTCATCCTACTACGCCATGCTGAACAGTGGGTGATTCAGCGGCTGCAAGGATGCTCATAAGTTTCGTGGCTGTGGAGGCTCCGGTAGCTGCTTATGTCGAAGGCGAGCTGTGGCTGCCACAATTAAATTGGTTCGGCTCAGCAAAAACTCCAGTGTGTTCGAGTCTATCAATATTATTTCACTCTTTGGTAAAAATCGTCATCCCGAAAAACGCTCTCTACAAGTGAATGAAAGTTGTGTTTATCAGTGATTTTAAATCATATACGAGCGATCATGTTATTCTTTTTTGAACAAATAATGTCTTTTTTTAATATTTTAGTTGCTAATTCACATATGGATAGCAGAAGCAAAATTGATTAGAAACTAAATATAGAGCATGGTGGACAAGACCCTTTTGGTGGACCCTTTATGGTGGACGATTTAATTGTTACTACAGTCCGATTATACGAAATCGAATCAACGCGTATAAAACATACAAAAGAATTCATCAAGTTATCAAAAAAATCGCGTCGTTTACTCAAAATTCTATAGAGTTAGTTTATATTATTGCTGCAGAAATAAACATACAAACAGCAAAATGGTACGATATCCGGCGGTTTTGTTCTAAAAAACAGCGGATTGATAGAAATGTTGCAACATAATCTCATCAATATTTGCATCTTCTACTAAATATACAGCAGACAAAAATGGGAAATGTATACAGCCAGCACAACGGTTTCATACCGAAATGCATTTCATATCAATAATGGGACAGGTATGCTGGCTGCGGCGGGAGAATAAGTCGAAAAGGATTCTAGATCTAGATATTCAAATTCTACCTACAAATACTAAAGAGTATGTAAGAAAGGATACTAAGAAATGACGATTGGAATAATCTCACGAAATTCTGGATCTGGCATCTTAGGTTCTGTTGCTTTTTCACATCGTCACCATAACGTTTTGTTTCGGAACTGATATGCCGCAATATTGTGTCGCTTATCGGTAATAGCAGTCGGTTCTCGGTTTCGTGTGCTAACGAAGAAAAGATGTCCATGCTTAGTGTCTTCTGCTATATGCTTCATCTTATCGTTGAACTGAAACCAAAAGATCCACGATGTTTTATTCTAAAACGCGAAATATTGCTGGAAAAAAATCAGCAGACAAAATTTGACACCTCGATTCACTCGCGGCACACTACGATCTCCCATAGTGATCACTGGAATTTTATATACATAAAAAACGACCTCAATTTTTGTTCAACTCATGATTTATTAAATTAATTTTACTAAATACTAATAAAATCATTTTTTTCTTAACGTTTGCAATTAATGAAATTCGATTCAAGTAATAATTTTGTTCATTAATTCGAATACCAAAATCTGTTGTGGTGGACTTTTAGCGCGATGTTTTTTGTACAACTTTGCCTAACAGTACGTTTTTTAAATTCCATTAGTTACGGTATTAAAGCAGTGACATATTATACCAAATATGACAATAATACTTCAAAAGTTTAGTATAAGCTGCAGTTAGTGCTTTTTCCTTGTAATTCAACCAACGAGCTGTTGGGCAGAAATGTAGGAAACACATGGCGCGCAAAGTCCTGTCTTAGTTTTATTTTGACAAACTACTAAGTCATCGAACCCACATTACTAAATGATCAAAATCATCTCATTGATTAGGTAAACTTCTAAAAATTTCCTTACACATATAATGAAAGCAAAACAAACTCCGCTGCATTTAGCAAAGTTTGAAATCTACCTCCATGTCAAAACCACGCTTCTCATATTCAACCACGTGCTTTTTGAGCATCTGCTCCACATTGATGCAGTCAAGCTTTTCCTGAATTCGCGTCTTCAGCGGATTCTCGATGGCGTCCATGATCTGGTAGCGCAAAAGATTCGGCAAAATATTGACCACCGCTTCGACCACGTAGTCCAGCGTTCCGGCCCCATCACAACGCACTTGAATGTTGCCAAGCTCCAGCTGAATGTCGTTCAGTTTGGGTTTTTTGCGCAGGTCCAGTGGCTGTTGTACCTCGAACGATACCTTGATGTGTTCCACCGTGAACTGGGCCTGCCCAGCCCGAGATACCATTCCTCGCCCGACAGACACTTCCCACTGTGTGGAACCCATGATGCGTTGCGTACCGACCTGCATCGTCAACGCGACCGTATTGTTCTGCATTAGAATTCCAATGTCTCCGTAGCGGTAGAAACTGGAAACACCTCGGATCCAGGTGTGCGAAGTGTGCATTCCGAATATCCCGGCAGTGGTGTTGTAGTCTGGGATGAGGTAGGGATCGAATTTCTTATTGCGCACAAGCATGCGAGCCTCACCGATGGCCATGTCCAGAGGGGATATCGAATTCGGGAACACAATGCTGTACTCGGTAGTCATGTTCTCCACGCGGGTGTCGATTTCTGCGCGAATTTTTGAGTAAGCTTCGCTTAGCATGAACGGTTTGATTGTGTCGAATACCAAATTGGAGGCCGAGTTGACAACGCTCTGGAAAATGCTACCCATGAAGCCCAAATTCTGGAAATCCATCGACATGTCATCGAAAGCGATGTCAAGACTTATGTCCTGGGTGCGCACTTTACCGTCACGATCAACGGCTAAGGAAACGTTCCCTGAAATTCAAGCGATTCAGCAATTGGACGTCGTTGGAGTTAGATAACGGCACCTTACCTTTGGTCATAACGTTTTTTAACACCACTGTGAAAGGACCTTCAGCTCGATTGAAAAACGTACTCATCGTGTAATTGCCCTTGACGAGCATCTCATCGATCTGGACTCCGGTTTGAACCTTCATCGTGTTCAGTTCGGTTTTGAACATTTTGATGCGGAATTTGGACAAACCGTACGCCAGCACATTCTTCATGTGCATCTTGGCTATCGAGAAGGACTGTTTGATCTCTGGAATCGGCATGGGGTCGGGGACGGTTGCCCCTGGTAAACCAACCGGATCTTCCTGTTTGTATAAATCGATCACGGCGAATAACTGGGCCGAGATGAGCTGTTCTCCGGCCTGTTGGTTGTTCTTATCCACATTTTCCGACCCGGATTCTTCCGTCGAGGATGATTTGTCTAGGAAGGAATATAAATTCCAATGAATCGAAAAGTCACAGAAACGCTATGTTGACCTCGTAAATGGCCTACCCTCGTCACATCGCACCGTACTGATAAGAAGGCAATTGAACAACAATAGTGCGATTAGCAAGCGTGCTTTGAACATCACTGAACGATCGTCGACGACGCGTTTTACGTCTATCTTATTCGGAATGATCACTAAGACTGAGTGGACGAGAGATGATCCTCTGAGTGAGTCAATGCCGTGCGAGCTGTTATCAATAATTATTCGCAGGATCAGAGGACCAAGGAGAGAGTGATTTGTGTTTGAGAGAAAGCATGTTGAAGATTTGTTATCAGTGACAGCAACAGTTGGTGGTAGGTATAATATGATAATAATGACGAATCGTCCCATGTTTTGTTGCTCGATGCCCAGTTAGAATATTTTCATGTTAAATAATCGGGCGACTTTAAACATGATCTCTTTGAGTTGGATGGATCGAACGATCAACCTCATCAGTTTCCTTTTGATTTAAGAATACTTTCGTCCCACTGTTCCTAAAAGGTACAAATTATTAACCACTGAATATCGACAAATGTGTGCTGGTGTGGACTAAGTAGTATTTAATAAAGAACTTTCGGCATAAATTAAACATAAGACAACAACTATTCTTAAACATTTATATAATCTTCACTGTAAGCAAGCATAAAAGATAGTAATAAGGACGTGTAAAACTACGTACTCTAGGAAAGGAATTCGAAGAAAAGCTTCCACCGATTGTCATCCCTGATCTGTTGTCTGCTTAAGAATCACGAGAGGTTACACTTATCTTTAGCATTGTTGCCACCAACAGGTATGCCACTGCGGGTCGGATTCCTACCGTTGCCAGTTGCGTCTCGAGCTGCGCGAGCCCGATCCTCCTCTTCGTCCTGCATCGATAAAGCTAACGCTCGAGCCAAGGCCTCATCTTCCGACATATTGCCCTGAACGGCTGTAGCCAGTTGAGAAACATTCGTTCTTGACTGCACTGACTGCGGTGTACTACGCGAACTTAGTTGCTGACGTTGCAACGCCGCCTGGGCAGCAAGACTTCTTTGAGGGGCACCTCTGCTAGCCCCCTGACATTCGTGATCGACCGTATGGCGATGCTTTAGGCAGTAGTTCTGTTTGCAAACTCCACAGGAAAACGGTACCAGTTCCTTTTTCTTGCAGTTTTTGAACGAACAGCGATTGGTGTAGATTTTCTTTTTCTCCGATTTGCAAAACTGATCGATATGAGCACCGACGGTGACATCCGGAGAAACGTCTCGCGCCGTGGGCACTGGTTCACTGCACAGCGGACAGATCGGAACTTGGACGTCCTTTTTGTAAGACGAATGACAGGAATGTGTTTGATAGCTAAAATGTTCCGAGCTGCAGAAGGAAATAAAAGTTTGTGATTAGCTCAAGGTCATACACCTGATTATGATTCTTTGTCATACTCACCAGAAAATCTCCCCACAAGCATCGCATTTCATTGGAAGAAAATCTGGTAAAAGAAGCATCATCAGTTGCTGTTTTTACATTAAATTGATGTAAATATAAGAAATAAATTCTTACCGAGCTTGTTGCAATAATTTTGCGAGCAATGTTTACCCATATGTGGAAATTCCATTTTATTTTATTTCTTTTCACAACGTATCACTTAAAACACTTCCTGGTGTTCTCACCGTAGTTACACGATCAGATTCAAACGAATGATGAAAAAGCTTACTATTATTAAATATTTATAGGCCAGCAAGAGGAGCAAGAGACGCTTCCACAATTTGCTGGATGCTTCCAAAATGATTAGTATTCCTCCTGATGCATGGACATGACTAAACGAAAATGACGAAAATATGGTTTTCGATGATCATTTGAATGACAACTTATCTGACATTTTGCTTCATTTGATATTCTGTGCGTTTGCTTTCAGCGGCTCTGAAGTGTACCCGATAAAAAATGGTGAGTAGTATAATTACTGCGGCTTAAAAGGGGTAATTTCTCAGGGTACTGAAGAGTGACGGATTGTGCAGGTTCCAATGAATTATTGGCAGTGGCTGATTTTCTACTCGCCGCTATCACATCCAGGCGCTATAGTATATGCGCAAAATAGCCAGCATGAGTTAGAGTTAGAAAGTGGCCATCTTCTACAAAGTTTTCCGAATTATCTGTTAGCACAGACAAACAGACATAATACTAATGACACACTGGTAGTATTCGTACCATGGTACAAGTTGTACCACTAGTGTGTCACCTTGTACCATGCTGGTACAACGTGGAAAACCATGGTACAATATGTACTAGGGTATATAACCGTGGTACTTGTACCATCAGTGTAACACTCGTCAAATTTCCATCGTTCACTGATTTACTGGTCAATTCAAATAATCATTAGTTGGCCAATCGGTCACTAGTGGGGCGCGCATCGGATTTGCTCGAGTTTGACATATGCTCATTACCGCCATCTGGTTTGTGATTTGCCCAACTAACTGAAATCAACAGATGTCGTTAGTGTTTAAATGACGATTAATTTTATGATTGAATGTTCAATGTGTTATGTCTGTTTGTCTGTGCTGTTAGGTTGGTTATTATGTAAGATTTGAAAGGGTAGTCAAAACCAGAAGTTTAGTTTGAAACCGCAATACTCGTTGGCGCTCGAGTTGAGTCGAATCGAGTCAAGTGCGAGACACTGAAGATGGCCTTACTGTAGAAGTCGAAATAAGTATCTGTCAAAAGTACAACCAAGTGGTGGAATTAAATGGAATTGTACAAACTCGTCTTATGGCAAGTAACTTTGTAGAATACGGCAATATTCTGAAAATTCCAGATTTTGAGATATTTAACCTATCAGTTTATTTTTTATACACTAGCGCCGCTTAGAGCATCATTATCGGTCGCGAGCATTTTAATCACCCGCGCAGCGCTTTCATTTTAGTTTCGTCACTCGTTTCCGTATCGGTCACTATTTTCGGCTCTCAATTTGGTTGCTGTATTCCGTACCGGTGACGTTTGACAGTTGACAGTTCATCAAATAGCAGCGCTCTTATCGCGCTACCAAATTTGGTCACCTGTCAGTCGCGCTACTGTTATAGCAGCGCGTTTAGTAGCGACCGGTAAAGTGTCAAGTAATGATACTGCGCTGCCAAACGGCTCAAACTCACCACCGGTAATCTTGCTCTTAGCGATTGTGTTTAAAACAAGGGGTTAGAAACTTCGCCACAACGTGGCAAACCGACTTTTGCACCACGGAAACACCCTTTAACACACTTCGACACACTCAGTGATTTACTGAAAATTATCTTGGCACCACTGCATATCATTTGACGTTTGTTTTTTGTTTATTTTGTTCTGAGATTTTTTTCAGATTTTGTTGACCTCGGTGGTTCCTGATTTCCTGTGTGGCACACATCGCAAACCCGAGCCTGGCACGGATTTATTCCCGTCTGGACCGCTTTGGTTAGACACGTGTGGCTTCCGCTTCGTCAACTCCGTGTGGCCAACACATAGATACTAAGGTGAGGAAATCCATTTTCTGTGTGCGTAACATGCCTTCCTGAAGAAGTTTCCACTCAGAAAGGTAAGGTGTATTACTTGTGAAAAAACCAGTGGCGTTTTCCTAACCTCAATCTACCTGTGCACTAGGTTTAAATTTGAGGAAACAATGTGCGGAAATGCATACAATAACTAGATTTTGATTAGTTTAAACTAGTCTGTTAATTTTATTTCCCATTTGAGCTATCAAAATACCATAATTTTCATTTTTTGGATCAGTGCACAGGTAAAAAGTGAGGTTTCGTGACGCCACTAGAAAAAAAACAAAGTGTTTGGTTTTCTCTATGTTCGTACGGGAAGGAAAACAATCCAAATAGCAGCTAATATGCAGCTTCAAAGCTGTAATATATTGCAATGATTCGTTTTTTGTCATATAAATACAAATGTTACCTTACATTATCGTTTTCTTCTTCTATGCCCTTATCCGAGACAATTTCTCCAATTAGGGTAATGGTACCAATAGTCGAGGTATGAGTAGATCAACAAAAGAAAATATTGATATGAGAAATTTAAGTTAAGAAATTTTTTAGTGGAATGTCTTCACTTGTCATAAGGGATTGTACAAACTCGTCGTATGACAAGAGAAATTTAAACTTTTAATACCTTAGCCAATAGATAAACTAATAAATTTGCTAACAAAAATGAGATTGGTGTCATTTAACATCGACAACTACCAAATATCGCTTGCACCACTATAATGGGTTCACTGTTCCTTTAGTAGCGGTAAGAAATAATTTTGGTTCCCATAGTGCTGCCCTGGCTCCAACGGCTTCACAGGCTCGAACCATTTAGTGCGTCTAGTTATAGTGGGCAGGTACTCGCGAACCAAACCCCTTGGTTATAGCCTATTCAGATTACGCCATTAATCTTAATAAATATCGTGTACAAGTGGAATTAAAAATTGAATGTATGTGGATGGGCATCAAGCTACTCTTTATCAAATTTATTATAATAAATGGCGCAATTTTAAACGGCTATTAGCTCAATCAGCATATCACGAATGTACATGTATAACAAGATTAGTTTAGAATCGAGCTTAGAATGTATAAACTGATTCGAGCTTTTTTAATTCGTTTATAATAAATATCTTTGCAAAGCAATATTTTATAAAACTGGAAAACTTTGGAAACCAATTTCATTTATAACACATTCTACTTTCCACTTAATTTGTGAGTGCTAAGAAAAATGTATGTCTCTTACGAACCGAAGTTTGCCGCATTGTTATATAATAGCAAATTAAAGATTAGTACAAACAAACTTTTCCCTAAGAATCCAACATTCTTCTCAAAAACCTGAAATGGCCCAACAATTCCCAATGAAAACCCAAAAATCAATCTACTTGTAGTTTTGTATTGTGATTAATTGGAATATGCTTTTGCATATTTTAATACTTCCATCAGAAACAAAGAAGCTCTTAATGAATCATTGGCCGTGAAATTTTGCAATATTTGATTCGTTTTGAAATATCATGCATCGTTTTCATGATCTGTCAGACAGTGAGTACTGTGTTCAGCTTTAGATAATCGATGCAATTAAACAGAAAGTAGAAGTAAAATGTCTATAAGAGTGGCACTATTCATACAATTTCAATTTAATCCAAACAAGAATGATTGGAATAACATACATATTTCAAAGCAGGCAGCAAGAACAATAACAAATATGACAGAAGCATGGAAGATGACCGATGTCACACATACTTTTGCAATCTTATTGGGACTGCACTGAAAATGTTCGTTTATGTGGTGCAAAATTATGCACTTTCCGGTGTAGCTACACCACAAAAACGAAAACGACATTAGATGTATAACTAAAATATCTTTTCTTTCGCTATACTGATTTCAGAAAGTTTACTCCTAGTGTGCCGCTGTAAGCTTTGATCGTGATAGTCGATTCATTCAATGTAGGCTCTTTTCAAATGTTAAGCGATATACATTTATTTTTCAGTAACGGGTTTGGTCAACGAAAAATCGAAAAAGCAAACGAAGAAAACCGATTGTCTTTTTATTTACAAATTCCATCGTAGTTTCCTGCAGAAACTATCGAAAATAATTTTATTATATTTTTTATCAAGTTTATTTGCAAACGTGGATATTTATTCAACTTGTCGACAGTGCAAAGTGCTATCCAAAGTGTAGTGTGCATTAAGGGCATTAAGCGAAATGGTAAACCGCCCCGTCGTGACCGGGCTCTCGCCGAAGGAGGGCCCGCCGGGAACGCGAGTCACTATTCGGGGCGAGTTCCTGGGTGCGAAAGCATCTGATATGGTTGGGCTCACCATCTGTGGTTGCGACTGTCTGCTGTCGGCCGAGTGGAAATCGGACAAGAAAATCATCGCCCGAACCGGTGCCGCCAAGGGGAAAGGGGACATTATCGTCACGACACGGGCTGGTGGCACCGGGACCAGCACGGTGCAGTTTAGGGCGTACTACGAAACGATTGGTCCGATGAAAGAATCGGCGGTGTGGATCGAAGAGTCGCCAATGCAGTCGCTGGCATGGGGTAGACGCTCGCTGGCCCCGACGGGGTACATTCAGGAGGATCCCCTTGGGCTGTCCATCGAGGGCAATGATAAAAAATTTCCGGAAGATTTGCGAGATATTTTTCCTGAGGGGTCAGGTGATTTGTCGCAAGAAAACTTTCTTCCGGGGTGGTTCCTGTTGGAGAACCATCACGCAACATCGTTTGATGATTTGAAGGCAGGGCTGTCCTATCTGCGACGCCGGGTGGAGAGTCAAAAGGAAGGACAATTGTCGTTTTTGAAGTCCAATGCCGGATCAGTGATGGATCAATTGGACACCTTGATGGCACTACGGGATCGAGTAACGCAGGATTCTAAAACGCACGGAAAAGATCAGGTCAATGATCTGGAGAAAGCGATAAAAAACTCGATAGATGCCTCGCAGGAACTGTTCAAGGATGTGCTGGCCAGGAAGGAAAAGGCGGATGCCACAAGAGCGGCGCTGTCGGCGTTGTCGCGGCATAAGTTTTTATTCTGTTTGCCAAATTCGGTAGAGAAGAGCGCTGCCAAGAATGAGTTTGACATCGTGGTGAATGACTACGCCCGGGTGAAGAATCTTTTCGGGAAGACGGAAGTTCCGGTATGTTTTGAGTTACAGAATAAGTTTGAAAGAATAAATTGATTCCTTTTTTCATTCCACAGATATTCATGAAGGTGCTCGAGGAAGTGGATATGAAAATTCTTGCCATCAGGCAGCAGTTGCACGTAAAAATAAAAGAGATGCCACAAGGAGTCGAGCAACAGAAGAAACTGGTTAAAGCTTTGATCAGTTTGGAAGCCCAGCAAGCGGGAACCAACGTTGCCAGCATGTTGGTCATAGAAGATCCAGCCTGGGATGCGATTGAAGCTCGGGCTAAGTATCTCGAAGAGACATTCCTCAAGACATGTGAGCAGTATACTGGAAAGGAAACCAATCCGACTGAACCGAAATCGAGAGCTGATCCAAATGCCACTCCGAATCGTGTGCAGTTTTGTGAAGAAATGACTGAAATAGCCGCAAGTCAGTTCCCAGATTTGTGGCGACTAGGTCAGGCCTACTTTACTGGCGAGTTGAGAGGGGCAGGCCAGCCGAAGCCGGGTAATTTTAAACGGATCATCCTTTCTGTGATTGAGAAGTTCTGTTTGTACTTGAAGGCCGCTCTGCTCCCGGCTGGAAACCAGCGTTCTCTTTTAGCTGGAAGCATGAAAGGTTTACCGACATGGCCGGCAACTAACCTTTCGCTAAATTACTTAATCACGTGGCTTCCACATTGTTTACGTTACGTGAGAGTCTCCTACGCTACACTCATCCGACTGGATCTGCCCGGTGAGGCATTGGATATAGTGTTGAAGTTTATCGACGAACTTCGGCTTTACTGTCTTTCTTCGATCTTGAAGAAAGCAAATGAGAAGGTTAAAAAACTACACGAGAAGGAAACATGGGAATTTTCGGTGCCCGATTTTGCAGGAGCAACATCTTTGGTGAGTATAAGGAGGGTTGCATCTACAATTGATTTATCTTTAAATTTATTTGTAATTGCAGCCTTCTAAATTGGAGGAAATTCTTTTCGAGGCGATCGAAGATGCTCAGACGCTCTGTCTTACGCCGGAGGTACGGGAAACATCTCTGCTGGAGCCCCACTCGGACGGACAGCGGGAAATGTCCAAACGCTTTCAGGAGATCCTGGGAACGTTTTGTGGAGTAATCGAGACCTTGGCCCTTCAACGCTCTGACGAAGAGCCACAGCATGCCCCGATGTTATCACAGTTGATTGGCTTTCCTGCGGCGCTGCTACAGCAACAGATGTCCGGCGATAAAAGCTGGGGATCCACGATCACCTGGGAACAACGACTACTTTGCTGTTTGTCAAACTGTATTTACTGTAACAAGATATTCTTCCCCAAACTAAGCGGAATGTTTACTAAGTAAGAATTGGGGCAGTCAGTAAGACTGTTCAACATTAACATTATTTCAATATGCCCTTTTTCTAAGTCGTTTTACAAGTTAATGTTGAACAGTTCTGTGTTTTGTTTTTGAATCCATATTCAGTAACGACATGAATAACATTTTTTTTGTATTTCAGACACAACTATCCGGTGCCTACAATCGCCATCGAAAACTCCCGCTCCACAGTGAACACTCTATTCAGCAGCCTGCTGGACATGTACGTGGAACACAAGAGTGATCCCCTGGTGGGTACCATCGAACCGTCCATGTACATCGGCCGCTTCCAGTGGGACCAGGTCGGCGCATCGGACAAGCTCAGTCCCTACGCGCACGAGTGCTGCGACAATCTAGTTTCGGTTTATTCGGAGATTTTCTCCATCTCGCCGGTCCTGCTCAGACCAGTGTTGGACCCGATCGTGCAAACCGTGGCCGAAGAGCTCGCCCGGCTGATGACCTGCGTGCAGAAGTTCAACGTCACTGGGGCACTGCAAGCAAAGGTGGACATCCACGTGATACGCGACGCGGTGCGGGTTTACAGCAACGAAACGGCAAAGTAAGTTCTTTCCGTCCAAAAAAAGATTCCGAACTTAGTCCTTTAATGAGACGATACTTATGGATCTGAAACCTGCAAAATTAACACTAATCACGTATTTTCTTTACAGGTCATTTTTTGTCGAAGCATTGGAAGCTATCCCACAGGTTCCGGATTCGGAAGAACAGTAATGTCATTTTAGCCTGAAAATTTTGTGCAAAATATATCAAAGTTTCCTTTTTACAGAGTCCAGAAAACAGTTCAACAGATCAAGAACAATATGCGTCTTCAGCTAATGTGTCTACAGGTATTGGATCCTTGACACGACTCGATCAACTGCAAAATGATGTACACCAAGGTAAGAAAGTGATGTCTCATTATTCCCCTTAGATCCCATACGAATTCAGATGTTATTTAACCTGACCTAATTAATCATATGATAATGAATTCTGATATTTTATGCACCGTTTGATGAAAATATTTAAAATTATTAGAGTAGGGTACAATTATAAATCCCATTTAATGGAAACACTAAATGTCAAAAAGTATTAGGCTCGTCATTGAATCCGAACTCGTCCTTTAAGCATTATTAAAAACGAGGGGAAGGGGGAGTCTCTGAATTATCCACTTCTTTCTAAGAAACTAGGTCTCAAGACCGTCCTGTCAAAGCGCGGAAAAAATAGAAGGAAGCTGGAGACTTCAGATATTCCTTCTAACCCTAACATTGGAAATAATTCTTATCCTATCGAACTGAGCAATTGATTGATTCATGACGAAATTGAGCAAATGGAATCTACCTCTAGCCCTACCTACCTCTGATTCGATCCATGTGAAAAAGCAAAGGATTTTTCTGGCTTTAGGAATGCGACTTTGAGTAACCTTCAGGGGATCAAGGTTTCATTTCAAATTGCCAGGAAGGGTGACTGCCGCGTTTTGCCGGGATCCTTTGACGATCGCAAACGCCTTCTTCAGTATTGAACTGTGAAGCGCCATAAATTCAAAGTCGTCTTGAAAGGTCTCCCCAGTAATGATGAATCACTGGATGACATAAAAAATTTGACTTGGATTTTCACCAGTCCAAGTAATTAAGATGAAAAAGAAATCTCGCTCTGGTACTTCCCAGAGGGGTATTTCTCAACAACTTTATTCTATTCACTTTAATAAAAGTCAACTAAATAATATGAAAAGGCCTGTATTATGTTCCATGTCCGTGTTACATGGGAACATTTCCGCAGGCCTGGGGGAAATTTCCAAAATCCCACTCAGTGCCGTAAGTGCCAAAAATGGGGCACGGAACTAAACATTGCCACATGGATGCTAAATGCATGATTTGTGCAGGAACCTCTCACGCCAAGGACGCCTGTCCTGTCAGAGAAGATTCCAATAAATTTAAATGTGCCAATTGTAGGGAACAATCATAAATCCAATGTCTAGGAATGCCCTTCACGCAAAAAGTTTTGAATTCCCATGCAAAATTGATGACGGGAAATTGTGATAGGATCCCAGATTCCCAGCCGGATAAACATATTTCAAACGCTCAAAATCCGCAATAATTTGCCGGTTGAGCAATTCATACCCACCACAATCAACGAACTAATTTTGCTCCTACCTCTCACCGGGTAACGGATAATTTTTCAAACATGCCTACTAGGGTGGTTCAAAAAATCGATTCTGCTCCACAGTGCTCATCTGATTCTTTACCATGTTCTGAGTGGCCTCTGAAAGTTTGAGCTCATTTGGATTAAAACTGATTTAGCACAAGCTGTTTCAAGTTTGCATGCAAATTAGTATGAAGAAATTTATTTTTTCATTATACTGTTAATGACGCTTCCTTATTAAGCGCAGGTTAAAAGAAAACCTACATAGCTAAAAGGAATACTCAACAGCTTTCACCCAACGAAAATCGCATGTTGATTAATCGCCCCAATAATTAGTAATCGAATTTAATCTATACCGTGGTTTTCTGGAGCTAATTACATAACTCATCAACAGGCAACATTGCTGCTCGTGGCGCGAAAGATAGCAAACACAAATTCAGGCTACTATGTTGCACTGCACATTTCAGTGATGCCCTCAAAGAAGTTTAACGATCATGACTAAAGATTCGCAACCTGTCTTAAAATCGATTACTAATTATTGGGGCGATTAATCAACATGCGATTTTCGTTGGGTGAAAGCTGTTGAGTATTCCTTTTAGCTATGTAGGTTTTCTTTTAACTTGCGCTTAATGGGGAAGCGTCATAAACAGTATAATGAAAAAATAAATTTCCCCATACCAATTTGCATACAAACTTGAAACGGCTTGTGCTAAATCAGTTTTAATCCAAATGAGCTCAAATTTTCAGAGGACACTCAGAACATGGTAAAGAATCAGATGAGCACTGTGGAGCAAAATCGATTTTTTGAACCACCCTATGCAAGCATCGCTGCAGACAGGCAAAATTTCATTTCTGAAAATTTACCGGCGATGAATGATTTTCATACCCATTCTTCAACGGAAAATAACGTTCATTCTGACGACTCAGGTAGCATGTCAGCTTCCGACTTTGATTTTCTAAATGAACAATTGCATCACATGATTGATGCAATGTTCAAAGTAAATTCCAAAACTGAAGCTGTTCAGGTTGGTATCAAATTTACTGAAAAAACTAGCAATGGGTAATGTTTTTAACATAACCGCGAGTAGACGTAGGACTTATATAAACGCAACGTATTTACATTTTACTTCTAAGTTTTGGATCTATGGAGTTTGATTATAGGTACAGTCAAACCTCCATGAGTCGATGTTCTATGACTCGATATCGACTCATGGAGGCAAATTATGCCATATTAAAAATTATTTTCTTAGTTACTGTGATGGTCCTTTGAAACAGCTTTCCAAGGATTTGCTACTCCACATCTCGATATTTCTATGAGTAGATGGTCCCTTCAATATCGACTCATGGAGGTTTGACTGTATTGATATTGGAAACGACAACTTCCATGCTGTTTAGAATTATTAGCAATATGTTTATTCAAAGCTTCTGGAAATAAAACTAATAAATAAATACATGATTAGAATTGCTTTGTTTCTAACTATTAAGCCCTTATTTACTTAAGCAAATGTAGGGCATTTATAGATTTCTTAATGATGATAGTATTTGAAGTTTTAAAATTCTATTAATAAAATTTCCAAACTTGGGCAAAATGTGCTATTTTAGGGCAGTGGTGCTCATCTAGCGGCCCACGGGTCGCATGTGGCCCGCTGGGGTGGCAATTGCGGCCCGCGGTAGCATTTCATTTTAATAATAAAAAAAAATTATTCATATGAAAACATGAAGGTGCCACTGCCCATCTTTGGAAATTACCGTAAATGTCGGAGCGATTCTCCCAGTACCATTATTACATCGTGCACCAGGAGAACCTCTGCGCCAAAATCGTGGGATTCAAAGATGTCATCAAAATACAGTCAAACCTCCATGAGTCGATGTTCTATGACTCGATATCGACTCATGGAGGCAAATTATGCCATATTAAAAATTATTTTCTTGGTTACTGTGATGGTCCTTTGAAACAGCTTTCCAAGGATTTGCTACTCCACATCTCGATATTTCTATGAGTCGATGGTCCCTTCAATATCGACTCATGGAGGTTTGACTGTAGTTAATTTCATCCGAGCACACGCGTTGAACCATCGAGATTTTCAGATAGGTACTTATAGTAGACACGGATGCAGAATATGGTGACGTACCACATTATACTTCGGTACATTGGCTGAGCAGTGGAAAGGTGTTACGACGCGTATTTGATCTTCGGAAAGAAGTCGTCGAATTTATGAAGAGAAAAGGTAAACCAGCACAGTGTTTCGATAATGCGGAGGGGATTGCAGATCTGGCTTTCTTGACTGACAATCATAACAACGCACCTGAACGATTCGAATTCAAATCTCCAGGGTAAAGGTAAATTGGTGCACAACATGCTTAATCAAATCAGTACGTTTTAAAACAAGCTCTTGTTGTGGGAGGAACAGATGGAAATTCTGAATTTTGCCCATTTCCCTACTCTCGGAAATTGCAACGTGTCGTCGACAAAAAAAATACGTTGACGCACTCCAAACGATGAAAAATGATTTCGCTCGAAGATTTGGAGATTTCAAAGCGCATGACAAAATTCTAAAACTTTTCTCTGGTCCATTCAGTGTTGATATCGAGCAAGCCCCAGATAATATCCAAATGCAACTCATTGAATTACAGTGCGATACGTAATTGCGAGAAAAAATTGTTCGCCATGATCTTCTGGAATTATGTGCCAAATTTATTCCGGAAGAGCGCTTCCCAGAGCTGCGAAAACATGCTCTTTTCGTAGCTTCTTTGTTTGGATCCACATACATTTGTGAACAACTGTTTTTTGATCTTGATAAGCTTGCTCATGAAAAATATAAGTGAACTATGTATTGAAATGTGACAAGTTTTTTTCTATTGTTTTTAAAATACATTTAATGTAATATACATAAATCTATATTTTGTTGTTTGTATATTTGATTCATTTTGGAAGAAAAAGCATTGCTTAACATTTCAGGAACATCTACTAGTAACGAGTTCTCAAAATAAGCTGTAATATAAATTTAAAAACCTCATTCCGGCCCGTGGCATTGGCGCAAAATTTCATTTTTGGCCCGCAGCAAGCACCATTGTTTTAGGGGAACCCGTTTACCAAACAAAGAAATACAACACAAATTCTTCTGCTTCTTTTTGCTAACATGCGTGCTTAAAAGCAAAAAGCACGTCAGTACACGTTGCTGTCACAACACTGTCACGGCAGGCACTGCTTCTTTTATACACGAAGAAAATCTTCCGCTAGACCCGAAGGCCCGTGACATACCGCATTCTGATGTCCGTGTTAGGAATGCACGGGATTAATTACATATGAAATTTTTGCTGGCTTTGACAAGAATTGAAATTTTCAATAGTTTATCGTTAAGAATTTTAGGTTCAAATGAAATAAGCAAATTGCTGGAAAGTGTCCGAGACCCGAGTCGATTGATATATAAATATTAAAAATCCATCGAAAGATAAAGGCGCTAGTATCGTTTGAAATCTTCCCTTCCAGCGTAACGCTCTCGATTTCCAAAAATCTAAATGACACCCAGTATAGTAAAGAAAGACGTAAGTCCTACGTCAAAAATGTTATTGGATTTCGTTTTAATGGATCCAAATAATTCTATGAAAATTTTAAATCGGAATACCCGATCTTTTAAGGGTAAGGAAGATGAATTATTCAACTTCCTATCAGTTCATAATGTGCACAATGCCATTATAACTGAAACATCAACCGTCTAACACAAATTAAGTACTCTCCATTTAATTCCATTCCATTTAATCCCCAGGCCATCTGCGAGTTGTGGGGCTTGCCTAGGATGTGGTGGGGTCTGACAGTGTTGAATTCCTATAAAAAGCTGCATGCATCCGCAAGTAGGTCCCACCAAAGCGACCGTGTGCCGCTCAAAGCGCACAAGCCCAAGTCCTGGTGTTAGAGATAATGCGACTCGATATAATCGGCAAAGACCTGGGCGACGAATAAAGGATCACGATTGGAAGCTTGGAACATGGAACTGCAATTCGCTAGGTTTCGCAGGTTGCGACAGGATGATATACGATGAATTACATCCCCGCAACTTCGACGTCGTGGCGCTGCAGGAGATTTGCTGGACAGGACAGAAAGTGTGGAAAAGCGGGCATCGAGCGGCTGTCTTCTACCAAAGCTGTGGCACCACCAACGAGCTGGGAACCGGCTTCATAGTGCTGGGTAAGATGCGCCAATGCGTGATTGGGTGGCAGCCAAGCAACGCAAGGATGTCCAAGCTGAGGATTACAGGCCGTTTCTTCCATTATAGCATCATCAACGTGCACTCCCGACACGAAGAGACACCCGGTGACGAGAAGGAAGCGTTCTACGCACAGCTGGAGCAGATATACGATGGATGCCCACTGCGGGACATCAAAATCGTCATCGGTGACATGAACGCACAGGTAGGAAGGGAGAAAATGTGTAGACCGGTCATCGGACCGGATAGTCTGCACACCGTATCGAATGACAACGGCCAACGATGCATAAACTTCGCAGCCTCCCACGGAATGGTAGTCCGAAGCACCTTCTTTCCCCGCAAAAATATCCACAAGGCCACATGGAAATCACCTAACCAAGAAACGGAAAACCAAATCGACCACGTTCTAATCGACGGTAAATTCTTCTCCGACATTACGAACGTCCGCACTGACCGCAGTATTATTGAATCCGACCACTACCTCGTTGCAGTAGGGCTGCGCTCAAAACTCTCGACGGTGTACAACACGTGAAGAAATCGCACGCCGCGGCTTAACATTGGGCGGCTATAAGACGGTAGACTAGCCCAAGACTACGCGCAGTAGCTGGAAGTGGCACTCCCAACGGAAGAGCAGCTAAGCGCAGTGTCTCTTGAAGATGGCTGGAGAGATTTTCGATCCGCCATTGGTAGCACCGCAACACACCGCAACCGCTGCACTTGGCACGGTGCCTCCCGGATAAGAGAAACGACTGGTATGACGGCGAATGTGAACAGTTAGTAGAAGAGAAGACTGCAGCATGGGCGAGATTGCTGCAACACCGCACGAGGGCGAACGAGGCACGATATAAGCGGGCGCGGAACACACAAAACTCGATTTTACTCAGGAAAAAGCACCAGCAGGAAGATCGAGACCGTAAAGAGACGGAGCAACTGTACCGCGCTAATAACACACGAAAGTTCTATGAGAAGTTGAACCGTTCACGTAAGGGCCACGTGCCACAGCCTGATATGTGTAAGGACATAAACGGGAATCTTCTTACGAACGAACGTGAGGTGATCCAAAGGTGGCGGCAGCACTACGAAGAACACCTGAATGGCGATGCGGTACTTCCCCATACAATATGTACGTATATCGCCCCCCCTTTGCATCTTATGTTGCATCATATACGATTTGGTGTTGACTGGGATAATTTTACCGGCTCCGGATCTCCAGGAAATCCAGGAGGAGATTGGCCGGCTGAAGAACAACAAAGCCCTTGCGGTTGACCAACTACCAGGAGAGCTATTTAAACACGGTGGTGTTGCACTGGCTAGAGCGCTGCACTGGGCCATTACCAAGATTTGGGAGGAGGAAATTTTGCCGCAGGAGTGGATGGACGGTGTCGTGTGTCCCATCTACAAAAAGGGCGATAAGCTGGATTTTAGCAACTACCGCACAGTCACATTGCTGAACGCCGTCTACAAGGTACTCTCCCAAATTGTACGCCGTCGACTAACACCAATTGCAAAAGAGTTCGTGGGGCAGTACCAGGCGGGATTTATGGGCGAACGCTCCACCACGGACCAGGTGTTCGCCATTCGCCAAGTACTACATAAATGCCGCGAATACAACATGCCCACACATCACCTATTCATCGACTTCAAAGCCGCATATGATACAATCGATCGGGGCCAGCTATGGCAGCTAATGCACGAACACGGATTTCCGGATAAACTGACACGGTTGATCAAAGCGACGATGGATCGGGTGATGTGATGGTCTTTCGTGTCTGCTATTCAGCATCGCTTTGGAAGGGGTAATACGAAGAGCAGGGATTAACACGAGTGGTACAATTTTCAATAAGTCCGTCCAGCTATTTGGCTTCGCCGACGACATAGATATTATGGCACGTAACTTTGAGAAGATGGAGGAAGCCTACATCAGACTGAAGAGGGAAGCCAAGCGGATCGGACTAGTCATCAACATGTCGAAGACGAAGTACATGATAGGAAGGTTTAAGGTTCAAGAGAAGACAATGTGAGCCACCCACCGCGAGTTTGCATCGGTGGTGACGAAATCGAGGTGGTAGAAGAATGTGTGTACTTGGGCTCACTGGTGACTGCCGAAAATGATACCAGCAGAGAAATTCGGAGACGCATAGTGGCTGGAAATCGTACGTTCTTTGGACTCCGCAAGATGCTCCGATCGAATAGAGTTCGCCGCCGTACCAAACTGACAATCTACAAAACGCTGTCCTCTACGGACACGAGACTTGGATGATGCTCGTGGAGGACCAACGCGCACTTGGAGTTTTCGAAAGGGAAGTGCTGCGTACCATCTATGGTGGGGTGTAGATGGCGGACGGTACGTGGAGGAGGCGAATGAACCACGAGTTGCATGAGCTGCTGGGAGAACCATCCATCGTTCACACCGCGAAAATCGGACGACTGCGGTGGGCCGGGCACGTAGCCAGAATGTCGGACAGTAACCCGGTGAAAATGGTTCTCGACAACGATCCGACGGGCACAAGAAGGCGAGGTGCGCAGCGGGCAAGGTGGATCGATCAGGTGGAAGATGACTTGCGGACCCTCCGTAGACTGCGTGGTTAGTGACGTGTAGCCATATACCGAGCCGAATAGAGAAGACTCTTATATACCGAACAGGCCACTTCAGCCTTATTCTAAATAAATAAATAAATGATGTGTGAACTTCGCCATCAAGATACACTATAAGGCAAAATGTATCTTCCTTAAATGTTAGCAGGTATTAGACGAACCATCATGTGCTGCCTTCTTTAAAAAATGTTCTCGCATTTTCCCGGTATATGGCAAATTGTGACCTTGTTTTGCCTTCTTTAAATTTTCGCATTTGCCCGGTATAATGCAAAGTGTGTTGTTTTGCTTTCTCCATATGTTTGCATTTGCCCGGTATAAGGCAAAATCTGTTGTTTTCTTTAAATTTTCGCATTTGCCCGGTGTAAAGCAAAATGTTATGTTTTACTTTCTTTGAATGTTTGCATTTGCCCGGTATAAGGCGAAGTGTGTTGTTTCGCCTTCTTTACATAGTCGCATTTGCAAATATATTTTGCCTCAAAATATTTTTTTGTTGGGATTTGAATTTATACAAGTCTGTCTTACACAATGATAAGGTGAATTTTAAAGCTAAAGAACACATTATTGAACTACTTGTAACATTATTAAAATTAAACCTGCGAATTAGTATTGAACTCGAAATAGTACTAACCGCGGAATGGTATACCGCCAAATAATATAAACGCGAAGTCGTAGACCGCGAAATGGTTAACCGCGGAATGCTTTACCGCGAAATGTCGTACAATCATTATATAACTATTCAAAAGATCAATTAAATTACAATTTATCAAGTTATTACTGCTTTTGTTGTAGCAACGCTCTCGCAACGTGTACAAACCCCGAACCACGCTGGCTATCAGGATCATCATGATATGCTCAAATGATAATATCTTTCCAGAGTGCTCTTTGATTAGGGATAATATCTTTGTACAAGCAAAGATAATATCCTGTGCTCAGATGCACTAAATGTTTTAGGTGATTGAAGAAAAGAAGCGAAATAAGGCAAACAAAAATGATAAGCCAATGTACCTATAAACTAAATGGCAAAAAATAATGATAAGCCAAAGTATGCCAGTGGTAAAAAAAAGACCGCAGACAACAAATTGAAGAGCAAGAAAATCAAAGTAAGCCAAAGAATAGAAATGCCAAAAGAAAATGGTAAGCCATTCATATGGGAAGTGAAAATGGCAAAAAATAATGGTAAGCCATGAAGCAAATTTTATGGAAAAAGCTACATTGAGAAATGCATATTTGAAACATCGTGGATTTATTTTAAACTTTGTCCACCATCTGAATGGTGAAATCCAACTGGACGCATAAAGAGTTAAGGGCTATTGATCTAAAGATCGTGAGCTCGACCCCCATTTCCTATAATGTTGTTTAGATCAGAAGTTCCCAAACATTTTGGATAAGCGACCCACCTGACAGAATCCCATATTCCTTGCGATACCAGGCACTAAATGAATTGATATTTAAAAATTGGATGAAGATGAGTTACCGTTAGATTGAACAAATCATGAAAAAATGCTTCATACCCTTTAGTGGAAATCGATTAGGGGTCGTACACTTATTACGTAATCAATTTTTCTGGGATTTTCGACTCCCCCTCCCCCCATGTAAGATTCTTTTCATACCAATGATTTTTTATTTATATGATACGAAAGAAAACGGTCGGGGTCGGTCGTTTTCTTTCGCAATCTTACATGGGGGGAGGGGGAGTCGAAAATCCCACAAAAATTACTTACGTAATATGTGTACGACCCCAGGTTTGGATTTGGATTGGATTTTGATTTGGGTTGGATTTGGGTTGGATTTGGAATGGATTTGGATTGGATTTGATGTGGATTGTATTTGATTGGATTTAGATTGGATTTGGAATGAATTTGGATTGAATATGGAATGGTTTCGGATTTGGATTTGATGTGGATTGAATTTGGATTGGATTTGGATTTGATTTGGATTTGATTTGGATTTGATTTGGATTGGATTTGGATTGGATTTGGAATGAATTTGGATTGGATTTGGAATGGATTTGGATTTGGATTTGATGTGGATAGGATTTGTATTGGATTGGGTTTTGATTGAATTAGGATTGGATTTGGTTTTGATTTGGATTGGATTTGGCTTAGGTTTGGATTGGATTTGGATTAGATTTGGAATGGATCTGGAATGGATTTGTATTGGATTTGGGTTAGATGATGATTGAATTTAGATTTGGATTGAATTTTGATTTTAATTTGTTTTGGATTGGATTTAGATTGTATTTGGATTGGATTTGGAATTGGATTGGATTTGATTGGATTTGAATTGGATTTGGATTCGTATTGCATTTGGAATGGATTTGGATTTGATGTGGATTGGATTTGTATTGGATTAGATTTGGAATGAATTTGGATTGGATTAGATTTGGATTGAATTTGTATTGGATTTTGATTGGATTTGGATTTCGATTGGATTTGGATTTAGATTGGATTTTCATTGGATTTGGATTAAATTTAGATTGGATTCGGATTGGATTTGATTGGATTTGGAATGAATTTGGAATGGATTTGGATTTGATGTGGATTGGATTTGGATTGGATTTGGATTGGATTTAGACTGGATTTGGAATGAATTTGGATTTGGATTTGATGTGGATAGAATTTGTATTGGATTTGGAGTGGATAGGGTTTTGATTGGATTTGGATTGGATAGGGTTTTGATTGGATTTGGTTTAGGTTTGGATTGAATTTTGATTAGATAAGGATTGGATCTTGAATGGATTTGTATTGGATTTGGGTTTGATGATGATTGGATTTGCATTAGTTTGGATTTGGATTGAATTTTGATTTGAATTTTTTTTGGATTGGATTTGGATTGTATTTGGATTGGATTTGGAATTGGATTGGATTTGGTTTAGATTTGGATTTGGATTGGATATGGATTGCTTTTAGATTGGATTTGGATTGGATTTTTATTGGATTTGGGTTGAGATTTGGATTGAAGCTGTTATTGATATTTAAACAAATGCGCCGGTATAAAAAAGAATACAATTAAATTCATGTTTTCTTATAAACAGTTCCAAATAGTTTGCTTATCAGAATAAACAGTGAAAGAGTAGAGATGGTGAATATTGTGGGGAATAAAGCGAGCCCGAATGAAGCATTCGCAAAGAACGTATGTCTTATTTCATCATAAAAATAAAGAAATAAACTAAAATAAACGATAATAATGAAAAAACCCAGATAATTCCACCTAGCGTTGGTAAGTGCCTTTCTCGCATTAAGTTAAGACACCAACCTTATATGGGGTTTATATGGTCCGATGTGCCATTTTCTTTATATCTTGTGAACGCAATGACCGATCGTTATCAATAGTGATCAACAAGGCTTTGTCCTCTGTCGAATAAAACTTGTTGCGAGAAAATCGGTGAAGGATTACTATACGAAAAGTTGGCTAATGTTTTGTATAACTTTTGTGCACACACATACACACATACATACACACGGACAGATAGACATGTGCTCAGTTTGTCGAGCTGAGTCGATTGGTATATAACACTATGGGTCTCAGAGGCTTCTATCAAAAGTTCGTTTTCGGAGTGAAATGATAGCCTTTCGGTACAACTTAGTTGTACGAGAAAGGCAAAAAGATAACAAATTTGAAATTCAATCGTAGTAGGTATTTGAAATGCTAGCATACTAAGGCTAACAGATTGTTCGAAGGGTGACATAGAATATAAATGAAGATCATTCAGTGTTCGTTTCTTGAGGCGCAAGGACGCTGATTGTTTATCGTTTGGCTACGACACGCATATGCTCCTGGGCTTTGCGGACGATATCGATATCATCTGGATTGATCGTCGTGCCGTGGAAGAGGCTTTTGTGCCTTTCAACAGGGAGACGGCGAAGATTGGACTCACGATCAATACCAGTAAAACGAAGTACATGGTCGCTAGCAATCATGGTGGGTTCATTAGTGATGGTGCTGTATGATGAAAAATTTGAAGTTGTAGATGAATTTGTGTATCTTGAAACATTAGTGACGTGCGATAATGATGTTACCCGCAAGGTGAAAAGGCATATTGCAGCTGCGAATAGGGCTTATTACGGGGTTTGTAACCAGCTTAAGTCCCGTTGTCTGCAAACGAAGACAAAAATCGCGCTGTATACTACTCTGATTCTTCCTGTGGCTATATACGGCCATGAAACAAGGACGATAAAGGAGGCTGATCGGAGAGTTTTCGGAGTGTTTGCACGTAATGTGCTGCGGACGGACTCGGCGGTAAGCAGGAGAAAGGCGTCTGGCAGCGTTGCATGAATCACGAGTTATCTTCTTCTTCTTCAATGACTATACATTCAAACTGGAGCTTGTCCTGTTTTTCAACTTAGTATTCCATTAGCATTTCCTCAGTTATTTATTGAAAGCTTTCCTATGTCCGCCATTACATGAGTATGTATCTTGTGTGGATACACTATGCCCAGGGTGTCGAGAGTGTTTAAAACCTGAAAACATCCTAGACCGGACCGAGAATCGAACTCACCATCTCCGGATTGGCAATCCTACGCCTTTGCTCGGAAGGCTACCGGAGACCCACACGAGTTATATAAGGTGTATGAAGGGCTGGATATTGTTAAGCTTATACAACACGGCAGACTACGGTGGGTTGGACACATTATTCGTATGTATGCGCTAAACGTTCAGGGCGACTGGAAGCGAGTGGCCCAGGATCGAGTACAGTGGAGGAGGATACTGTATTCGGCGTAGGTTCATCGAAGAGTGGTAGCCCATCAAGTAAATAAGTTTTTTATGTCTTTATTTTTGTGATTTTCTAAGTTCAAGTAAATAAGTAAGTCCTATTTAGAATTTATTAACCCGCGTCTTCCCTTGTCATTCATAATTGAATTTTTCTTTATTAAATCAAAACAAGTTGGTTATTTTTTTTGTTAAATATCTTGGCTGTGCATATGCACAGCATATGTTTCGAAATGGACAAATTGATATGAAATTTGCGATCTTCCACCGTCATTAGTCGTCTGAGTACACGCGACCGCTTACGTAAGGCAATCAAACTCATCAAATGCTTTAGCCAAGCAAGCCTATGGCACAGCAGAGTGCGATTGATTCGCATTCTATACCAGCCCGTTGCTGGGCGGCATGTAGTGCGATCCTCTCGTTGAATAAACAATGTGCACTCGCTTGACTGTGGATATACAACAGTAAAGAAGATGTGGAGATTGGACAAATAAAGCATCCGAAAGATATTCAATTTGCAAAAAAGAGAGCTAACCACGGTGGAGGTTGGTACTCGGATTCTGATGGCTTTTCCGCAAACGTGACCTTTAAGTGGTCTTGTTGTGTAGGGGTTATCATTAATAAAATAGGCAGAGCTATGCGTTAACACGTCTTTATTGAACGGGGGATTAGGTAGAAGTAACAGAAATGAAAATTTTATTATCCATGGCATATTGCGTTTCTAACAATTAAGTTGCTATTAGTAACATGTTGATCGGTTGCCAACTCAACACCTCCGCTCAACCGAATAGTCCTAGTTTGTTTCGCAGATATTCGAACGGTCCTTTAGCTAAGCCCTTTGTGAAAAGATCAGCGACTTGCTCGGATGTTGGTTTGTAGAGTATTTTGAAGAAACCATCATGAATTTTCTCTCGAATAAAGTTGTATCGAATGTCGATATGCTTCATTCGTTTTTGATCCTTTGGTTCTTCAGCAATCCGGATGCAAGCTTGATTGTTCTCGAACAGTGGTATTGGATGATTGAATGCAACTCCAAGCTCCTCGAGCAGATTCTTGAGCCAAATGGTATCGCATCCAGCTTGACTCAAAGAAATGTATTCAGCCTCCGTCGATGAAACCGACACAGTTGCTTGTTTTCTGGTCATCCACGAGACGATACTTTCAAACAATTGAAATATATTTGCGCATATTGATCGACGGTCATCTGTGTCATTGCCCTAGTCGGTGTGCGTATCCTATAAGCGGCGGTCCTCCTTTTTCTGACGATAAACCAAACATAGATTGATGGTTCCTTTCAGGTAGCGTAATATGCGTTTCAAGTGACACCAGTGGACATCAGCTGGAGCAGATTGAAATTTGCTAAAGAAATTCACAGCAGCACTTATGTCTGGTCGCGATGTAAGTGCCAAATACATCAAGCAACCTATAAGTTCCCTGTACGGCTTGGTTGTTAGTTCTTGATGTTTTCTACTTTCCAATTTTAAATTAGATTCCAACGGAGTTGCCACAGGTTTGCAGTCAGCCATGCCGAACTTTTGAAGCAGATCAGCAATATATTTAGGTTGGCTTATTTTCATGGATCCTACGCTACGGTTTCGGTCTACCTTAAGTCCAAGGAAAAACTTCAACTCACCCATATCGGACATCTCGAACTGCTTCGAAAGTTTTCGCTTGAGTCTATGCACTAGGTTTATTTCGTCCGAGACAAGGATGATATCATCGACATACAACAGAAGGTAAACGACAGATCCACCCGTCCTCAAGTAGTACAAACAGGTATCCACTCCGGAGCGCTTGAAACCGAGCGTTGTTACAAAGGAATGGAATCGATTATTCCAGCTCCTCGGGGCTTGCTTTAGGCCATACAGTGCTTTCTTGAGACGACAAACGAGGCTTGGATTCTTGCAATCGAGACCTTCGGGCTGTCGCATAAATATTTCTTCCTTCAGCATGCCGTTAAGGAAAGCAGTTCGATCGTCCATCTGGTGGACATGGTACCCTTCTCGTTCGCCACCGTCAAAAGTGTCCTTACTGTGGTGATTTTAGCTACAGGTGCGTACGTCTCATCAAAATCGAACCCTTTCCGTTGCAAATAGCCTTTCGCAACCAACCGCGCTTTGTAGCGATCAACATTTCCAGCTTCGTCACGCTTCACCTTGAAAACCCATTTGCATTCTACAAGGTGTTTTCCCGCCGGCTTCTGAACGAGTTCCCACGTATCGTTCTTCCGGATTGATGCTAGTTCACTATCTATAGCGGATTTCCAATGATCCCAGTCGCTTCGCTTTTTCAGTTCTTCAATGGTTGTTGGTAAGTCCTCAACAAACGCCTCCGCATTCAATGCGAAAGCCATTATTGCATCACCATCAGTTGTTGAATCTTTAGAAGAACCTGCGAAACATTCACTGCCAGTATTTGTTTCAAAACTTGTAATGAAATCTAAAAACTTACAGATTTTGCGCTCCCGTTCGCTTTGCCTTGTGGACGCTACTGCAGGGCAGTTTCCACTATCTGATTGCGAAGGAGCGCGCCGGTTGCTTCCTCATATTCTTCATCGTCAGCAGATTCGCTATCCCTGAACGATTCGATCTCGGGTAAAGCTGGATCCAGAGGAACAGCAGTGACTTCATCCACAACAGATTCGCCAGTGTCGTTTTCCGATTCGTAGAATACACGTTCTGGTTCATGTCTCTGCTTCACTTTCTTACTTTCGTCGAAGATAATATCCTGGATGTAAAACTGTTTGCTTCCTCGAATCCCAAATTCTGTATCCGTTAGTGGTGTATCCTACCATTACATTCTTTTCGCTTCTTGGATCCAGTTTTCACGCTTCTGCTTTGGTACCCAGGTGAAGGCAGTTGAACCGAAAACACGCATCCTATCTACGTTCGGCTTTCTTTTGTACCACATTTCATATGGTGTCTTTCTTTCTTCCAGAGCAGCTGTTGGACTTCGATTAATAATATAGGCAGCAGTGAGGACAGCTTCACCCCACATACTCTTCGGCAAACCAGAATCTTGCAGCATGGATCGAGACTTGTCTAACAGAGTGCGATTTAGGCGCTCCGCCACACCATTCTGCTGCGGACTATACGGAACGGTTGTCTCCTTACGAATACCTTCCGCGCGGCAAAAGTTCTTGAACGATTTTCCAGTATACTCCCCGCCATTGTCGCATCGGAGTCTCGACACCCGTGTACCAAAGAAAGACGTTACCTGTGCACAAAACTGTTCAAATTTGTCCTGCACCTCATCCTTCGATTCGAGCAAATAAATCATCGTAAAATGGCACATAATAATGAATGACACATAATAGCGCTTACCGTTCCACGTTGTAGGAATGAACGGTCCACACATCAGAGTGGATGAGCTCCAACGTTCTAGATGAACGTCTATCTATTGCGTTGTTGAACGGTTGTCTTGTTTGTCTACCTGCCAGGCAAATTTCACACAAACACCGATCAGGCCAATCTTGAATTTTCGATTCCGTCTCGATCATCTGGTGCTTCCATAGGCTCTTCAGGTTCGACTCCCCAGGTGGCCATACCGTCGATGCCATAATTCAAAGTTTTCATTCTTCGTTGTCATTGCACTTGCTGAATTCTTGCTGTCACGGTAACAAATATCCAAAGCATAGAGTTGGCCTGATCTATGCCCCACGCACACTACTTGCTTATCCTTCTCGATGGTCACTCTTCCTCCAGCAATCGTTACGCGCATCCCGTTGTCTTCCAGCCGACGGACGGAAAACAGATTGCACTGCAACTCAGGCGCGTACAGAACATCTTTAATTACCGATGGCCGCTTCTTACCATCGACCACCATATTTACACGGATAGTGCCGGCAAATTCTGCTACGATGATTTGTCCGCACTTGGCCACTGAAATCGACACTTTTCGAACCAGCGGATGCAGTTCATCGAACAGACTCTTGTCTTTTACCATGTGATCTGTCGCACCCGAATCTAGAAACCACTCGATTCGCTTGCTCGATATAATAGTAGGCGCCAAGAATACACTGTTGTCCGTGGTAACAATGAATGAAATTTCACTTTCGCATGTGGCATGTGCCCACGGCATACAAAAAACAAGGCAGTCTCATCACGTATGTAAACATTCAGTTTGAATGTAAACATGTGACGTCACTGCTATCTTTGCACAAGCTGGACCGAGACGATGCTCTACGGTCGCAGCATGCTTACTTTTGTACTCCAACATGTGGCGATAAAACATGCGTCACATTCGAAGTGTCATTTTTCTAACGAGCCTACCTTGTTTTCTGTATACCGTGGCATGTGCCTTAGCTTTGAATTTGCGGTTAACCTTTGCATTCAATTTTGAATTTCTTTCGCGGCTCTTACCATCTGTCGGTCGGTAATCGGGACACTCTATGCGCTTATGACCGAATCTTCCACACTCGTAGCATTTAAAGCCGCTGTTCTTTCCAGCAAACGCCGACTCACCCGTGTTATCCTCTGTGTGATTCATTTGGTTCGCTCGTTTGGCTGATTCGTCTAACAACCGCTTCTTCACGTATTCTAATGTTAGCTGGTCCGGTTGGATGGTTTCCAAAGCCGTAATTAAAGCATTGTACGATTTCGGCAGCGACAGCAATAACTGGCAAACGACATCTTCCTCCTCGATTTTGACACCGGCTGCTTTCATTTCTCGTAGCACTTTCTCGAACTGCAGCAGGTACACTTTTACCGCATCTCCCTCTTTCAATCGTAGCTCTTGAACTGCTTCTTCAAGAACAGCTTTCCGGCTATTCCAACACGCTCAAACGAGTTCTTCAGAGCGTCCCATGCTCTTTTGTCCTTCACGTAGTCCAACTGATCCTCTGCTATTCGATGAATTAGTAAGTTTTTGCACTTCCGATCTCTAGCCTTGCGCTCGTCGAGTTGTTGCTTCTTCTCCGCCTCGACAGCCGCTGTGTCTTCTGGAAGCTCCTTCGCGTAATCCTCGTCCTCAATGGCATTCTCCAGACAGTCCAGCAGGTTCTTGTCCTCCATCAAAACTTCAATTCGGAACTTCCAGTTACCGAAATTGGTTCCATCGAACAGCCACAGCTTTTCTTCTCCCATTCTATCGTGTATTACTTATTTAAAAGATAAATTACTAGGCCCATAACCTAATAAAATAGGCAGAGCTATGCGTTAACACGTCTTTATTGAACGGGAGAATAGGTAGAAGTAACAGAAATGAAAATTTTATTATCCATGGCATATTGCGTTTCTAACAATTAAGTTGCTATTAGTAACATGTTGATCGGTTGCCAACTCAACAATCATGCCTATCTAGAGAGTAGGAGGTTGAGGGTTCGAGTCCCTCCAAGACACGTGGATTCTTTTTCGCAAATTTCATATCAATTTGTCCATTTCGAAACATATGCTGTGCATATGCACAGCTAGGATATTTAACAAAAAAATGGTTTTCGTACGGCCGAGTTGCCGAATAATATGCAATTAAAATGAATCGCCTGCTTTGAGCGTGCTTACAGCGGGACACTAGGAGTTAACTTTCTGAAATCAGTATGGCGAAAGGCATCTAAGGTTCGATTTCTCAAAATTAAGCACTTTCATCAAAAAAATATTTGGTAGGCATGGTAGCGGACACCTTCCTACATAATCGGTACCAAATAGTTTTTCATGAAAAGTTTCTTATTTCGAGAAAACCCGCGTTAGATGACTTTCGCCATACAAATTTCTGGCGGTTAACTCTTGTTGGCTATTTTGCGCATATACTATAGCGCCTGGATGTGACAGCGGTTATGTTTCAAAACACTTCCAAGACGAAGACTTACGTAGAAACAATTAATTGCATATTATTCGAGTCCGTTGAACTCACCTTTATTGCTGTCACTTTAATAAGCTTGTAACATAGCTAATTGTTTAGGAAAAATCTGGAATTCATTAGACGGAAAAAATAATAGAAATTCCTTTCAAATATAAATGCCGATATCACACCACACTTTTGGAAATAGAGACCAATGTCAATCATAGCAGTCCCAGAATCGCGAACTGTCTGTTCTTGAATATATGTTATCTACAAGTATGCGAAGAACGGCTTATGCTTCTACTGTATACACTGATTCCAGTTTTTACGCGGGGGATATCGCGTAAACCTGAACTGCTTAAAAACCGTCTAAAAAAACTTGAACAAAAATCGGATTTTCGCGGTTTCTACGTATCCTCCGACCTTTATTAAAAACTATAAATAAATATTAGGGTATATCTACGTTTCAGATTGACATGATAGAATTTCGATTCAACTTTGTTACTTGAGAAACGCAAACATTGATTTATTTTTAATAAATTTAATTAATCGAATAAAAGATCAATTAAAATTTCATTAGTCTTCTCTCCTAGATCGTAAGTGAGCAACACAATATAAAGTAAGGGCAGACCAGATAGGTAACACTGCCTATAGGCTATATACCGGTCGCAGCCAGGTGGAATAAGCAACTTGTAAGGATTCCTTCTCCGTTTTGTACAGGGTGCAATCAATGCTTGCTTCATTTTCATTTCATTTCGTTTTTTACCGGCCGCATTGGACCCTGAATGTTCCACATTAGGCCGGTCAACCATATCCGAGGGAGGGCTGACAGAGCAAAGAAACATTTCTTAACTAAATTTCAAACAAAGTTTTGTCACTGTTGAGTTCGGAGTGTCGTTTTATTACAAAATTGAGCGATGATGTTTCGCGATAAAAGTGGTTCAGGCTCGGTAACATTTCGCGGATTTACTCCACCGCTTTCGACTGATGACGATTTTCTGGAGCGGAGGCAAGCATGCTCCGCACTGACGATGGAATCGGAGAAACCCCTCAACAGCGATGGTTGCGGCTCATCACCTAAACTGTCGCTTTTTTTCGCCAGCCTGTGCGTGATAGATTTGTTCGGCGTGTTTCCTATAGTGGCGCTGCCTAAATCTATAATATCGTGTGGATTGTATGGCGTTCCATTGGTGTTGTTGGTGGTAACTTTACAAATCTATACTGCAACGGTGTTGGGGCGCTGTTGGACCATCGCCGTGAAACTAGACCCGTCGATCGTTAGGAAGAATCGTTATCCATATGCGGCAATCGCGGAATTCACCTACGGCAAGCGAATGAGTATGTTCGTGACGGTGCTGCTGGATATGACCGTGTTCGGTGGAGGCATCCCGAATCTGCTCGTGGCTTCCCAGAATCTCCAACTGCTGGGATCAAAGCTAACCGGAGGAGAGTTTGAGTTTTCGTTCTGCTACTGGTTGATGCTGATTGGAATGTTTCTTTGTCCTATTATGTGGCTGGGAAGCCCTAAGAATATGCGGCCTTTGGCTAGTATTTCGGTAATTATATGCAGCAGTGTTGCCTTTATGACTTGGTTATCTATCGGCAAAGACACGTTTGTCACAAACGAGAGTGGAATGGTGGTGCCGCGGGGTGACTTTGTGCCCTTCGAAGGTCTCGAGCTGGGGATGCCATCGTGGATTATGTTGTTAAAGGCCTACGGAATCATAGCGTTTCAGTTTGATATTCATCCCATGCTGCTAACGATACAGGTCGATATGGAAAAGAAATACCAAATTGGAAAGGCAGTATTCCTGGGGCTGATGGCCACTTGTACACTGTCGACTATAACGACGGTTTTCGTGGCTTATCGTTACGGCATGGACACGACTAATAATGTGCTTCAGATCCTACCAAAAAGTTGGTCGCTCTATATTACCATTTTGTTGGTAACGCTGCAGCTGTGTCTGTCTAGTGCCGTGGGGAATTCGGCACTTTTTCAACACGTGGAAGATGTACTCGGTGCCTCCAGAGGTAAGTAATGTCGTTAAGAATTCGTATTGGAATGAAGTATACTCAGTAAAATTAAATTAAATAATTAGTTAATTTCGGGTATGAACAATATTTTTAGTTTAAGTGGTCATATTGTGTAAGGGTTATCACGCTTGTCTAGAGAGTAGGAGTTTGTGGGTTCGAGTCGAGCCCCACCCATACACGTGGTCACGTGGATACTTTTTCGTCAAATTATTATCAATTTGTCCATATCGAAAACATGTGCTGTACATATTCGCAGCCAAAATATGTAATATTTGTGTTCAAATAATGTATTCTCAGCGTCGCGTATAAAATGAATAGTTTGATGGACATGACTTTACAATTCTCCAAAGCTATCGATTCAAGGTTTGTCGATCTATGGAACATGGAATCTGATTGCAGCAACATGATTTTTTGGAAATAATGATCATTTGAAGCGAATCATACTGAACCATTTTGGACCAGATTTATCATATTAAAGGCCCATTTTTCGTCATTGCAAAAATATAGTGTGTGCAATTTGTTCCAAAACTCGTTTTTTCAGCACTTTAACAACTCGCGCTGAAAATAATCATCTTTTTGTAACTAGTGTAAACGGAAGAAATATAGACGTTCGGATTTCTAATGAAACTAACCGTTCAGTTCAACGAGCTATATATTACTAATAAGAATATGTAATGTCAGTTGGCAGCTAGAGCTCGCATTCATCGGACGTGCTACTTCTATCGTTTTCAATATCACGCGCGCGCTTTTCGTGAAAATGGCTATTCGGAAGAATACATTAGTTGTCGATTTTAGTGTACTTCCTTCACGTCCTGATGCTGGAAAAGTTCACAAGTTTCTTATGGACGAAATTAATTTAAAGCTATCCGACGTCAAGCATATTCAATTCCACAACATCAACAAATGTGTGTACATTGAAATGCTCAGTCATGAAGTTGCATATCGATACGACAGGGAACACAACAATAAACATTTCATTGTGGTTGACGAAGCTCGTTTTGTTATCCCGGTGCACATTGATATTGATGCGATAACTGTTCGAGTTCACGATCTGCCTACATCCATGCCTAACACCGTAGTCCACGATTACATGCAGCAGTTTGGAGATGTATTCACCGTAGCACGAGAACGTTGGAAGCACTACTTTCCTGGGGTATACAACGGAGTACGCACTTTGCAAATGAGACTAAAGACCCAAATTCCGTCTTACATTACGATAGCTGGAGAGAGATCGTTATGTACTTATACTGGACAGAAAGTCACCTGTAAATACTGCGGCAAAGTGGCTCATCCCAAGCAGCGATGTTCGGAGGATGATGTCACATCACTGAAACCGGAAACTAATTCATCATCTCCGAAACCGGTAATAAATGACGAGAGCTTTCCCCCATTGGTTGAGCAGTCAACATCATCTCCCCCAGACGAATTCAAGAACGCTGACAGCCTTCTTCCAGCCGAAGCAGAAACGGAGGAGAATAACGATGATCAACAGTTTAACGACAATACATCGACATCTAGCTCCAATTCAATTGATTTGCAGAGTACCACCGCAGAAACATCAAAGCGACGGCTGCCAGCTCGGAAACAGAACGAGAAAAAGAAAGTCTGTATGGGGATGACTCAGATTGGTAGATAAGTTTGAATTTGTATTATTACACATTTAAATAGAAGAATTTTGGCTCCTTTAAGCCTATGTTGGCGCCTCGAGCCTACCAAATAAATGAAATACAAAAAAAAAATAATATGTAATGTGTACAGAGATAAAGGCTTGTTCAAATATTGGGCTTATTAGGGTGGTCCATTTAGTTTTGAATTCACATTAGAAAAGTTAGTTACAACGGACACCACAGGATGAATCCCGCCCCGGCGATATTACATTTATGTGTCCGAACCATCGGAATTCTGATAATCCTCATCGCTGTCCTCGACTAAAACGTTCACGGACCACGGCTTCATTTGATCAGCTGCAAAGATGGTAGATGTTTTCTTTTGTTTGAGCTGCACTCCTGGAACATCAGAAATCAGGTATCGGTCGTTTCCCAAAACCATTTGAATCAGGTATGGACCTTTGTATTTCGGCTCCATTTTTTTTAGTCAGTCCAGTGGCTTGAGGATCCTTTTCCACGAGTACAAGTTCGCCTTCAAAATATGTCCGTGCCGAATATCTCATCTTGTCGAAGTAAGCCTTTTGTTGATTCGGGAACTTACTGCATGCTTTAGAGCATCTGTGTCGGTGTTCGGGATCTCAGCAGTAAACATCATCAGAAGTTGATTCTGCATTATATCTCGTGGGTTATAGGTGAAGAGCAACATATGAGGAGACACCTTGGTCGAATCGTTGATCAAGGTGTTTAGTCCCCACTGGATCATTCGGAGATGTTTATCCCATGACTTATCGTTATTCTGTACCATACAGCGTACGGCATTCAATACATTACGGTTTTCTCGTTCGACTTGCCCATTTGCACGTGGAGTTCCAACAGCAACCTTCACGTGCGATATCCCCATATCCACACAAAAGCTTTCGAATTCCCTTGAGGTGTATGCGGTGCCCCGATCGGTGATAATGCGTCTCGCCTTTCCAAATATGCCGAACACTTTGCCTAGCATCTGGATTACAGGTGATGTTTTCGTATTGCGTACAGCTTCTAGCACCACATATTTCGTGAAACCATCCACCAGCACAACAATGTATTCATTCAATGACGATGAACGAACGAAAGGACCTAGATGGTCCAAGTGGATCGTGTCAAATGGAACTGCGATTTTTTCTATTGGATAAAGTTGCCCTTCCTTTATTCCTCCTTTCGCTTTAACGTACGCACAGTGTACGCACGACCCGATGTACCGCTTCAAGTAGTTACGCATTCCCCGGAACCAAAAATACCTCTTCACGGCCTCCAGAACTTTCTCCACTCCTTTGTGGCCAAGATCGTCGTGGTAGTTGCGAGCAATTCGCCAACGTGCTCTTGCTGGCACTACCCACTTCAATCCATCACTACATTTCCTCATCACGCCCTCGTTCTTCAGAGCGTATTCCTTGTGAATCTGCTTATCCCGGTTATCGACCGGCGGTTTTGACAATATCTTCATCATCTCGAACAATGTTGGGTCTTCTCGTTGCAGCAATTTCAACCATTCATCTTCTTTAATGCTCACTTCCATCACATGCGCTACCACTGGCTCAGGTTCTTCCGACTCCGGTTCGAAAACTGGATTTCGGCTTAAGCAATCCGCGTGCTGCATCTTTTCCCCCTTTCTGTGCACTAGATCAAAGTCGTATTCCTGTAGCTTCAGCAGCCATCTGCCCACTACTGGTAACATCACTTTCTTGGCCATCGTTTTTTTAACTGCTTCACAATCCGTCACGACCACAAAATGTCTTCCTAGTAAGTATTTACGGTATCTTTCCACAGATTCGACAACCGCTAGTGCTTCTAGCTCATAACTATACTTCTGGTATTCCACTTGTGAAGTTTTTCGGCTGAAATAACTTATTGGATGCAATCCATCGTTCATTTGCTGCAGCAGTATACCAGACAGTCCGTGCATACAAGCGTCAGTGTGCACTTCGATGTTTTTTGTTGGATCGTACATTACAACGACCGGTTGATTCACGAGTGCTTCTTTTAACGTTACAAAGGCTATCTCCTGCTCTTCTTCCCACTTAAACAGTTCATCTTTCTTCGTTAGTCGCGTTAAAGGTTCTGCAATAATACTGAATTCCCTCACGAATCTCCGAAAATAATTAGCTAGGCCGAGAAATTCACGAACATTGCGTACGTTCACTGGTCGCGGAAATTCACTGATTGCCCGAATTTTCTCCTTTCCTGGTCGAATCTCGCCTTCACTAACTTCATGGCCCAGAAAATCGAGGCTAGTCTTCAGAAATTGAGTTTTCCAAGTTCACAGTCAATCCATATTTCATTAATCGCTTCAGTAGCGCCTCAAATTTTTCCAGCACATCATTTGCATCACGCCCACCAAAAATTGCGTCGTCGAGGTACACTACTACGCCAATCGACCGGAGCGGAGCAATCACTGTATCGATCATTCTTTGGAACACTGCACTACCGTTGCTAAGGCCAAAGGGCATTTTCACGAACTCGAAATGACCATACGGTGTCGAGAATGCAGTAAACTTTCTGCTATTCTCTGCTATCGGAATTTGGTGATATCCACGAAATAAATCCACCGCAGCGAACAGGTGAGGGCCAGCTAAGGTATTAAGATGGTCTTGAATAAGAGGCGTCGGGGAAGAAGCTTTTACTGTCTTTGCGTTGAGAGCACGGTAGTCAACAACCATGCGCCACTCGCCGTTTTTTTTGGTGCACTAACACTGTAGGACTATTGTACGGTGAGGTGAAGGTCCGAATTATGTTCGCTGCCAACAAATCGCTCACGATATTCTCCACCACATTTTCTTTCGAATACTCTAATGGGTACTGCTTTATATGTATCGGTTTTCGTTTCCGATCATTTCAATCACCATCTCACAATCCTTGGCGGTTCCCATTTCACGGTAGTTTTTTGCGAAACATGGTCGGTAACACTTTATTAGCTCTAATATTTTCTCGCGCTCTTCATGATCTCCATCCACTTTTATCTCTTCGGCGACGATCGGTTCATATGCCTGGATGCTGTATACGTTGCCCTGTATACCACTAGGTCCTGCCACCGGTTGACGCTGGGAATCATCATTTCGGTACGATGCGATTTTCTTAATTCTCATGCTACCCCTCTCTTTCACGAATCTAACATCCTCTCGATCGAGAATATCTCTTCCAATGATCATCGAATTCGCCTGTACTCTATTCGGCACCACACATACATCGGTTTCCATTTCGAGTCCATCCAACTTGATCACCTCTAAACTCTTCTCCCGTACTCGCACTTTATTACCTCCAAATCCAAGTAGAGCGATGTCACATGGCACGATATTATTCAGTATGGCAGCACAACTCTCCTTGATCGTGGTTACTGATGATCCACAATCGTAGAGCGCATCAATTTCATTACTTCCAATAACCACCGATTTTACAAAATTACTCGACTGACGAATCTCTTGCATAGGACGAGGTAATTGTTTCGGAGCAGATTTACCACAATTCTTAGCAATGTGACCCTTCTGGTTACATCGGTAACATTCAAAATTTGCGTGAGATTTTCCGGCATTTTTAACACTACAGTTTGCCGCCACATGCCCTTCACCGTTACAACGATAGCACTTTATATTGGCACCCTGCGAGCCAGAAGATCTCATTTGCTTTGCACGTACACTACCATCGTTAGACGGTATTAACTCTTTTACTTCTGCTAACCATTTCAGCTGCTTCAGTAAATCCGGTAGAGTATTCACTTGGGAGATCGTTCCGAATCTTCCTTCCAGGCCCAACACGATGTATTTGATAATCGCTTCATCAGGCAACTTGCCCTTTTTGCCAAGCGCCACTTGACTATAAAAGTAAGTCTCAAGGCTTTCTTGCGCTATCTTTTTTCGTGCAATCATTGCCTGGTGGATACTGACAACATCGACAGAGGTAGGGAAATCACGAATTAGCGCTGTTCTGAATTCGTCCCACGTTTTCACGGATACCCCGCTGAACCAGAGTTTGGCTGGGCCATTTAGGTTCAAAATTCCACATTGAAGTTTCCATTCGTCGTCGCCCTGACAGAGGGCTGATGCTTTCACAATAGATTCAATCCATTGTTCAGCGGTCGGCGTCGTGGGGATGTCTGGATCAAATAGCACTACGAGATCCTTTACATCTCTTACATCGAAACGGCGCGGTGCGTTCCCTCGTGCAATACCGGTTAACGCAGCAATCAATTGTCTCATGGTAGCATCACTCGACATCTCGGGCTTCTGCTCATCCGGCATTCTTCTTTTATAGCGAGGATCTTTTATCAGTAGATTTTCAAAACTAATACGTCGTATACTAGTCGGGGAGTGAAAGAGTTCACTTTCGGAATCAGGCTCTTCTTGTAAACCACCTTGTGGGGAACTTATTTGGCACAATCCACTGCCTCCAGCCTCCTCCAGGCTCTCAGGCTCACCAAACACGCTTTCAGCCACACTTTTAGAAATTTCTTCCAACACCTTTTCGGCTTCGCTCATCACACCGAAAATTCCGCCGACCCTTAGAACTGCTTTTTGCGCCCGCGATTCACTTATACACGCATTTCACAAAGTCCCCGCGCGATCCCGAAACAGAATCGATCCTGTCTACAGAGTTGTAAACGGAAGAAATATAGACGTTCGGATTTCTAATGAAACTGACCGTTCAGTTCAACGAGCTATATATTACTGATAAGAATATGTAATGTGTACAGGGATAAAGGCTTGTTAAAATATTGGGCTTAGGGTGGTCCATTTAATTTTGAATTCACATTAGAAAAGTTGGTTACACTAGGTAGTTGCATAAACTAATATTGATAGGTCTCGAAGGTTTGCCAACGTCAGTTAACAACTTTTTCCGCCATAGCAACTCCTGACAGGATTCAGTCAAAGCTACAAAGTCTGCCTCTGTGATCAGACAGTTTTACACAGTTTCGTGCTTCACTCAACCTAAATTAAATCTTGCAGTTACTTTTGAGATAAACGCCAATTTATTGATAAGGATCTATCTTATGCAACGATAGTTCTCCCTATTATGACAACTTGAATTGTTGTGACTGAAATCATCTTTGGATATTTCGCTGCCCTGTTGCAAGCAATTAGTAAAACATCTACGTAAACTTCAATGAAATTGAGATCTTCGTTTCTCTCTCTATATATAAACATGGGTCTGATTTACCTGATAGGAAAACCATTTTGCATAACACATTGTCCAAGGTTTTATTCCAGACTCGCCCAGCTTTCTTAAGCCCGTAAATGTTTTTCTTGAGTCGGCAAACAGCATGACACACCCTTCAGTCCAGGCGTAGACTTCATAAATATTACTTCACCCAATTCTCCATACAGGCTGCTTTTACATCTACGTTTTTAACAATAAGCTTTCTCCGAAGAGATGAGCTAGCCACGGGCTGAAAGTCTTTTAAGTGACTGTCTTCAACTGGGGTTTATTGTGATTGTGAAAAAAAAAAACAATCTGCGACCTGGGGATATTGATATTGCTTTAAGCTAGTTGTATTACATCTTTCTGAAGTCGAAAATGTATAAGATTTACTGAAAGAGGGATATATGTAGAAACAAGAGAAATGTGAAGATGAAATTCAACAACAGGTTCATTGAAAAAAATGGCGAACGATGAGGTAATTGTATAGCATGTGAAGAAGCACCGGCTTAAGAGCCCCGCACATAGAATACGTTGGCGCCGCGTTAGACTCCCATGCGAAACAAATATTCACAACTATTCGATTTTGGCAGAACAAACTTTTGTTTTATATATTTTTTTTTAATAGACTTTTGATATTGATATAAAAACTATTCGATTTTGGCAACATATGTTCCGAAGGAGTTGCCAAAATCAAATGGGGTCTGTTTTATATTACACTGGAGTCGGTTTTAACGCGGGGGATACGTTCCGTGTAAATCAAAACCGCGTAAATCCCAAAAACGCGTGAAAAACGACTTCACTGTAAATTATTTTTTTGCGTGTTTGACGTGTTTTCCGTACTTTTTGAAAAACCGCGTAGAAAAACTTTTGGATCGCCTGAAAAATCGCGTAAAAAACACATTTAATCGATTTTTTTTTTGTAATTTTTATGCAATCTATCGACCTATTTCAAATATGGTGTATCCTCCTTGTGGTACAGAGAATAGAATGTGTACACAGCATTATTTCTTGGTCATCCAAGAAATTCCTGGAGTAAGGCCTTTAGATCTACACGCGTAACCGAAAGTCTTTTGACCTGTTTCTGGTGCCTGTTCTTTGTGGTACATAGAATAGAATGTTTATTATTTATTTATTATCAGACTAAGGCCGGAGTGGCCTGTGCTGCACATAAAAGTCTTCTCCATTTAGTTCAGTCCATGGCTGCACGTCGCCAACCACGCAGTCTGCGGAGGTTCCACAAATCTTCCTCCACCTGTTCGATCTTCCTGCCCGCTGTGCAGTGCCTTCTTGTTCCCGTCGGATCGTTGTCGAGAACCATTTTCACCGGATTACTTTCCGACATTCTGGCTATACGTGCCCGGCCCACCGCAGTCTACCGATTTTCGCGGTGTGAACGGTGTGCAGCTGATGCAACTCGTGGTTCATTCGCCTCCTCCACGTACCGTCCGCCATCTGCACCCCACCATAGATGGTATGCCACACTTTCCTTTCAAAAACTCCCAGTGCGCGCTGCACAGTGGTTCGCTCCAGAACAAGGTTGGCCAAAACCTCAAAATGTCCCTAAAAATATCCCTTATGTTTGTATTTTGGCATTTTGATGGTTTTTGTCACATACAGACTTGAATGTGGGTGTTGGAAGCACTACTTTGCCAATATACAGCCGTTTTAGGCATCTCTGTGAATAGTAAATATTTTCATTTTACTGCTACATTCGGATTTTGAAAACAGATTGTTTCGCAACAAAGATGATCTCACTTGCCATAAAACTAGTTAATTCTATTCCATTTAATTCCATTACTTGATTGTTACTTCACAGTTACGTATTTCGACTTCAACCGTAAGGCCGTTATTGGTTTTCTCACTTGACTCAAGTGGTGGAATTAAATGGGATAGTACAAACTCGTATTTTGAGAAGTGAAAAAAGCTATACATAATGTTCGTATCAAAAGACTTATTTGCTAAATACTGGCTGTGCATGTGCTAAGACAAATAATTTTTTTTGGAACATCCACAATTATGGAATATTTTTGAAAAAAGTTGAATTTGAAAAGAATCAATTAATTTGCATGACAAACGACCAACTTTTATTTCAACTGTGTACTTACATTTGTATTCTTCATAATCTTGACTCGAAACAGGCTTTTCCTTTTCCTTCCTTGGAGAAAGTTTTGAAAATAGCAAACCTTGTGTGTAATATCTTCCAGTCGTTTGGGAAGAAAACTGTCCAATTCTCTCACTTAAAACAGCAAAAAAATATTCAAATAAAAGTAGGGAGTAATGACGGCTTTGGCAGGTTTTGTTCTATTATTGGCAGGGGGTTTTATAACTGATTATGCTCAAATTTGGCCCAAACATTCTTTGCATATCAAATAATATTGTGGCCAAATTTCATAAAATTCGGTCGACAAAACCCCCTGCCAATAATAGAACAAAACCTGCCAAAGCCGTCTGTTCCCCTACAAAATGATTCCATTATTGAATAATTATGCTACGAGATCATTCCATTTTTCAGCTTTCATTTAATGCTTTCATTACATGTTTTAAATATTAAATAATTATATCGAACGTTTCAGCTTCAATCTAATAATTTAAAAAAGGGCATTTTTAAGGTTCTTGTGAACAAAAAATACGCATTTGTAAGGTTTCAGTTAGAAACAGACCAAAAAATACTATGCACATTTCAAACTAAAACGTTAAAAAAACAGCTTATCGCAACTTTTCGCAAAACAAAATAGTGATGAATAGGAAGCTATTGCTTTAAGCTTTGTAATGAGCATAGAATTATAACGGGCACTCATCGGCGCCTATACTTTTGGAGCAGTTCAATCTAAAAATTGTGAGTATTTCAACTAATTTTGTATTCAAAGTTATCTAAAGTTGAGTTCTGTCACCAATATTTGACATAGACATACTATTTAAGATCCCGACAATGCAGTCTTGAAATAATATTGGGGTTTGCGATGTAATTGAAGCCGTACGATGCTGATCTAAACGCCTTGATGTTCAATTCAAAATGATGTAACAAAGTCAAAACTTAACAGAACTACTTCAAATTTTGAATTTGAATCACGTAAGTATTCTATAAAATGAGAAAAATATAATTTTAACGGAAACACGAATTTTGATTTTTGAGGTTTTGGCTGCTTTCGAACCATTGTGCGCTGGTCCTCCACGAGCATCGTCCAGGTCTCGTGTCCGTAGAGGACTACCGGTCTAATTAGCGTTTTGTAGATTGTCAGTTTGGTACGGCGGCGAACTCTATTCGATCGGAGCGTCTTACGGAGTCCAAAGTACGTACGATTTGCAGCCACTATGCGCCTCCGAATTTCTCTGCTGGTATCGTTATCGGCGGTCACCAGTGAGCCCAAGTACACGAATTCTTCAACCACCTCGATTTCGTCACCACCGATAGAAACTCGTGGTGGGTGGCTTACATTGACCTCTCTTGAGCCTCTTCCTATCATGTACTTCGTCTTCGACGTGTTGATGACTGGTCCAATCCGTTTAGCTTCGCTTTTCAGTCTGATGTAGGCTTCCTCCATCCTCTCAAAGTTACGGGCCATGATATCAATGTCGTCGGCGAAACCAAATAACTGGACGGACTTTGTGAAAATCGTACCACTCGTGTCAATCTCTGCCCTTCGTATTACTCCCTCCATTCATTCATTTATTTAGTTAACATCTAAACAGATAACACTGAATCAACAATTTGACGCCACAATACACGGTTCGAGGCCGCATTTCTCCATCCTCGGATACGCCCCACGCTCGCCAAGTCGTTCTGCACCTGGTCTGCCCATCTCGCTCGCTGCGCTCCACGCCGTCTCGTACCTGCCGGATCGGAAGCGAACATCATCTTTGCAGGGTTGCTGTCCGGCATTCTTGCAACATGTCCTGCCCATCGTACCCTTCCGGCTTTAGCTACCTTCTGGATACTCATTCTTCGCCGCCACACACCGTCTTCTTGCACACCGCCAAAGATGGTCCTAAGCACCCGTCTCTCGAATACTCCGAGTGCTTGCAAGTCCTCCTCGAGCATTGTCCATGTTTCATGTCCGTAGAGGACAACCGGTCTTATAAGCGTCTTGTACATGACACATTTGGTGCGGTGGCGAATCTTTTTCGACCGCAGTTTCTTCTGGAGCCCGACTTCCACAGATGATGCGCCTTCGTATTTCACGACTAACGTTGTTGTCAGCCGTTAGCAAGGATCCGAGGTAGACGAATTCCTCGACCACCTCGAAGGTATCCCCGTCTATCGTAACACTGCTTCCCAGGCGGGCCCTGTCGCGCTCGGTTCCGCCCACAAGCATGTACCACCAGTCCAACTTTTGTTGCTTCACGTTTCAGGCGGGTGTACACAGTTCTGCCACCTTTGCAAATGTTCGGCCGACAATGTCCATGTCATCCGCGAAGCAAATAAATTGACTGGATCTGTTGAAAATCGTACCCCGGCTGTTACACCCGGCTCTCCGCATGACACCTTCTAGCGCAATGTTGAACAACAGGCACGAAAGTCCATCACCTTGTCTTAGTCCCCTGCGCGATTCTAACGAACTGGAGTGTTCGCCCAAAATCTTCACACAGTTTTGCACACCATCTACTGTTGCTTTGATCAGTCTGGTCAGTCTTTGATCCCAGGGAAGCTGTTCTCGTCCATAATGTTCCATAGCTCTACACGGTCTATACTGTCTTATGCCGCCTTGAAATAAACGAACAGATGGTGCGTTGGGACCTGGTATTCACGGCATTTTTGAGGATTTGCCGTATAGTAAAGATCTGGTCCGTTGTCGAGCGGCCGTCAACGAAGCCGGTTTGATAACTTCCCACGAACTCATTTACTAATGGTGACAGACGACCGAAGATGATCTGGGATATGACTTTGTGGGCGACATTAAGGATTGTGATCGCTCGAAAGTTCTCACACTTCAGCTTGTCGCCTTTCTTGTAGATGGGGCATATAACCCCTCCCTTCCACTCCTCCGGTAGCTGTTCAGTTTCCCAGATTCCGACTATCAATTTGTGCAGGCATGTGGCCAGCTTTTCCAGGCCCATCTTGGTGAGGTCAGATACCATCCTTACCAGCTGCTTTTTTGGTCTTTAGCTGTTGGATGGCATCCTTAACTTCCCTAAAGGTGGGGCTGGTTGACTTCCATCGTCCGCTGAACAGACGTAATCATCTCCTCCGCTGCCTTGACTTTCACTGCCTGTACACTCAGCTCCATTCAAATGTTTCTCGTAGTGCTGTTTCCACCTTTCGATCACCACACGTTCGTACGCCAAGATGCTCCTTCTATATCCCTGCACATCTCGGCTCGCGGCACAAAGCATTTGCGGGATGCGTTGATAAAACTTGCGTGTTTCTTGAGAACGGCACAGCTGTTCCATCTCCTCGCACTCCGCTTCTTCCAGGCGGCGTTTCTTCTTCTGAAAAAGACGGGTCTGTTGTCTCCGCGCGACCGCCCGCGCTGCGTCCTTCTCCTCCAGAATCTGTCTGCACTCTTCATCGAACCAATCGTTCCGTCGACTTCGTCCCATATACCCGACGTTGGTACACCTGGAGATCACCACTGCAGACAGAATCACAAATTGACCACGTTCTGATTGATGGACGGCACTTCTCCGACATTATCGACGTCAGGACATATCCAGTTCGTTCGAATCGCGCCGGGGACTAAGACAAGGTGATGGACTTTCGTGCCTGTTGTTCATCATTGCGCTAGAAGGTGTCACGCGGAGAGCCGGGTGTAACAGCCGGGGTACGATTTTCAACAGATCCAGTCAATTTATTTGTTTCGCCGATGACATGGACATTGTCAACCGAACATTTGTAAAGGTGGCAGAACTGTACACCCGCCTGAAACGTGAGGGTTGGACTGGTGGTGAATGCATCGAAGACAAAGTACATGCTTGTGGGTGGAACCGAGCGCGACAGGGCCCGTTTGGGAAGCAGTGTTACGATAGACGGGGATACCTTCGAGGTGGTCGAGGAATTCGTCTACCTCGGATCCTTGCTAACGGCTGATAATAATGTCAGTCGTGAAATACGAAGGCGCATCATCTGTGGAAGTCGGGCCTACTACGGGCTCCAGAAGAAACTGCGGTCAAAAAAGATTTGCCACCGCACCAAATGTGTCATGTACAAGACGTTAATAAGACCGGTAGTCCTCTACGGACATGAAACATGGACAATGCTCGAGGAGGACTTGCAAGCACTCGGAGTCTTCGAGAGACGGGTGCTTAGGACCATCTTTGGCGGTGTGCAAGAAGGCTGAAATGTACTTTTCGGCTCTGCAGCGAGGGCGTGAAAGTAATGCCGGCAAACAAGGACCATCATCAATCCGTCGTGGAGTTCCTCGAGGTCCACAAGTATGAGTACTACACTCATGACCACCCCGGCACGAAGCCGCTAAAGGCTTTGCTGCGAGGACTCCACGACATGAAGGAAGAAGAGCTAAAAGCTGAGCTCGAAAGATGCGGATTGAAACCGGTGGCCGTGCACAAGATCGCTCGTCACGACAAGACGAGGAGATATCGCGACCAGCTTTACCTGGTCCACCTGGAGCACGGCTCCACCACGTGGAAGCACCTGAAGCTGGTCGGCGTTATAAATTACACCGTCGTTGACTGGGAGCGATATCGGCCAGTGCACCGCAACGTCACGCAGTGCACCAACTGCTTCAATTTCGGGCACGGCACCAGGAACTGCCGCATGAAGCCGCGCGGCAACAAGTGTGGCGAACCCCATCTGACTGATGAGTGCGACAAAATGGAGGTGGCCGATCCCAAGTGCGCCAACTGTGGCGATAAACATCGGGCCACCACAAAAGGCTGCCCAAAGCGAGCCAAGTTCCTGGAAATTCGTAAGAAGGCTTCCACCAGGACCATTCCGAAGAAGTGTTCCTGTAATCAACGAGGTGAACTTTCCAGCCATCCCGGCTCCCCGTCGTGTGATTGCAATATTCCCACCGCTACAGTCGCACAAGCGACTGGCAGCGGCAGCTGCATCAGTCCAAGCTCCAATATCGTCGGCACCATCCACCAGCGAATTGCCCCCACTCCCTCCTCCTGGGTTCCATCGGCAGTCGGAGAACGAAGCCGTCCCATCGGAAGAATCTGCTCCGCTGTACACTCCGGAGCAACTGATGCCGATCTTCGCGCAGTTCGCCACTCGTCTGCGCGGCTGCAAAACCCGCTTCGACCAGGTCTTCACTCTTGGCATGTTCATCATTGAAAATGGATGCTAGGGTGGGCCTGGTCAACTGGAACGCGTGCTCGCTAAAGAGCAAAATAATTGAGCTGAAGGATTTCCTTGAGGAGATTGAGGAGGTTCATTACCGAAACGCACCTAAAACCGGAGGTGAACGTCAACATCCCGGACTTCCGCATCGTGCGACTCGACCGGCCGACCAGGGGAGGCGGTGTGGCTATCGCTCTTCGCTACAACATCAATTGTCGTCTGCTTCCAAGCTTCCAGCTCAGTGTCATCGAGGCCATCGGTGTTGAAATCACCACTTCGGTCGGCACAATAGCGCTCATCGCGGCGTACTGTCCAACGCAGGCCAAATCCGGCGATGGATCATCGGCTGCCCTTCGGAGGGACATCGTCAAACTGACGCGGAGGCAAGGCCGGCGACTTGAATGCCAAACATCAAGCCTGGGGCAACAGTCGCGGCAATCGAAACGGCACCATCTGGAGCAACGACATGGAGGAAGGCCACTACACGATCTTGAGCCCGGATTCCCCCACTCGGCTGAGTCGGTCCGGTGTCCACGCAACCCTCGACTTCTACATAACAAACCTGAGTGACCATGTCTCGCAGCCGGTCGTCTACCAGGAGCTCAGTTCGGATAACTATCCGGTGGTGGCGGAACTGGGCTCCTCGGTCAATCGGCACCTGCAGTTACGGCGAAACTACCATCGGGTGAACTGGCAGCGGTTCCAGCAGTGCGTCGATAACACCGTCGATTACGAGGTGCGTCCGGAGACGCCGGAAAGTATCGACCGCCAGCTTTGCGCTATCGAGGAGGCGATCACGGCGACCCGGGAGCAACATGTACCGACGGCTCGGCAGGTAAGCAACTCCTTAAACATCGATACACTCACCAAATATTTGATTCGATTGCGGAATGTCACTCGCAGGCAGTTCCAGCGTACTGGACTGCCTGAACTTAAGGCACGCAATCGAATCACAAAAATTATCAAGGCCAGAATGGTGGACCTCAAAAATAACGACTTCTCGAATAAGATCCGCACTCTCCCAGATTATGCTAAGCCGTTCTGGAAAATGACCAAAATTCTAAAATTCAAGCCTCGGCCCATTCCACCTTTGATCCCACTAGACTATAATGGCTCTAAGGATCGCTTGATAACTCCTGCAGAGAAGGTCGCTGAAATAGGTCGTCACTTCGTCAGCTCACACAATCTTGGGCAGAACATCGTCAGTCCACACGAAGCAGCCGTCAACGAGCATGCTAACAACATCCATTTGATTCCCAACGACTTCTCGGAGGAGTTGGAGATCTCAGCTGGCGAATTGACGGCCTATATCAAATCATCGAAGAACATGAAGGCCCCAGGCTTCGATAGCATCCTGAATCTCGAGCTCAAACACATGAGTGCTCCGTTCTTTGAGCACTTCTCGCTGATCTTTAATCAGTGTCTCTGGCTCAGCTACTTCCCATCGTCCTGGAAGTCAGCGAAAGTCATCCCTATCCGGAAGCCTGGGAAGGATCCTTCCTCCCCCAGAGGTTATCGTCCCATCAGCCTTCTCTCAGGGTTATCCAAGCTATTCGAAAAAGCTATTCATCACCGGTTACTTGAGTCTGCCGAAAATCTCAACATCTTGCTCGAAGAACAGTTTGGTTTCCGACGCGGTCGGTCAACTGTACACCAACTGATTCGAGGTACCAACGTCCTCAGACGGAACAAGTTTGTCTCAAAAACATCCGCCATGGCCTTACTCGATGTCGAGGTGGCATTTGACAATGTATGGCATGATGGCCTGGTGTACAAACTACAACGCTACAATCTTCCCAGCTACCTGGTGAAAATCATCAACAATTACCTGTCGGCAAGGACATTCCCGGTCTGAATCAGCGGAGCGAGTTCCGATGCGCACAACATCATCGCAGGCGTCCCCCAGGGCAGTATCCTCGGGCCCCTGTTTTTCAATCTGTTCACCTCCGACATGCCAGAACCTCCAGAAGGCGGCATTCTGTCTCTGTTCGCAGATGACACCTCCATCGTCTACAACGGTAGAGTGATCAGAGCGCTAGTGGCAAAACTCCAACGAGGCCTGGATGCCCTGACAGAGTACCTCACCGACTGGAAGATCTGTATCAACGCGGCGAAGACCCGGGTCATCATTTTCCCCCACTCTAAATCCCCTAGACATGTTCCGCCTGGGGACTGTAAAATCATCCTCAATGGCACGACTGTGGAATGGGCCAACGAGGCCGACTACCTTGGCTTGACCCTCGTCAGCAAGCTTATTTTCAGGCAACAGGTTGACAAGACGTTTTGTTGAAACTACTGTACCCTTTGATCAACCGCCGGTCTGAAAAATAAGCTAGCTGTCTACAAGCAAATCATCCTCCCTGTGATCGAATATGGCATGCCGGTCTGGGAGAGCTGCGCTAAAACCCACCACCTCAAACTTCAGCGGATCCAAAACAAATTCCTGAGGATGATCCTCAACACCTCCCAGGACAAGAACATCCGAGGTCCACCGTCTGGCCGGAATAAAAACCTTACATGAACGCTTTGGTGAGTGTAAAGAAAAGTTTAGGGTCCGTTGCTTGCATTCGGATCAGGCTCCAATTAGGGCGCTAGTTCCAATCTAGGTTATCAGATTTTTATTGTAAATATTAGTGTTCACCAGCCCCGTGGCAAGAGATTCTTCTCAGCGTAGCAAACATCTTCATGAATATGTCCAGCATACATTTTGAAAAGTACTTCTCCCGAATAGTTCCTTTATAAGCAACTGGATTTTATCCAAAATATTGTTGGCTACACTTTTTCAATTTGTTCAAAAATAATACTAGCTATTATTGGCATGAAAATATAATCCTAAAACATCTTTCAGCACACCATTTATTTCATTTCAATTTCACTAATGAATGTTGTTCGATTTGCATCCCCGGACCATTTCAACTGTGATGCTCAACACAGTATAAACAATAATAATATCTTTTGTTTGATTCGGAGCGGGAGAACAAGTTACGAAAAATGATTTCGTGTAGCGCTTGATTTCACCTGTAGATTCCCTCCAATTCGTAAGTTTATTATATTTTATCATCAAATAACATAATTCCCATGGTCAAAGATGTAAATCTTGCAAATTATTTTGAAAACAATTTTCAGATTTAACCAAAACAAATAGTAAACAAAACACATGATGTTTATTTTCGTACAATAACAACGGACGGTAATAAGCTACCGTCCGTGGACATGGTGGCTATTGTCAAACCTCTTGTGATAGTATAGGACGCCAGGGGGGTGGGGTTGCCAGATACCTGATTTTTACAGTATTCGGTAAATTTTACCGAAATCTCAACCGCTGAACTGTTCGGTACATTAATTTACAGATTTTTGTAATTTTTCCATTGCTCAACTGTCAAAATCACCGAAAATCTGTAAATTAATTTACCAAACAGTTCAGCGGTTGAGATTTCGGTAAAATTTACCGAAGTCGGCGATTTATTTTAAGTGTGTACATTAGAGTGATTCAAATTTTGACTTTTTTGCTCCCCTATGCTTAAACGATGGCATTTGCCATTTTAATAATCGTCCTAAATTTTTAGCTAATTTGGATGTAATTTGACTGAGCACAAGCAGTTTGAAGCTTGTATGAAAATTACTATGAAAACAGTAACTTTTGTGAAAAACCGTTCCCCATCATTGCCCATAAAGCTCTAAAAATGTATGAGTACGTTAGCAACATAGGAAATTTAACAAGCGAAAATATCGTCGTTGTTGCTAAACGATTTGATGCTGGCAACAAAAGTTATTATGGAATTACTGAATTATGGGAAATTCAATTTAACACGTAAAAGAATAACATCAATATCAATAATGAGCCTTTCTGTTTTGTTTATAATTTTGCTCACAAAAGTCAGATTGCTTCGCAACAACAACTGACTTTCAGCTTAGGATCTATTCTATGATGACGATGCGTTAAATATATTCAAATATGTACTGGGCTGCTCCACGAAACGATCCTTTACATAAGTGGCAATTCTCATAGTAATTTTCATATAACCTTCAAACGGCACGTGCACAGCCAAGTTACATCCAAATAAGCTAAAAATTTGGGAGGACTATTAAAATAGCAAAAACAATCGTTTAAGCACAGGGGAGCGAAAAAGTCAGAATTTGAATCACTCTAGTGTACATAGTAGTTAGGTTATCAAATTTTAAACAAACACACTAGCGCCTTCTGAAGGTCGTCATGATATATTATATTTTAAATATTAAGTAACAACATAAGAAATAATAATAATAATAATTAAAATTGAAGTTGGAGGGCCAAGCCGGCCGATCATTGTACATGTTTTAAAATAATTGTAGAACAAAAAATGTTTAAATAAAGAAGAATTTTACTACTACTACTGCAGTGGCGACATCAGGTTGCTTCAGTCGCTCTAGGTCGTACTGCGGCGGTCGTCGGTACCGAACATTGTTGATGACGGATAGTTTTGGGCGCAGTTTAACCATCACCAGATAGTGGTCAGAGTCGATGTTAGCGCCACGATATGTCCTGACGTCGATAATGTCGGAGAAGTGCCGTCCATCAATCAGGACGTGGTCGGTTTGTGATTCTGTCTGCAGTGGTGATCTCCAGGTGTACCGATACGGAAGGCTGTGTTGGAAGTAGATGCTGCGAATGGCCATATTCTTGGAGGCGGCGAAATCAATTAGTCGCAGGCCGTTTTCGTTCGTCAGCCGGTGAGCGCTGAACTTTCCAATAGTCGGTCTAAACTCCTCCTCTTGGCCAACCTGAGCATTCAAATCTCCTATGATGATTTTGACGTCGTGGCTTGGGCAGCTGTCGTACTCACGTTCCAGCTGCGCGTAGAATGCGTCCTTATCATCATCAGTGCTTCCGGAATGTGGGCTATGGACGTTGATTATGCTGAAGTTGAAGAACCGGCCTTTGATCCTCAACCTGCACATTCTCTCGTTGATCGGCCACCACCCGATCACGCGCCTTTGCATATCGCCCATCACTATGAAAGCTGTTCCCAGCTCATGTGTGTTGCCGCAGCTCTGGTAGATGGTATGATTACCTCTAAACGTTCGCACCATTGATCCCTTCCAACAAACCTCCTGCAGCGCTACGAGCGGCATGTACGCACGCTTGCCAAAAACTCCTCGCCGAGTAGAAAATGAGCAAAAGCAAGAGTTTTTTTGAGGAGCAGAAATGAGCATCAAAACTCACAACATTGTGCATCATTAAACCCGAGCTTGTGCGTCGCAAAACAAGAGCGAGTCTATCTGTTCATCTTTTTCTTGTGGTGCGTCACTCACTTACACTCACACTCAAAACAGCCTCCAAGATTTTTTTCACATACAAAGCGTCGCTCCGGAGGCTCAATGAGTGCTCTTTCACCCGACGCCTCACTCACATGTTTTTTTATTTTGCTTCCTCACCTGTGTTTTTGTACCTCTGCTATTTATTTACGCTTCCACTTAATTATTGTGTGGATGCGAATGCAGCATTTTGCTGATGATGATTTTATTTAACTCTAACGAGTGTGAGGAGTTTTGTCAAGCCTGAGTACGAGACGGCGTGGAGCGCGGCGAGGGAGGTGGGCAGACCAGGGGCAAAACGACTTGGCGAGTGTGGGGCGCATTCGAGCATGGAGAGATGCGGCCTGGAACCGTGTTTTGTGGCGTGAAATTGTTGATTCAGTGTTATCTGTTTAGATGTAGACTAAATAAATGAAATGAAATGAATGCATAACGATCGCGCTCATCGAAATAAATGTTTGTTCTGCTTTGTGCGAGTGAGTAAATTAATTAGTCAGTAAAAGTTTTGTTCGTGTTCTATCGTGTTTCGCTCAACACGCAAAACGATCACGCGATCATCGGAATAAACATTTGTTCTGTTTTGTGCGAGTGAGTAAATTAATTAGTAAGAAAAGTTTAGTTCGCGTCCGATCGTGTCTTGTTCGGTACGCAGAACGATCGCGCAATCATCAAAATAAATATAAAATTATTATACAGAGCGATCGCGTGTTCATCGAAATAAATATTTGTTTTACTTTGTGTTTAGGAGTAAATTAATAAGCAAGTAAAGTAGACAATGCAAAATACTTGCGAACATTTGTATTGCTTTTTTCTTGCCTACCTACTACTCGCAGAGAAACCAAAAAATGAACCCGAAAAATGTTCGTGAAGCTTCGCGAGTCGTTCGTCAATATTTGTTAGTCTGCCTTATGTTGCAGTTGCACCACGTTGAACTGTTGAGTGTATTTGTATTTTTAAGAAGTTATAATAGATATAGTACAGATCGTTTCTCTAGTTTATCCTAAAATATACTTCATCCAATACGAATTCGATTCAACTAATCGCTTTCGAAACCTCTTACACAAATGTTCAATCATTGTAGATTTCACATTGAAGCGCTGCGTGATACGTTCTTCATTGGTTTGGTTAGCTGTTCTGATTGCCGAACTCGTCCCTCGTTTCGATGTGGTCATGGGAACCATCGGGGGAACACTGACAGGCCCTCTCATATTCATTCTACCACCGTTGTTCTACCAAAAAATGACGTCGCTGGAAAAGATCTACTACCAGGAAATGGAACACATATCGAGTAGGAACACACTCGTTTCGACTGACGATCGAGAACCTCTGTTTCCAAGTGCATATGGAACGATTACAACCCCCACAACTGATGACAAGCCGCCTGCTCCAACCATTCACAAAATGGGTCAATGGTTCACGCTATGCTGTGATACTTCTTACAGGTTCTGTCGGTTCATGTACAGCGATTGCATACTTTCGGGGGCGGTTATCACGTTCGGAATCGGAGCCACGCTCATCTCGACTTATTACAACATTTTCGATGTCAAGGACGTTGGATCGCAGTTCTGGGGATCGTGTGCTGCAAATATCACACTCATTAGTGATCAATAGAAGGGGACAAGGAATAGGTAATTATAACAAAGCTGAATTTATAATAAACAGTGATTTTTAATCTGACTTTATTTTCTTAAAAAAAGAAATCATTTTTTGTTCAAATTGCTAGAATCTTTTGCTTCCAAAAAAATTGAATGCTATTCACGTTATCACATAGTCTTACACTCTCACTTACACATCTTAGATGTTTTTCTCATGTGAATAAATATCAAAATCCACTTCCCATTTAATCGCTAAAAATGTTCAACAAATAACATTAAACCTCCACAAGATTGAAAGCTCATTTCGGCGCCTTCCATCCGCCGAAGGCAGCTTCCAATTCGCGCGCAATACAGAGACTTAGCCGGTCCTGATAGGGGGCAGCAACTACCTGTATACCAATAGGGAGGCCTTGCTTGTTGAATCCTAGTGGGACGTGCGTTCCAGGGAACCCGAGTGCATTGAACAACATCGTGTAGGTAACACCGGTAGTATGTCCGAACGATTCGTAATGCCGTACAGCGGGAGTCGGGTATGTCGGTAGAAACAGTACTCCATCTGTGCCCAAGGTGTCCTGAATCAAAGAAAATAAAATTAATCATAATACCTAACAAACATAATAGATGGCTGAAACAAAACTTACAATTATCTGTTTCCGGAGATCATCCTTCATGCGAAGGTATCTCTGTCGATCCTCTGGGCTGAACAGCTCCTTAGTATGGTACAGTATGTAGAACACGATTGCCGCCAACGTAAACTGCGACCGACCGATGAGCGACTTAACGAGCTCCATCAACAGACTGTGCTTCTCCTTGGGATTGTCCCGGCTGTCGAACATATTTGGTACGTCTTCAAGCGATTGCAGCGTGCACATTGCCATCTCCATACAGTTGTTCATGTTATCAAATTCGGCTCGTTCCGTCTGGAGACCGTGATCCTTGAAATATTGTACCGCTCTGTACATGGCGATTTTAATTTCTTCGTCCACCTGAACGAATGCCACGTTGAAGCCGAAATCTTCCATGTAGTTGATCTTGATGTCTTTGGTGTAGACCGTTTCGTCCAGGCGCAGTTTGTAAGCCTTCGAACCGGCCATGATGTGGACTAGAGTAGGAAGATCTTTGGAGTAGCGACACATTGGTCCCACCGTTAGGAAGTTGCGAAACTTATCGTCGGACGATGATGGGAAGTGACCGTCTATCGAAATGACATCTGGAAAGAGGATGTAATTGTGAATTTAGCAAATTTATAGTGATCCTAACTTAGCAATGTCATTGAAAAGTAGAGAAATATTGAATGTGAATTTAGGTTTTGATTAGGATGGGTTGATCGGAGAAGCTCCATTTGCAATTCGACTAATCGGTCTTCAATTGAGCATGAGCATGAGGACCGTGTATTTCGTAGTTGCTACTCCGTGATTGACTAGAACAATCGCAATTGCACAGGGAACCAATCCGTTCATCCGCATGGGATTTGCTCTTCAACCTCAATGTGCACAATCCGAGAGCTTTAGAAAGTTTAATGGTCAATAACGGCGCTGGCCACGTCCTCACGGTCTATCGGGGATGGGAAGGAATTGATGATGCAATCACTCGCCCACTGCAAGCCGAGAACACCTCTGCACTCGCCACGAGTTCATGTGGAATTTTATTGGAATTTTGGGGTTAGGTTCTATGGCACAGGTTCGTCTTGGTTAACGGGTTGTCAATGCGATAGTAATGAAAGGGTGGTGTATATTCTAATTGGATGCCGAAACGAACTTTTTCGTTCATTTCGAATTCGAACAAAGACGGTGAAATGATTGGAGTGTGCCCAATCCGGGGTGATTTTTATGAGTTGGATAATTACTGCCAAATCTGTGCAAAGCTGAAGAAAACATCTCTTTGTGGCATCGACGGTTAGGCCACATCGGAATGCAGAACCTTGCTAAATTATCGAAGATTGTAGACACTGTAGAGATTCATTCAACGGCACACGTGTGAGATCTTCAAGACCGCTTGATCGTGTGCATTCGGATGTATGTGGGCCGATTTTGCCAATGTCTTGGGACGGTGCAAGATATTTTGTGTCTTTCGTTGACGATTATACACACTTTGCTGTGATATTCACAACGAAGAGGAAGTCCGAAGTGTTCGATAAATTCAGAATTTGCAATGGTAACAGCTAAGTCAGGGAGCATAATTTCGAAGTCAACAACTATCTATAAGGTAGAGAATACTACTCCAAGGTGCAAGCTCAATTCTACTATATGATGCTGTTAGGATCAAAAATGGCTAGCCGTATGTGGAATGAAGCAGCCTTAGCAGGATTCTGTCTGATGAATCGTATTCCGATTAACGCTGTTCCTGAATGCAAACCCCGATAGAAATATGGAAGAAGGTGAAGGCGGATTCGTGACATGTGTCACGACGTGTGGATTCCGAGTCAACAGCGGAAGAAGCTTGACCCGAGGAGTCAACTAACGGTTATGGTTGGCTACGCTCCTAATGGATACAGTCTGTGGAACATGAAAATTCAACAATTGTTTGTATCGCGGGATGTCAAATTCGAAGAAAGCAATTTTCCGTTTATGGCCGAATCGAAGCCCGAAACATGAAGCCCCGTTTGTTTTGTCTTATTAGGATTTACTGGACAAAACGATTACTGCTGATAATTCGGTTCTTCGTAATACAGTAACACTTGAGCAAGCGGGGGAAAATCCACTTGAAAACATTCATTATCAAGATTGCTTTAATAACAGTCAGTTGAGTGAAGATATTGCTCAAGTTAATCCAGTCGCGTCCCTTTGCAACAAGATCTTGGTCAGAACCACGAGGCATAGCGAACGGGAGCCAACCTTTCGAGATTTTATCGCTGGAGGACTTTTCACTTACAAGTCCATCAGAATAACAACCAAAGGATGCGCGGATGTCCCACTAACTTCCGATGAGATTGCTGGTCGAGCTGATGAAGAAAGTTGGACAAAAGCAATCGAAGAAGGACTAAGGTCTTTACAATCGAATGGCGTGTGGCAGTTAGTGAAACGTCCAGATGGTATCAGACCGCTGCAATCAAAATGGGTATTTCGGATAAAAGAAGATGAGTATGGTATCGCAATCCGTCACAAAGCTCGTCTAGTAGTAAAAGGTTTTCAGCAAAAAGCTGGCGTCGACTATGGGGAAACATACGTTCCAGTGCAAAGCTGAGTACGATAAGGACAGTACTGACAGTAGCAGTTCAAAAGAAGCTCCATATCCACCAACTCGACGTCAAGACTGCTTTTCTGTATGGTGATTTGAAGGAAGAAGTGTATGAAGGACGTTGTATGCAAGCTGAAAAAGTCGTTTTATATGGATTAAAGCAAAGCCCAAGATGTTGGAAAGAAAAATTGAATGATTTACTGGTATAAATAACAAATTCGTCCGTTCCAAGCACGATTATTGTTTGTAACCTACGGAATAGGAAATTGTAATCTCGTGAAGATACCCATGGAAAAAGGCTTAGAAGTTAAAAATTAAACTCAGGGGCCCTACCGTGAACTGTTAGGCAGTATGGTGTACCTCATGCTATGCGGTAGGCCTGACATTTGTTATGCTATTGGACACATGGGTAGATATCAACAACATCCGTGTGACACTCACTGGCAAAATCTGTTGGTCGACATTTGGTTGAAAGGATTACTGGAAGGTTTAGTGCAAACGTGCAAAACATATATATGGTACCATTTTCTGCGAGACCACGTGTTAGCCGGAACATTCAACGTTGAACCTATTGGAACAAGAGAAAAGCTGGCTGACATATTTACCCTTACGAGACGAGCCAACCTTGGGCTGAAAGTCTCGGTAATAAAGACAAAAAAAATCTTTACTCGAGCAGCACAAGTTGGACAGAAATGGTTGCAGCAACTTCATTGTGACTAAATCTAGTCATATTTGAGTTGCAGTAGCCTATGTGGAACATGTGTGCTGCTAGGGAGATTTGTGATCGTGTTTGAAAGACCGCACATAGGAGTAAATGAAATAATTTCCTGGCCAAAAATATTGACTGCGATTACCATGTTATTTCCGATAATATGATGTTCAATTAAGGTTAAAAACTGATTTAGGTATTTTTTTTGCGATATCTGATTTTTACCTTCATTAGGGGTATAACGCGTATATCTGAAAGTGGCGAACTATCCAAAAACATTAATAATCATCTACATTTCAAAGTAATAATAGATAGATAATATATTTTAGCATAATATGTGCTTCATCCGTCATTATGTATAATAGATTTCACGGTGATCATCATGTAGTATAAGTGAATAACAATCACTAACTGAGCTTATCTTCAAACTAGTTTTCCGCCTGAGTTTGGACGAGTTTGGATGAGTTATTATCAGCAATAGAAGCGTGAAGAAAATATTTTTCACTTCGTTACAATTTTAATTTAATTTTATTTTACTCTCAACTAAAACTTAATTTTTATATTTTAAGAAAGATGGTTAGCATGCCAAAAAAGTGTGTGAAACATGCTAATAGTGCAAACAGTACTCATGAAAACTTCGATATTTATGCTTGATATGGTCACACATATGTATATCTTGAATATCGATGTTGGTAAATTTCTTCAAATTTATAGGTAGATTGATTGAGAACATTTTTATATATTTTTATTGGTCGTATTGAAATAGAGAAAAATATAATTTGAACTTTCTCTCATTCCCCCAATGGTTTTAAGTAATTGATCAACATGGAGGCGCATGGTATTTAAAAATGACTTAATGAAGGATGAATGTTGTATTAAAAACCTTTTTTAATCAAGTCAGTAGAGTAAATGAAAGGAGTGTTCTTGCATAAGAATTCTTCCGATGCTTCCCGGGAAGCAAATGCAATAAAAAAAATTGTCCCGCCTACGTTGCTGCCGGGTAAATGCCGCCGTAGATTTGGACAAAGGTGGACAAAGGTTTAGTAATCAGATTGACTTACCGAATCACCTATCCGTTAATTAAATTTGACAAAGGAATAAATTCGTTATTCAACAATTTAAAGACGTGCATTATTTAAATTACAACGCCGAAGGTATTTTTGGTACGATATGTTATCTCAATACCGATAACCCCGTCAGGGCATACCAAAAAGAATGCAAATTATAAATGCAAAATTGACCTTGAATTTCTCCTGAAACCTATTATCTACGAACTGATAATGCGAAATGTGTTTATTTCGAAGTGGAACTGAAAAACACTTAGCTTTTGCGTTAACACATTTTGAGCAGATTATTGCATGACTGGCATATAGATCATCACGATTCCAGTGGAACTCACCCGCCGTTGGTTTATGGCCGAAAATACCATTGAACAGCGCTGGCACCCGAATCGATCCGGCTACGTCACTTCCCACGCCAAACAGCGATGCACCGGTCGCAATCAGTGCACCTTCCCCGCCGGAAGAACCACCGGCCGTTCGTCGGTTGTCGTATGGGTTCAGCGTTCTACCGGTGATGTGGTTGTACGACTCCCAGCTGAGGCAATATTCCGGCGTGTTGGATACCAACAAGGGGATACATCCGGCTGCCCTCAGCAGTGCCACCGCTTCACCGTCGGAGGTCGCCTTGATTCCCGCGCGAGGCAGTGAGCCCCCGGTGAACAGGGCACCTACAATACAAGACAAACAAAAAGTGCACTTCTTCAAGGACAATAACGAGGAGAATGATCTATGTTAATTAAGCTGATAAGATATCAAGCGACAAAATAGAAGCTCCCTCACCTTTCAGCCCACAGCTTTCCTTCACCGTGAATGGTACCCCAAGCAGTGGATATGTTTTTATGAGCCAGATCGTTTGCATGTTTGCAATCATCTGGTCTGCCTTCTTGGCTTCTTCGATAGCCGCCGCAAAGCGTTCCTCGACGACGGCATTGATCAATGGGTTCACTTCCCGGATCCGGTCTATGTAAGCCCGTACCACGTCCTCCGAGCGGAGCTGCAGGGCAAGCAGAAAAAAAGCATTTATTAGTAAAAACATTAGACATGGCATACCGTTAGCTTCCCCGTAGTATGATGAGTAAGTAAACAATACCATAAGTGTTCATGTGCTAATAATTGAGTCTATATGAAGGTACTTGACGCGCGCACTGTTTTTTTTCTGGTTTCGTTAAATCAGGTACTGAGACCTATCATACCGCAATTCACATGTGAGCTACCAACCACCCGCCAGAGCCAAGCAAGCTGGTTAAGTTGATCATCGTTGGTTCAAGTTCATGGCCATCTTTGGCAGCCGACCAACAGCGTGAGCAACTCGCTACCGGTTTGTCCGACCACTCTATAACTGCAGCCATCGATCCAAGTAGGACCTGAATTGGAAGTCTCGTGAGGTGTTTGATTTATTCAGCTTTGTTTTGTGAGGGTGGTACTTGTCCGGGCGGTCAACCTGTCTGACACATCCTCCAGCAAGGAATGTTTACGATTTTTTGTCAATTAAAATGATTAGGTTGATATATTCTACTGCTCATGCAATTAAGATCTGTTAGTCGTTAGAAACCGGTTGACAAAAAAGCGCGTATGATGACAATCATGAACGTTGTAATGAATCTTAATGCTATCATCATGTTGATTGTGATTTTTGTGTGCAGGGGAAAGTGGGGTAAGATCGCCATATGGGGCAAGACAGCCAACGTTAAGTATGACTTAAGTGAGCATTATATTCACATTATTATTACGAGGGATGATTAACAATAATGTAAAAGGGCTATACAACAAAAAAACGCGCGTTGACAACCTCACTTGTTCTTGTAATATTGATTTGAAGATGGTTTAGTTGAAACTCGATTTTTCTTATAATTTTGTGGTTACATGCATTATTTAAGGATTGAATTACTGATTTTTTAGCACAAATTGACATTTACCAAGGCATTTATATAACTATAGCCTATCTACAATAATAATTTGAGGAGATTCACAGTCCTAATGATCGATAGGATATAAATCTTTGGATATATGTCGGCTTGGGGCGGTATTGCCAACTGTATTAGAAACAAGGTCATCTTCAGGATTAAGAGTCGCCTAACCCTTAAATGCATTTTAAAAATGATCAAAAGAGTTTCTGCCTGAATCAGAGATGATTTATAATAACGAATATAGTTTTAATCGTAAAAATCAGCTTTTGGCAAATTTTGATATTGTCGTAGAGCCAGTGGTCGACAAATCAACATGGAATTCGGCATTTTCAAGCGAAACATCATTTGTACATAATCCATAGAAGTGCAGGAAAAGAGTCCCCTGTTCTAAATAAATTTAGCAATCTCTTATATAATTTTTAGGCCTTGCTCGTCTTGCCCCGAGGGGGTGGTTATATCGCCGCATACACTCAGCGAACTGGACTATCGAAATTCATAACTGGCGCCTTATGAATCTTCGACTGATTACTCCACCAACAGTGCTTCTTATACGCAGTTACCTTCCCGAGTATTCAAGCGTCGATGGGCGTGTGGTCTACATACCGGCCTCTCGACCCCGACGTCCATGGTTCGAACCTAGTCTGCCGCACTTTGCTTTTTTTGAATGAAAATTATCATTCATAAGGCAACATATTGAAATTCATACCGATTCCTTGTGGCAAATTTTCATAAGGCGTTTGATTGAAAATCATACGTCCATTTTCCTCAGTGTATGGTAAATATATGCATCATAAACACACCTTTTTTAAAACCAATTTATAAGATACTGAAACGTCATTAAACAGTGTATATTAATAATTATGTCCAAAACCTGATTAATCCACCTACAGTGAGATTTTGACCCTTCCTTAGTTATAAGGCTATTTATTCCAGACTCCAGTATTTAAAACGAGATAAAACTACTCAGCTTCCCACGGCGATTTACCGTGAAAGTGACAAAATAATTGCCTACCCAAAGGCGGATGTCATGGGTTAAGTGACAACTTAACGAATGATAACGTACTGTACTTCATGCTGCCTATCTATAAGGCGCTCGTCGGATTGAATAACTATTGTGACATGGTTAGTAACTATCGTAACGCTGGTTGCATATATTGTACTCGTAATTTCCAGAGACCTCGATATTAATTAATCCAGAACTAACTAAATCAGTCATTGATCTGAGCGAAACTCAATAGCGTTTAATAATAACATATGTTTCGCCTTATTGATGCCTAATTTGGTAAAACTAAACTTGTTCAATACCTTAAAAATGAGCGAGATTTTTATGGCAGTAAATTTCAGAATTTGCACACATACGCACACATACATGCATACAAGTGATCTATTAGTGTCTCAAAACATGCTCACATTTGCTATCTAGCTTCCACTGAAGAAATTTTTGAAATCCCTTTCAATTTTTACGTTTTTGCTTTTCTGAGAAGATTTTTTTGTACATGCTTCTATATGTTCCTCAATTAAAATCATTTGTTTCTTTGAAACAAATCAGAAAAATAGGCATAATTCCATATCATATCATTTGTTATAATTATATTTTCAATATCAAAGTGAATTTGTTTCAAATACCATACATTTTATTTAATAATTCACGAGATTTCTTGATAGATTAATACGTAACACACCTGCGTAACGCATACAAAGTGAAATTATAGACACTTCCGAAGGAAGGGTCAAAAAGGTTCATCATGAAGGTGTTTCATGGACAAATCAGCAGATTTTGAAATAGTGTCACTATTTTACAAGGGTTACCGCTTAGGGTGGCCATCTTGCCCCACTTTCCCCTACCTACATTATTTTGTTTAAAGAACTTAGTTTAGAATAAACTATTGAACGATCAACTAACTTATTATAATGAACAGTAGTTTTTTTGTGTCGTCTATCGACACTACAGTGCTGGTTCACACTGGTTCACAATAGTGGCATAGAGTAACCGATTAATTTGGTGTTAATTATTAGTAAAATAATTTTTTTATGTTGTTGTTGACTACAGCAGTGAACATCCTAATGAACAACTGGTATATAAATTTTCGGATTGGAAGATGTCTCGACTTCCCTGGGCATAAAAGTATCTTCGTGTTTAGCCTCATGATATACGAATGCAAAAATGGTAACTTGGCTTAGAAACCTTGCAGTTAATAACTGTGGAAGTGCTTAATGAGCACTAAGGCAATGTCCCAGATGGGGATGTAATGCCAATAAGAAGAAGAATAAACATTAAAGAGTAAATTTTTCCTTATCCTTTTCCTAAATCATTAAAAACTTTGAAGAATTTTGAAAGTTGACAAACATTTATTTTTTCCCGGTCCATGTCCTGAATTCCCGGTTTTTCCCGCTTTTTTACCGGTGACATAACGACCCAGTTGGTCCTCCCTCAATCAGTGCGGTAATCATCCGTTATGCACCGGAGTGATTACCACTTGTCTACCGAGCCGGAGGTGACCCAAGGTTGGTTACAACCTCAGCTATGAGGCAGACCTTTTCATATCCCCTATTTCTGAGGTGCCGCAAAAGCATCCACCCCCCGACACTTCTGCCAGGCATAGCAAGACTTTCATGTCCCCTAATTCTGAGGTGTCGCAGAGGTATCTGCCCCCGACACTCCTTTTTTTTTTTTACAAGGGAGAATGCATTTACACACTAACCCAGTACACGTGCATTGTAGTTGCCAAACTACCACACGGAAGTATATTGGAGTGTCGGACTCGACCATACCGGTAATACCGACTAAACTCCCTTGGGCTCCACCATCGTTTCCCCCAGGAACTACCTCGCAGTACTACTTCTGGGGGGATGGCAGTACTAAGCGTACTCGCTCATTATCGCTCACACAGGCACTCGTCCCATGCGAGACTGACTTGGGTGCTCGCACACCATTCACTCCATTTGAGTCTTACTTGGATGCTCTCCCGGCGCTCCGCTGCCATGCCTCGAGGTGTCAATAGCGGTAACTGCCTGGGCCTACAGATATTACGCTACGACACTCCTGCCTCAGCACGAGTAGATCAATCACACCACTGCCGAAGTAGACCACACGCTACCCTGCCGAAGCAGGGACACTCCCCATGCACCACATGTGCACAACTGTAGGTGTGTGGGTACAACCCACTGCTACCCTGCCGCCGAAGCAGCTTCTCCAAAGACCATTCGCTCCATGTGACCCTTTTTCGGGTGCTCACTCTAACACTCCACTGCCATGCCTCGAGGTGTCGATAGGTCCCTCGACTCCTACCTCAGCATGTGCAGTCCATACTCAGACTTCTGCTGCGCTTCGAGGTGACAATAGCGGCGACACGCTATGATACTCCTGCCTCAGCACAACCAGATCACTCACTCCCTGCCGAAGCAGCTCACGCGCTACCCTACCGAAGTAGGGACACTCCCCAACTCACTCTAACACTCCACTGCCGTGCCTCGAGGTGTCGATAGCGGTATGTAGGGACAAATCAACGATACTACGCTACGACACTCCTACCTTAGCATGTGCAGTCCATACTCAGACTTCTGCTGCGCTTCGAGGTGACAAGAGCGGTGACGCGCTATGACACTCCTGCCTCAGCACAAACAGATCACTCACTCCCTGCCGAAGCAGCTCACGCGCTACCCTACCGAAGTAGGGACACTCCCCATGCCAATTGGCACTCCCTAGGCTTGTGCTTTTGAAGCGGCACACAGTCGCTTTGATAGAGTCTGATTACGGGCACTTGTGGTTTTTTGGGAGGGATTTTAGCAGAGCCCACTGCTAAATCCCACCACGCCCTAGGCAGTTCTCCCTGACTCGCAGACAGCTGGGGAGGGGTCGTCAAGCCCTTGGACATGGTCCATGCTGTCCCTGCTGTCCCTGCTGCCCCCCGACACTCCTGCCAGGCCTTACTTGTAATACATCTACCATTCGCTTGCACCACTTATGCACCACTCTCCTCACATCCAGTCTGTCACTCCGTGGGGGTATTACAACCCCTATCTCCTATTTCCCATTTCCACTTTGTTCACCCCTTATGCACCATTTTGGGCGTGGAACACCCGGCTCATCACTTGTTCCTCAACGCTCACCTTCCCGGACTTTCACATGCACCACGTATGGGTACCTTGCAGGAGATACCCCCTGTTGATAGTTCATTGCCCAGATAGTCGTCAATCAGTGTGGTGGTCGCACCGTCTTGTAACAGAGTGGAACCACTTACCTTACCTTACATGTCTCCAGTTTCCGAGGTGCCGCAGAAGCATCAACTCCCCGACAATCCAGCCAGGCATAGCAAAACTTTAGTGTCCCCTAATTCTGAGTTGCCGCAGAGGTATCTGCCCCCGACACTCCTGCCAGGCCTCATCAGACTTCGCTTATTCAATTACTAACGACGATGCATACCATGCGAGGCTCACTTGTGTGCTCACCCATACGTGTGATACCCCCAGCTGCCAATCGCTTGGACCACTTGTGCACCATCACCGCTGCTACCCACTTGCCGCCGAAGCAGCCCACGCTCTGTGGAACCTCCACAGGCTCCGTTAACTGCCTGGCTAATCTATGACGTTCATTGGTACTATACCACGGAGGCAACTTCAGAATCATTTTCAATTTTTTTTAATCCTCTGAAGTGCCTTCTTTCTGGTATAGTGATGAACTTTGTAATATCTTAAAAATCACTCTAATAAAGCTATATAAAAAAATTCTTTCTGGTATTGCAGCAACTAGTCTATATTGGAACAGCATACAACATGGCTGGTCTAAAAATTTGTTTGTAAATCAAAAGTTTGTTCTTAAGACAAAGTTTTGATTTTCTGTTTATAAGTGGATATAAACGCTTAATATATTTGTTACATTTTTGGCTTGAATGCCTTCAATGTGATTTTTAAAAGTTAATTTTTGATCTAGCACCTTTATACCAAACATAGCACCAAACCTTTATACCAAATACTGTCAAATGCTTTCTCTATATCAGGAGAAACAACTCCAGTCGAAAATCCTTCAGGTTTGTTGAGTCGAATTAAATTCGTAACTCTTAATAACTGATGAGTGGTTGAATGCCCATGGCGAAAAAAAAATTGCTCATCAGCAAAAATAGAATTGTCATTAATATAATCTTTTCAAACAGATTGCTTATTGAAGAAAACAAACTGATTGGGCGATAACAAGAAGCCTTAGCTGGATTTTTGTCTGGCTTCAAAATTGGAACAACTTTCGCGTTTTTCCATTGATCTGGGAAGTATGCCAATTGAAAACATTTGTTAAATAAATGAACCAAAAAGAATGAAGAGCTCTCAGGAAGTTTTTTGATAAGTATGTAGAAAATACCATCATCGCCCGGGGCTTTCATATTTTTTAATTTTCTAGTAATAAATCTAACTTTATCCAAATTAGTTCCTAACGAAGGATCAGAAACATTCTCTTGATTGAGAATGTCTTTGAGCCTCCGGGTGACCTGATCCTCAATAGGACTGTGAGACCTAGACTAAAATTATGGGAACTCTCAAACTGCTGAGTAAGTTTTGATCCTTTTCGCCATTTGTTAATAAAATTTTATTCCCCTCTTTAGGCGCTGGAAGAATTGGCCTTTGAGGTTTTTTTTTAAAAAGAATTTTCGTTAATTTCCAAAAGGGTTTGGAACTGGGATCAAACTTCGTGACATTATTCTCAAATTTGGTATTTCTCAGAATAGCGAAACGTTTTTGCCTTTCTCGTATACAAAGTATACGTAAAGGCTATAGGATCACTCCAAAACCAAACTTTTGATAGAAGGCTCGGAGACCCATAGTGTTATATACCAATCGACGCAGCTCGACGAATTGAGGTGATGTCTGTATGTGTGTGTATAAAAATGTGAGACACACTTTTTAGTACTTAGCATTATCCGATATGCTCGCAACAACGCGGATTGCGGTGTAGTTGTTTCTTATTTAAAACTAGCAGACCCGACAAACTTCGTTTCGCCTAAAATTGATGTATTCTCTGATTAGTTCTCGAGTTATTCAGAAATTTCTGTTTCATTTGTATGGGAGCCCCCCTTTCCCTAAGTGGGGAGGGGTCTCGAACCATCTTAAGAACCTTCCGCGGCCCCAAAAACCTCTGCATCCATTTTTTGCGCTCATTGGTTCAGTAGTTTCCGAGTCTATAAGGTTCAGACAGACAGAAATTAATTTTTATATAGATAAGTTCGATCGGCCATGGCATTCTAAAGTTATTCAAAAAACATAGTTTTTTTTGCCAAGGGTACTCCATCGGAATTTTTTTTTCAAAATTGAAAAAAAAATTCTACGGAAACCGCTGCAATGCACTCAAATGACCGCAAATAGACATAAATTGAGGGAAATATTAAAATCTATCCCCCTAAAGTGCAAATTTGACCTCTTTTAGATGTTTTGCTCATTTTTATAATGCGCGAGAAAGGCACCACCAACGCTAGGTGGATTGATTTGGTTTTTTAAATTTCATTTTGCATATCTCGCCAAATAACTTTCAACGCGGGATCGCGAGTTGAATGGCATTCGCCTCACATTTTTAGGACGGATCAGTAGCTGAAGATCGTCGTCAATAATAATGGAGTTGAATTGAATTTCACATTTAGGAATTGCAATTCCTTTGGCTCCGACAATTAAATTTGTCGGATACGAGAGCATTATCAAATCACTTTTGGTATCGAGAGGATTATCAACATCAAAATTCCTATCGATATACGTTTTATATAAATCCCAAAAGTAGAGCTGATTGGATTATTTTAATTTATCAATAATACTTAATTCTGTTATTGATACCATACTCTGTTATGAACTAGCCCTGCATAAGAGGTAAAATACCAAAGGGATAATACCAAAAACTAATATGCACAATACTTAAGCCATAACAAAAGTTATTAAATTGAATTTCAATACCAAATGCATAACGAATTATTATTTGTTTGGTATTGAAATAACTAAGCATGGTATGCCTCAAGTATTCTGCATATAGGTTTTTGGTATCATTTTGGTATCGATGAGTTTTGCTTTAGAATATGTCAACATCTGTGGACGGTTTTCACTGTGAGATGATTTAGGGGAGAACGGTCCAAAATGCACCCCTGGGGCGAAATGGCGTCACTCATAAAATCACTCATATAATCTGTTGTAGTACATTTATGAACGAATATTACCATTACAATTCATAATTGTTTATCCATCATTGAGCTCTATTGGGAAAAAAAGCAAAATCCCTTCATATTTATTCAAATTTAACGATTTGCTATTCTTCCACCACATCCGTAGAATTGTAGTTCAATTCATTAAGAAAAACAAACAACCATGCGTTCACCATCATTTTACATGCAATTGGTGCGGCAGCCGGCATCGCAGTCCACTGTCAAGTACAACAAGGTACATTGTATCTAGACCACGAACGTTCGTTTGCTTCGGCATCTGTGTTCTAAGCCACTTTTACTATAACTGCAGTGTGTTTCCATCTCTCAGTTAACGGTTCACTTTACATAGTAATATAGATGGCTGAAAAATAATGAATGAATGATAGAAAACAAAAGTGATGGATAATTAATTTACAAATTTTATGTGATTTGCTTAATTGTACTAAATTTATATAGAAACGGACTTCTATAAAAACAGAAACAGCAACCAAAAAAGCATCAGACTTGAAATAAGTTGAGAACATAACATTTTTTGTTTCTATCTTGAAGTTAATGAAAAAGTGAATGTATCAATGTCTTATGAAAAACATTGAGAACCGCTGATCATTGATGACATACATATGATACCAGTGGCCGCGGCTCCTTTCGGTTACCTCATTCTCAGATGAGTTTAGTGGATTATGCACTACCGTCATTTCTTGGCATCCATCAGCTAGAACTTGATTCGACATTTACTACCGAAGCATTGCAACTGTTCCACTCTCTAGCAGGATCGAGTTCTACTGTGACCTACCGCTTGTGGGTATCGGATTCTCGTTTAGTCATTCTAGAGGTGTAATAACGTCGACCGCCGTCGACGTCATATTCAAACACGCGGCACTTTTACGATTCTCTGACCTCCCTGGCCATGTTCGTGTCGAGCGTCATTGGCAGTGAACTTTTTACTCTGGAATCGTCGTCGGCGTTTCTTGGTAGCTTGAACAAGAGTGCTGATTAATTAGCACCTTACTAATGGACGCGTAGAATATTCTAATGACATATCCTAATGTAAATTTCTTATTTGGCTGTAATGTATTCTATTTAGTCTGCCAGTGTACATAGTTGCCAACTAGGAATTGGGCTCTTTAAGGTCGACTTGTCCCAAAATAAGATTATTGTCGAAGGAAATTGTCTCGACTTCCCTGGGCATAAAAGTATCATCGTGTTAGCCTCATGATATACGAATGCAAAAATAGTAACCTGACTTAGAAACCTCGCAGTTAATAACTGTGGAAGTGTTTAATGAACACTAAGCTGCGCGGCGGCTCTGTCCCAGTGTGGGGATGTAATGCCAATAAGAAGAAGAAGAAGATCTAGCGGATGACAGATTTTAAAATAGTTCTGCATTACAATTTGGCTAAACCTGAATACAATTTTGGCGTATGCAAATAATACACAAATAATACAATAATAATGTATATGTCAAGAATTTGCACGGAATTGTCTAAGGGGAAGACTCGGATACAGGGTGACACGTTTTTCGACGATGAATTTTGGTAAAAAATTTCACGGTTCAGAAAAATGTCTTCTAGTACAGGATACATCATGTTCAAATGTGACTAAGTTCCTGAGTAAAGACATCATTCAGAATAGTCATATTGTTCACGTGCTTTAAGCTCCCCCTCCTCCTCCTCGTGCTTTAAGCTGTAAATATTAAAAATTGTTAGTAGAGCTTATTTGACTCTTCAGCTAAACTTTTTACATCCTAATCCAAATTCCCACCATTTTCAATGTCCTTTTCAATTTTTGTTTCTGCTAATTTCTGTGGCTATCTCAGCAAGAAGAAACAATTGAATTGAAGTAAGTGTAACAAAACAGGTGTAAAGAATTGCTATAAAATCCGTGATGAACTTGTAAAATTTATAAAAAATCACGTTAACAAAGTAATTAAAGGAAAAATTGTGATAAAAAATCTCAATGTCCGTGAGGGACAACTATCGAATACATACAGATATTGAATTAGCACCACAATTACATGGCACATCTAACAAACCATGATCATTATTTAAAATATGGCTAATATGGACCATCTTTACATAATCAGAATGCATTAGATTTATTCTGATTATGTAAAGTGAAATAACGCAAAATATCACAATTTTAGGCATTTTTATTCAATTTCAGATTTCGTACAAAGTTTACCGTTAAAAGCCTAATTTCCTTTTATATTTACCTCTGCAAGTGTCGTTGTAAGAAGTGTCCGGCATTGGAAGGATATATCTAGACCAGCATTTAAAAAGGGCGTAACAGTCAAAATTTATTCCTTCTGATTCTTCGCCTACATTTACATATGGCAATATGTGTGGACGAAGAATCAGAAGGAATAAATTTTGGCTGTTACGTCCTTTTCAATTGTTGGTCTAGATATATACTCAGTAATATTACAACCAATTCAGTTGAAAATTTAGGAGGTTCATCAAAACAGCAAATGTTATCGTTATCGGAGCGAAAAATTCAAAATTTCAATCACTCTAAGCTCTAAGTAAATTAATTATCTTATGATCTGTTTTACGTAGTTTACGTCGGGTAGTCGTATCTTGTATATAACCACAGACAAACAGACATAACACATTGAACATTTACTCATCAAATTCATCGTCGTTCAAACACTGTTGATTTCAGTTAATTGGACGAATCGCGAACCAGATGGCGGTAGTGAGCAAATGTCAAACTCGAGCAAAAACGATACGCGCGCCACGAGTGATCGATGGGCCAATTAATGATTATTTGAATTGACCAATAAATCAGTGAACGATGGAAATTTGACGAGTGTTATGTCTGTTTGTCTGTGATATAACCTTTCTAATTTTGTGTGTACATTTTGAGTGATTAATATCATTACAATAAATTCAATTTAGTTATTCTTATTCGTCATCCAGATTTCATCTCAAAGATTGAGAAACATCCTTCGATTTTCACTGAAATTCAACGATTTGTGATTCTTTCAATACACCCGTGAGATGTTCGCTCATTCAAATAAGGTTCACAAACAACCATGCGCTCACCGTTTATTTCTCATGCAAATGTGCCATTTTGCTCTACCTCTACTAGTGCGTCGAAATTGATTAAAGAGGCGTTTTGGATCAACCTCCTTTACCAGCAAGTGCTTTTACTCTGGGAAAATAAATAGAAGCTTAACTTAATACGGAAAACTGAATTTACTCAGTGACTGAATAGTTTTGCCTGCCCGTTCTTTTTTCTATCACTGAAATTTTACCCATTACCAGTAAGACGGGTGGTAAACCCATTAACGCCTTTTTGATTGAAAACTAGAAGTAGGTAGTAGACCAGACTTCTAAATTACTGAGTAGATTTCCGTACATAAAACCGTAAACCAGGACTTGCAGAAAGTGCGATTTTGTGAATAAATGCGACGAAAACACAATAAACACACGGTAAACATAGAACTAAAGCCAACGGGAAAAGATGTTCCGCCATCGGGGGTGAAAATGGGTCTGAGGGGTGAGAATGGGTCATCGCTCTCACCGGCAACCTGGAGTCGTAGAGCAAAATCATTCAAAAAGGTCTCTTATATTTTAGTCTTCTTGCCTTCAGAAACATTCAATCCACTCTACAAGCATTCTAAGTAGTTGAAACAGGGACCTATTCTTACCCCCATTTGACCTATTGTCACCCTCGACGACGGTTCTACACTATTTACTTGGCAATGATTCGTGTTGAAGTCAAGACAAGAGACTTATTCAATTCACTTTAACCGTCTAACCTCTAGGTTAATTGTATCCCAACAGCCATTATTAGTTGGGGAGGTGGTGGTCAGGATACTAGTAAACTGTATTGTGCATTCTTTATTATACGTTTTGGTAGACATGTACTGTGTGTCGGGTCGTTCGCCGCCTATCCCTGTGTGAAGTTCGTGTTGTCCACCAGACGGGGTTAATTTATTTCGAGGTACTAGAACTATGGATGCATATAAAAGGTGCCAAACCGGCATGTGGTAAAATATTGATTTGTCCACGCAATGCTTCGCGCCCGTGGTAACTACCGCATTTACCCGGTGGAATTAATTATTTACTTAACAAGCACATCACACAAGCTAGGTTGGTTTGTTTAAAGGTAAAGGACTTAAGCTAATATACGTGTGTGTACGAAAATGTGAGACACATGTTTTGTACTTAGCATTATCCGATTTGCTCACAATATGTTGCATTGGACGCGGAACACGGCCTGATGTTCCGCAATTGAAAAATGGTCCGATCGGCCATAGCGTTCCAGATTTCTTCTTCTTTTCCTTAACCCTGCGGCCGACGGGGTACCCGTGTTCCTTTTTCAAATTCAAGTGGTGATATTTCAATTAATTTTTAAAGCTGAAAGCTGAAACTCGGTGACATCTAAGAACTCCATAAAATGTAGCATCTGTGAGAAAATCACGTTGATACAGTGAGGAGGGACGTGGGGAGGGACATCTGATTTTTTTTTACCACGTGGATGGCCGACAGGGTACCCGTGTTCCCATAAATTGATATTTTCATAACTTTAACAATTTAGACAACATAACTTTCATAACTTTAACAATTTTAACAACCGATTTAGATAATTTTGACAGTTTTGGAAACAGAAACTCATATACTTTTTGCCCATTGTCAAGGTTCACAGCTTTTGTCCATGGTTATACAAGAAATCTTTGAAGTAAGGCTTAAGAGTCTACACACGTAACCGAAGGACTATCAACCAGTTTCAAATATATTACATGCTCATTGCGCTTCTTAGAATAGTCGGTGTTCACAGTATATATTCTGGGTCTCCAAAAACCCCTGAAGTAAGGCCTAAGTCATCCAAGAAAACCGTGGAATAAGATCTTATGGTCTGCTAACGTAACCAAAGGTCTATCGTGTAAATTCAAAAACGGTACATGCTCTTTCTTTCACAGTATATGTTCCATGTCATGCTTTCACAGTATATGTTCCGGGTCATCCAATGACCTTTTCTTAAAACATGTTTGCATTCCAATTAGTTCTTGTTGCTGTTGTTGATTGCAGGTAGTCTACGAACTCCATACAGTCAAGGTCTTCGGATGAATCTCCGTAATGGAGGCAGTTAAGGAAGAATAAACAAGTTGCGTGACCCCTTCTTGGTATATGTTCGTATTCTAAATAGTTCTTGTTGTTGTCGTGGGCTCCAGGTAGTCTACGAACTCCATAGAGTCAAGGTCGGTGGATCAACCTCCGTAACGGATGCAGTTATTGAAGAACAACTGGGAGAGACGAAAGGTAGCGGTTTTCCTCCAATACCTGTTCCGAACTTAATCTATCACAAGTTGTGCATGATTATTATGATTTTCAGACATAGTAATTAATTTCCACTCCGGGTGGCTCAATACCCGGAACATAGGCAATTAACTTTGAATGTACTGAACTCGAAAGGCGATCTCTGGTCGGATTGGGATCTGACGACCAACTGGCACAATCTCACACAACCCTACTTCATCGAGCGCCGTTGGTGATGAAGCAAGTGTGTAGGAGCCAGATAATACTAAATACTCATCCTACTTGGTTGGCATTGTACAAAAACATATATGAGAGAGTTAGTTCTGAGAATGTATTGGTTTCATCAGTACCCGCTAAGCTGCGGAGGACGACGGAGGTCCTTCGTAGCTTAGTAGGGAAAACACCTGTCCAGCGTACTGGTTTCGTGGGATCAAACCCCACTGAAGTTCTGTAGATCAATCTCCGTAATGGAGGCAGTTCTCGAAGAATAATCAAGTTTTGTGACCCCATCTTGGTATATGTTTGTATTCCAAATAGTTCTTGTTGTTCTCTTGAGCTCCAGGAAGTCCATGAAATAGAGTCAAGGTCCATGGATCAACCTCCTTAATGGAGGCTGTTATTTGAAAATAAACAAGTTGTGAGACCTCTTCTTGGTATATGTTTGTATTTTAAGTAGTTATTTTAATTGTCGTGGGCTACGTAATGAAGGCAAGGCAAAATACGTGAATGGAATCTGTTTTTTTTGTCGAAGAGACTTACAAACTTATTAACAGGTACTCATAAATGATTCATAATAAGCTACAGGCAGTGAAAGTTATTTCATGAAAATCTTTATTGTTTGCGGCAAATTGGGTCGAAAACGTGATAAAATCGGGTTAGGCAAAATCAGAGGTAGACAAAATCTGGGAGTGTCAAAATCGGGTCAACCTCATCTGAGTGAATGTACGCATTCCTAGTACAGTAGCCGTTCGATAACTGCAAAATGTTTACGTTTCAGTTATCGAATGCCGTTCGATAACTGCAACGCACTCTAGACGTCAAACGGTTGTCAATCGACGTCAGATGCAATAAAAGTGCATCTAAATGTGCAGCGCAATGCAGCTGTCATTGAGTCTGACATCGGTTTGAAGTTTAGCGGTCCGATAACTGTTAAACTGTTTATTTATTTATTATCAGGCTAAGGCCGGAGTGGCCTGTGCTGCACATAAAAGTCTTCTCCATTCAGCTCGGTCCAAGGCTGCACTTCGCCAACCACGCAGTCTGCGGAGGGTCCGCAAATCGTCCTCCACCTGATCGATCCACCTTGCCCGCTGTGCACCTCGCCTTCTTGTTCCCGTCGGATCGTTGTCGATAACCTTTTTCACCGGATTACTGTCCGACATTCTGGCAACGTGCCCGGCTCACCGCAGTCTTCCGATTTTCGCGGTGTGAACGATGGATGATTCTCCCAACAGCTGATGCAACTCGTGGTTCATTCGCCTCCTCCACGTACCGTCCGCCATCTGCACCCCACCATAGATGGTACGCAGCACTTTCCTTTCAAAAACTCCCAGTGCGCGTTGGTCCTCCACGAGCATCGTCCAGGTCTCGTGTCCGTACCGGTCTTAAAAGCGTTTTGTAGATAGTCAGTTTGGTACGGCAACTGTAAAACTGTTGCAACTGTAAAACTGTTGCAACTATCGAATTGCAGTTAAAAAGCATTGCAGTTAAATGACTTGCAGTTATCGAACGTCTGCTGTAGTTTTTGTTTTTGCCATGGTACTAGGTAGTCTATGAACTCCATATAGGAATGATCTGCAGATCAACCCACGAACGGAAGGCTATTGGTATATGTTTGCATTTCAAGTAGTTCAAGTTGTTGTCATTAGCTCTAGGCAGTTATTGAAGAATAAACAAGATGTGAAACCTCATCTTGATATATCTGCATTCCAAGTAGTTATTGTTGTCTTGCTGTTGTTGGTTCCAGGTAGTATACAAACTTTATTCATATCACTAATACGAAGCTGTCTATTTTTTGGAAATGCAAAATGTGAATATGCCACTTTTGAAATAATCCGAAAGGTATCTGGTTACGTGTGAAGATCCTGAGGCCTATTCTAGCATTTTCTTGGAAGACCATAAACATATGCAATGGACGTATTCTATTCTATGTACCACAAAGGGCATGTACCACTTGTGAAACAAGCCAAAAGATCTCTGGGTACCCATGCAGATTTAAAGGGCTATTCCAGGGTTTTCTTGGATGACCATCAACCTATGCAATGGACGCAATCTATTCTATGTACCACAAAGGGCATGTAACACTTTTGAAAAAATCGTAAAGATCTCTGGTTACGCGTGTAGACCTGAAGGCCTTTTCCAGGGTTTTCTTGGATGACCATGAACATATGCAATGAAGGCGCCAGAGGACTATCCGAGAGATTTCTTCGATAGCGCAGAGCATATGTAGTGATCACATCACAGACCTTAAGGCATTACTCCAGAGATTTCTTGGATGACTCGGAACATATACTGTGAACGCATTCTATGCTAAGTACCACAAAGAGCATGTACCGTATTTGTATTTGCATAATAGGCCTTTGGTTACGCGAGTAGATCTTTTGGCTTTACTCCAGAGATTTCTCGGATGACTAAGACCTCATTTCAGGGATTTTTGCATTACCCGAAGCATATACTGTGAACACCTCCAATTCTAAGAAGCACAAAGAGCTTGTAGCATATTTGAAACTGGTTGAATAGCCTTTGTTTACGCGTGTAGACTCTTAAGCCTTACTTCATAACCATGGGCATAAGCTGTAAACCTTGACAATGGGCGAAAAGTATATGAGTTTCTATTTCCAAAACTGTCAAAATTATCCAAATCGGCTGAAAATTGTTAAAGTTATAAGAATATCAATTTATGAGAACACGGGTACCCTGTCGGCCATCCACGTGTGTTTTTTTTTGTTGGCCGCATAAGGGTTAAATGGCTCTACATTCCAACTCGAACTTGGCCTGCTTTTCTCCTTAGTATTCTATTAGCATTTCCTGAGTTATTAATTGTAAGCTTTCTTTCGTAAGGTTCTTCTCGGGGCCACCGTTCTATACAAAGGAAGATTGGGCGAGATGAATTTGTTCAAAGTACGACGCCTTAAATTTGCCGTCCGTACTCCGTAGCAGAATCACGAGCGTGCATCATAGGGAGGTACTACAAATATTTATTTGCATGGATGGCGTTACAATAATATCCGTACGTTGTCCAACGTCTACCTTGCGATCGTGTCTTGTACGGAATTACCAAATTGGTTCAAACGAAATACAGAAATCTTTGTTTTGTTCTGTTCAGATAAATTCTCTAAATAACGAATAGTTTTAGTATCATTTTGGTTTGAATACAAGTCAAAAGCGAATATCCAATTTTTAAATATCTATATTTTCATTATTTGCGAGCGTCTCCCTTAGGGGAAATGTTACACGGTTAAAAGACTATTATTCTTCCATTTACTTCCACTAATTAATTTTTATGTATCAAACAGATGCGCATTTCGTTTTCTACTTGAAAACTTCTTCAGTGTTTTATTATCGACATTTTCATGTATGTATCTTGTGTCAAGAACTGGAATATACGGCAAAGCAAGGGGATACTCCAAGCAATAGCAATGTCTTAAGAGTGTCATTTAACGAAAAGGTTGGGAACTGCTGGATCAGTTGATCAATATTGAATTTGTTTCTAATCCGTTGTGGTTTGTTATAACACAAATCGCATTAATAGGAGTTATACCAGAACCCGTGTGTGTTTTTTTAAACTATTCGAGCACGAGATATGTTTAACTGCTAAGTGGATTGATATGAATTTCAACAAATTGTTTGCTGTTCCTAAATGGAATGAAAAATAGTTCAAAAGGTGAATGGGGATATTCTACTGTTTCGTCGATTTAGAATACCTTTACACCGTTCTGAGCCATAGCACCTCAGTGTTGCTCAAATTTCATGCTGCCATCGATCATTAAAGTAGCCCATATAGGGCACCACCCTATGTAGTTCACACACCGCCAACGAGCACATTTACGACATTGTGGTACGCAATAGTAATTGAAATCTAATCACGATGCACGTTTCTTTATTGGCTTCTACTGCGGGGTTGACATCTCACGTACTCGTATAAACTAACTAACTACCGCCGCAAAAGGTAGGTATCTGCATGTTGACCGACTAATATTTCGTTTCCGTAAGTGGGTGGAATGCTCAAATCGTGGTTCTCGTTCCCATGGCGTGTCCATCTAATCACATTTGTATGATGAATTTTTGTAAGTATTCACTCATTAGTATGCATGGTGAACGGTGTCATTAATTATGAGTGGTTAATGTTTTGATGGGCCGCTTTGTGGCTTGCATCATAGAGTGAAATTGTATGGTAATTTGTTCAATTATTTGCAAATTATGCAATTTGTTTGTTAATCTTCAATCTAAGCCTTCCATATAATATGGGACATATCAATACTCAACAGCGCTTAGCGCAAACTGCATTAAGGCATTGCACTGCGCTGACATCGTTTTTCTTTAGTTTTAGCAGAGGTTTTCTGGAGCATTTTAGGTACAAATTTGACAAAACTTTCCGTAACCAACGTAGTAACCCAAGTAGCACAGGTTGTCACAATTGAATCACGGTGACTGATAAGTGACAAAATCATTTGTGAAATTTTCATAACTGTAACTAAATATGTAACAGTAGTGCAACCGAGAAAGCGCAAAAAATTGGGCCACTATGTAACAAACTATACTGCCACACATGAGGTTGCACTGTAATTCATCCGTAACATTTCCATGTTACAGTAACTAAAACATTTTGGTTTTGGATGCCACATTGTAACTATTTACTGACGTCTAATTGTCAACAATTTATTCATTACCATGAAACCTTGTTTTGTTTTGAAAATAAGATAAAACAAATCTGGTCACAATGTTACCGAAATGGAATGTCAGCTATCAGAAAGATGAAGTAACTACATGCACCTAAAATAACAAAGGGTGAATGGTTATATGCAAAATGTAATTTTTCATGTTTAATTAGCAGATATAAATGTGCGGAATGAGATTTACGGTGAAACCAATCATTTTAACTATGTAAAAACAACGCGCTCTTATTAAAATCAACTTTAAGGTTCTATTGTCTATAGATCATTGAATGTATTTTTGTTTTTCAAATAGATTTTAATTATAGCGAAGAAACAAATTTGTGTCTGATATTGTTTCTATGAGTCTTTATCTAAACGAATAAAATAGATTTATAGAAACAGCCTTTTATTTATTTATTGAATTATTCATTTACCAAAAAATATATATTATAGCCATGTTTTATCATGCGAGAAGATACACAGTCGTTTAAAAGATTCGAGTCGAGTCATGTACGAGACACTGAAGACGTTCTTACAGTTGAGGTCAAAATACGTATATGTAAAAGTAATACGAGGTGGTGGAACTAAATGGAATTGTATTAAACTCGTCTTATGACAGTGACAACATTCCACTAAAAAAGAGCTAAATAATTTTCTTTATAACTCTTATAATTGGTATATAAATTAGTATAATGATTCTGGCTTATAGGTAAAAGGTTGTAAATTCAATCGTATCTTGCTAATTTGTATTTCCATCTTTATTCTATTTGCGTTTTTCGTTTCATTAATCAATTCTACCGTTGTTCTTTTTAAACTTACGATTCCAGAACCTCTCATGACACTTATTATAAGCCGTAGATTTCTCTTCATCTATCTGAAGTTGGTGACCAAATGATTGGGTGTTTTGCAAGTGCCTTTTTAACTGACTTGTGATATTTCGTTCGTAGATATATCAATTCACAATATCAATTCACTCATACATTTGTTGTTGGGTGTCAGAAAAATTGATAGTCATGCATGAACTGCGTTGACAATAATTAGTTTGGTTGTCATATATGTACCTACTCTATTTAGTCAACGTTTCTGACCGCTCTGCTATATGGGTGCTTCTAAATAATTTATAGAGTGATTATGAGTCGAATGTATGATTTTATTATATTTATTGAACGGCTATTCAGTCTTACATTTCACTTTCTTGAACGAGATATTATTCAGATTTCAACGGAATTTTTTTTCGAAATTTCTACTGGAAGTATTTCTTAGTTTATAGGGGAGACTTGATCCCCTTTTCTAATTTCCGATGTATTATAGCCAAAACTAAATAAACATACGCGATTTCCACACAGACTCTGTAAGACAGTCCTTAAATTATGGTTGTTATTGATACACAATCGATTTTTTGGACTGCTGACTCAGATTTGCCCTCAGATTTTTTAAGTATTTTTCCTTCAAAATACGGAATTTTCGAATTGCTGTGCGTATTCATGAACGATTTTTGTTATTGAATTCGAAAGCACATGCAATTTTAAAATTTGGGGAGACTTGATTTACTTTCTATGATATCTACGCAATAAATAATTTTTCCTGCCAACCCTTCATCAAATCCGTCAAAACTACCAAAAATTAGAAGCCTGAGAACAGATTTATATTTTTTTGATTTTTTTCGCCAAATGTTTGTATGGGTGACTAATGGGGGATCAAGTGTCCCCATATTGAGGCAATATCTTCAAATCCAAATATCTTAAAACTTGTTGAGATTTCAATCAGTCCAGATCATTAAGCATATTTATGGCTTCGTTCTGTGAAAAAAGGAAAGCATTTGGTCATTGTTATGAAAAGTTGTTTAAATTTTGCGATGCCAATAAAAAAATCTTCAGGAAGGTAAAAACATACAAACCGTCCTGCAGAATAAATAAGGTTGTCAATCCAAAAAATAACTCACCACTTAAAGGTCATTTGTCTAGAGGATCTATTCTAAAAAATACGCTAGAAAAAAAACTACTTTGGTTCTCGATAAAGCAGAGGGTGATCAAGTCTCCTCGGGGATCAAGTCTCCCCACCTTCCCCTACGGAAAGCTTTTCGAATTTTCAAGAGGGAATTGAATGGAATATTCAACGAAAACTTTGGTATTTTCACAAGTTGTCATTTTGCGGATTCAACAAATTTAAATCGACCTAGCGGCGTGGCTTGGGCGTGACAGATTACAAACGGCGGTGCGTCGATTCAAATTTGTTGAAGTCCGCAAAATGACAACTTGTGAAAATACGGCGGCATGCCAAAAACAAACAAAATAAAAAAAATATTGCGGTAATACCGAAACGATTTTTTTGGCAAACAATATATTTTTAAATATATTGAAAACTACAATTCCTGGTGTACAGATGAATATATCTTTTTGCAAACTTTTTTGTATTGCCAAAATACGCGTTTTTGCTAAATAAGTCACAACCTACAGTATTCAAAATATTTGAAAAATGAATTTTTCGTGTAAATCAAAAAATCATTTTGGTATTACCACAATAATTTTTTTACCCTGTGAATCAATATTAGGTGTGGCAAAAGTTAAGTTTTATCTGAGCTCTGTTCAAATTTTTAGCAAAATTGGTTGACACACAACCGAGATCTAGATCTCCAAATTTGATTATTTTGTAAAAAAAAAGTCCCAGATTAATCCACCTAGCGGTGATGGAGCCTTTCTCGTGTGTTATAAAAATAGTATTTTGGCCATAACTTTTGAGCCCATAGTCCGATATGGCCAATTATCAATAGGAAACAATGGGAAAGGGTTCCGCGTCGAATGCAACTTGTCGCGAGCAAATCGATTAAGGATAAGTACCTGAAAAATGAGTGAGAAATTTTGCGCACACACATTCACACGCACAAACACACACAGACATCACCTCAATTCGTCGATCGGTATATAACACTATGGGTCTCCGGGCCTCCTATAAAAAGTTCGTTTTTGGAGCGAACATATAGCCTTTACGTATACTTTGTATACGAGAAAGGCAAAACGGCAATTTCGAAGTTTTTCGTAAAAATTTAAAAATGGCTTCTAGAAATTCTAAAGAATTTAAGTGCGAATGTTGGATTTCCCATAGAAATGAAAAATATAGACTATTCCAGACATTATAAGCACACTTGGTTTTTTAAAATATTTCGATTTAAAAAAAAAGTACTAGTTTTTGGATACGTATAGTTTATTATCTTGTCTACTTTCTTTTAGTATCGAGTTTTGCAACTTTTATGAAGTATAAGTCATGTTTTTGGATTTTTTCCTTTCCACGGTTTTGAGGTGTTTGCCCAACACAGTTTCAAGTACATCAAATTTCTCTTCAATATTCACACTAAATCAACTGCATATGGTCATAATACTACTATAGCATTACAGGTGTCCAAATTTAAAACATTGTAACCAATGGAGAATTAGAGGCATTTTTCCAAAGAATTTCTTATGGATATTTTCAAGATTTTTTGTTTTCGAAGAATTTTGTTGCAAATTCTGAACCACATTTTAAACAATTTGCGAGTTTTCCGTAAATATTTCTGGCTTAATGAATGGCTTAAAATAAGGAATGATAGAGAGGGAAAATGTATGCTTCATATCCTACCTTGTCGCCAGGCTTATCTTAAACCGAGCAAATGACTGAATTGAAAGAAGGATTCATATCCTTTTTTGCCTTCTGCCAGGCAAATGTATCCCACAAAGAAGGGATCATATATCCTCTTACCTTAAACAGAGCTTAAACAGATTCTGAGTCATATGCTCTCTCTCCTACTGCTGGGCAAATGCATCATTCGAAAGAAGGGATCATATTTCCCCTTGCATTGCAGCGATCAAACACCTAAATTGAAAGAAGGAGTCATATCCTTTCTTCTGCTGGTCAAATGCATCCATCGAAAGAAGGAATCATATATCCACTTGCCTTAAGCCGAGCAAATGCCTGAATTGATTGAAGGAATTATATCGTCTTTGCTTTCTGCAGGAAAAACGCATTCCTTGATAGGGTAACCGGCGGTAATGTTGGCCCTGGATGCAACATTGGCTCATCACGCAAATTAATCAATATTTCAGCGATAATACGTCGATTTGTAGGGAGATATTAACCACTGCTTCTTTAGAAAAGTGTATCAAACATATATCTGCTTCATAACTCTAGATTTATACACTTCTTAAACTATTAAAAGCAATTATCTTGCGTGAAAAATCACTTTGACTTGGTTTTTTAGCAGCCATGTTTCGTTGACTTATGCAGGCTGGCTGTGCTAGAGTTTTTCTTTTGCCCAATGAAAGAGTTTTCTGAATGAACATGTTATAAAAATAGTATTCGTTATAAAAATAGCTTTCGCACATCAGATGAATGGATAACAACCCCACTATGTCAGCTATCATTTTTATTTCACAATTTCCATCGCTATACGACATAATTAGCCAAACCTTTTTTGGACAATACTGGGGGCACCCGTAGCCAAATGGTGACATGCGCTTTCGATTTGTAGAACTACGTTAGTATAGGTGAAACTCTAAAATCAAAACATTCTCACCAATAACCCGTACTGGAGAACATAATTGAAAGCTGGAAATACAATATCCAATGCTTGCGATTAGGTTGCTAAGAATTTTTGTGCGGTTAAGTTTAATTCGCAAATTACATAACGCTAAACTCAACCCACACCAAGTCTCTAGTAATGCTTCATGTATGGTAGGATTCTGAAATTTATAAAGTCCTTAAAGCTCAGATAAGTACCCTCCCACAACCTAAAACGTCATGTAGTTTGTAAATGGGCCCTCATGATGCTTTTCTCGAATCACGCTTTTATTCGCAGAACATACCAAAAATAATTGCCTACCTTACGGCTTCCAAACACGATTCAAGCATCAACCTTTCGTTGTTTGATACACCATTTTCTTCATAATTTCGCAAATAAATGATTCAATTAGTGTATGAATATTTAGTTACATTTATACAAACATTTTCTCATTTAATAATGGAAAGATACAATGGATCGTATGTTTCATTAGATAAACTTTCAACGTCATTTCATGTGAATAATTTCAAGTCAAATTACTTGGCAAATATGTACCTTCATCATAATTTATATTTATTATTGCTTGCAAAAAGTATTTTGATCTGTAAAATGATACCGAAAAAGTATTCTTTCAACTCGGGAAGTTGAAACACGTGAGAGTTTTGAGAGGATTCACAACAGCTGATCGATATAGAGAGGAGTGGAATCAAACGCACGTACCAATCATAAAACTTCAATGCACACAGAGTTAAAAACAAGCATCCAATAATTGTATTTATGAATAATTGTGTAATAATATCAGGTAGTTGGCACAGTTATAACTGTTTATGCACAGTACACAGCAAGGAATTGCCTAGAATAAGTTTTACAATTGGCTTTCTTCAGTAGTGCGTTATGTATCGTCCCCACCTAAAGCATTGTTTACGTTTTGGAAAAAAAGTTTGCTCAACCGTAGCATAATGGGCCAAGGTTTGAGCCGTTACCCCTAGAAGGAATCATATCCTCCACAGTGTTGATAGAATCATACTCAAATCTCAATCATCGAGGCCTCATGCACGAGCTAACTAGCTTGCGATACTGTAGGGAGAGCATCGCGCTTGAATTTCTCGGACAGAATCGCATCTAGACATATGTTTTGTTTACATATGGATTTATTAGTCATTGTTTTAAGCGAAAAAAGTTAATTCAATGAATTCAACAATGATTATCACGTAAAAATCGATTCTCTAGGCCATGGTTCTGATGGGATTTGACTCACGCATAATTTAAATCTCCAATCAGATTTGAGAATTAAGGATTTTAGCAACACTGCTTCCCTCGTCTTGAACCGAGCAACTACATGAATTCAAAAAAGGAGTAAATATCCTCTCTTGCCTTCTGCTGGACAAATGCATCAATTGACCTTTCCCGTTCGAAATTGTATCTCGTTTCATTGTCTCAGTCGATTCTTTGGCTTATTTAAGGTCAACTTTCCCAAAGAACCCATATTTTTTTAAGCCTCTAACTATTTTGAAAATCGTAATTAAAAACCGAAAAAGTGCTGCACGTGCACGAGGCGTCAAAAATATGGGTTCTATGGGAAAGTTGGCCTTAAATAAGCCAAATTTGGCTTGAATGAGCGAATCAAATTTTTTGACAGAAAAGGTCAATTGAAAGAAGTCAAAGTGATTAGCTTTAATTGTGGGTAGAAAATTACTTTAAGAAAGAAATCGCACAGGACAAAGTGTGTTTGGAAAATTTGCTCCTGAAGAATTTACTTCATTGAATTTTATTGTCTTTGTCGTGTAAAACAATGTCTCCGTATTTTGTAACATGTCAAAGGCGATCTTGTTTCTGACCCAGAGGCCGAAAGATGGTAAGTGGAAGAACTAGACATAAAAATCAGCGATTATAATTATAAAGAATTGAACATATTTTGCATTAGTTCCGAAATGGGCTTCGTGGCCGTGCGGTTAGCGACGTCAATCTAGTCTAGACGCATGTGCTATGGAGTGTGGGTTCGATTCCCGCCCGGTAAGGAGAATACTTTTCGTAAAGCTAAAAGTTCTCCACTGGTCCACTGGGTGCTGTGTAAATGTCCTATCCGTTGTCTCATGCTAGATGTTAAATGTTCAGTTTGATTACAGAACTATTATGCCAATTGACCATTATGTCAAACGACATTGGGCAACTGCTTCCCTCAACCTTAAAATTGATATTCAGACTAGTTAGGAATGCATCCGTTTGGCGGCACTAGCATATGTGCGATGACTTAATGGCAGGCTTGGCATTTGCTCGCACAATGAGCTCAATGAGCAAAAAAAAGTTCATCAAAAGTGAGCAACAACATATCACGGATATGATCAAAACATACAAAAAAGATGCTCTTCGTTGTGGGAAAAATGAGGAGCGGCTCTCTTTGAGAGAAACCGTTTGTCTCAATGAGCCTCTTTGAGGAGCATCATTTTTGTTGTTCTTTCGAACTCAACGTACAGTTAAATAAAAGCACACTTCTGTCATACCATTGCTACCCGCACAACAGTCTTAGGGCGAAGCCAGAGTAAACGCGACGTGCGATGCGACGCAACAGTGCAATTTGACAGCCTGTTGATAATAATTGTTATTCTTTTACGTGAGTCGCGTCGCGTCGCATCGCACGTCGCGTTTACTCTGGTGGGCACCTTACACATTCGTACTTTTATGAGACCAGCATAAGAATAGGGACCGTGTATAGCATCCATGAACGGGTAGAAATGAACACCATTCTATCTTTACATTAATTATTTACTGCTTCTAAGCAACAGGCAGCTTGATGTAGGCAATTTAACATTTATCTGGTTAGCAATTACAATTTGAAGTGCAAAGAGATTATTGACGAAATTATCTTATACTAGACGAACTGTCCGATCTCTCTCGGGTTTTATTTTCGATCTGCCAATCATTTAGTTCAGCGGTTCTCAACCTTTTTCTTGAGAGGTACCCCTTCGAACTTATGCATTAATTGAGGTACCCCCTATGATTTTTTGCTGTAAATAAAAATAATCGTTACTTTTCAAGTATATGAAAAATAGAACCTGAAAACTAACGGAATATATGGCTCTCCATAAACTTTTCTGAAATTTTCATTTATTTAATGTTCCCAATTAAAATTAAGTTCTTACTTAATTTTAAGCAAGTGGCTTAAGTCTCTTAAGCCACTTAAAAGTAAGCGTCCGAGCATCTTGAAAAGAAGCATCTGAGCTGCTTTAAGGTATGCTTCCAAGCCTCTTGAAAAAAGAATTCCGAGCCCCTTAAAGAGAGGATTCCGAGCTTCCCGAAAGAAGGCTTCTACCCCATCAAGGGAGGCTTCCGAGCCTCTTGGAATGAAAGGAGGTTTTCCAGCCTCTTGAAAGGAGGCTTCTGAACCTCTTGAAAAGAGGCTTCCGAGTCTCTTAAAAGGAGGTTTCCGAGCCTTTTGAAAAAAGGCTTCCGAGCCTCTTGAAAGGAGCCTTCCGAGCCTCTTGAAAAAGGCTTCCGAGCCTCTTTAGAATGCTTCCGAGCCTCTTGAGAGGAGGCTTCCGAACCTCTTGAAAAGAGGGTTCCGAGCCTCTTGAGAGGAGGCTTCCGAACCTCTTGAAAAGAGGGTTCCGAGCCTCTTGAAAGGAGGTTTCCGAGCCTCTTGAAAGGAGGCTTTCAAGCTTCTTGAAAGGAGGCATCCAAGCTTCTTGAAAGGAGGCTTCCAAGCTTCTTGAAAGGAGGCTTCCGAGCCTCTTAAAAGGAGGCTTCCGAGCCTCTTGAAAAGAGGCGTCCGAGTCTCTTGAAAGGAGGTTTCCGAGTCTCTTGAAAAAAGTCTTCCGAGCCTCTTGAAAGGTGGCTTCTGCGCCTCTTAGAAGGAGGCTTCCGAGCCTCTTGCAAGGAGGCTTTCGAGCCTCTTGAAAGGAGGCCTCCAAGCTTCTTGAAAGGAGGCTTCCGAGCCTCTTGCAAGGAGGCTTTCGAGCCTCTTGAAAGGAGGCCTCCAAGCTTCTTGAAAGGAGGCTTCCGAGCCTCTTGAAAGGAGGCTTACGAGCCTCTTGAAAAAGGCTTCCGAGCCTCTTGAAAGGAGGCTTCCGAGCCTCTTAAATGGAGGCTTCCGAGCCTCTTGAAAGATGGCTTCCGAGTCTCTTGAAAGGAGGCTTCCGAGCCTCTTGAGAGGAGGCTTCCGAGCCTCTTGAAAGAAGGCTTCCAAGCCTCTTGAAAGGAGGGTTTCGAGCCTCTTGAAAGGAGGCTTTCGAGCCTCTTGAAAGGAGGCTTCCGAGCCTCTTGAAAGGAGGCTTCCGAGGCTCTTGAAAGGAGGCTTCCGAGCCTCTTGAAAGAAGGCTTTCGAACCTTTTGAAAGGAGGCTTCCAAACCTCTTAGAAGGAGGCTTCCAAGTCTCTTGAAAGAAGGCTTTCAAGCTTCTTGAAAGAAGGCTTCCGAGCCTCTTGAAAGATGGCTTCCGAGCCTCTGGAAAGGAAGCTTCCGAGCCTCTTAAAAGGAGGCTTCCGAGCTTCTTGAAAGGAGGCTTCCGAGCCTCTTGAAAAGTGGCTTCCGAGCCTCTTGAAAAGAGGCATCCGAGCCTCTTGAAAGGAGGTTTCCGAGCCTCTTGAAAGGTGGCTTCTGCGCCTCTTAAAAGGAGGCTTCCGAGTCTCTTGAAAGAAGGCTTTCGAGCCTCTTGAAAGGAGGCTTCCAAGCTTCTTGAAAAAAGGCTCCCGAGCCTCTTGAAAGGAGGCTTCCGAGCCTCTTGAAAGGAGGCTTACGAGCCTCTTGAAAAAGGCTTCCGAGCCTCTTGAAAGGTGGCTTCCGCGCTTCTTGGAAGGTGGCTTCCGAGCCTCTTAAAAGGAGGCTTCTGAGCCTCTTGAAAAGAGGCTTCCGAGCCTCTCGAAAAAAGGCTTCCGGGCCTCTCGAAAGAAGGCTTCCGGGCCTCTTGAAAGGAGGCTTCCGAGCTTCTTGAAAGACCTTACGAGCCATTTTATGGAAGGATTCCGGAAGGCTTCGAGCCTTTTGAAAGAAGGCATCGAGCCTTTTGAAAGAAAAAGCAGAAACAAAAATTATAGAAAAAAGCTTGGCTTCCGGGCCTCTTAAAAGAAAGTTTTCGAGCCTCTTAAAATGAGGCTTCCGGGTCACTTGAAAAGAGGCTTCCGAGCTGCTTGGAAGGAGGCTTCAGAGAAGCGTAGAAGGATTTTTTCCAATTCTCTTGCAGCGAAGCAACTGAGCTTTTCGGGAAAAGTTTTCATGTCTCCCAAATGGAGGCTTTCAAATTTGTAGACTCTGGATTATATTCTGTTTTAGCCTGGTAGATTTCATAGAAGATTTTTAAAATTTGTTCATTCGAGGTTTTGCCCTTTTGATGTTTTTGTCTCACAACCCTTCATCCATTGTACTGGTTGTGGAGGTCAGGATTCAATAGGCCATGATTCACTGATCGCCATGCATATTATGTACAAGACAAAGTTTAAAAATAAAAAATTAATAAGAAATTGTCAAAACTTTATCAATAAGTTTTGAATAAAATTGTAATTCATCCGCCATTAAGCATTTTGTTCGAGGTACCCCCTGGGTTCGGCGAAGGTACCCCCAGGGGTACATGTACCCCAGGTTGAGAACCGCTGATTTAGTTGATTGAGGCGTCGCACTCTAGATCGATTTCAGTTCCGAGTTTGATGGCTTTCTTCAGAACTTATTAATCCGTTGCATTTAGACAACTTTCCAACTTTCCCCAGCAAATTGATCAACTATTAGTATGTACAAATACAGTTGATCATAAGACGAATCGATTACTGAGAGAATCTTGTAAATTGGTCCACTCGTTCGTGAGTTATATTGCCTCAAAGGAAATGCAAACTCATTTTATATATAGAGGCTAGTTGAACGTACCCGAGCTTGCTCGGGGTTGTATTATTTTGCATTCCTGTCAATTGTTGTGTTCATTGCAGCGCCGCACTCTAGATCATTTTATGTGCGATCGCATTGGGTTTTCTCCCAACTGGCCCTAATATTGTATTTAGATAGTTTTCCAGCTCCCCCCACCAGCTTTGCAAACTTTCTGAATACACAGCGGAGCCCAAGCCGAATCGATTGGTGAGGAAATCTTGCAAATCGGTCTTATTAAACCGCATGACCCCAGTGTATACCATTTCGACCGATAAATACAAGATTTGTACGACTGCTTCAATTTTGATTAAAATATACTAAGCTCTTTCAAGAGAATGTCTTCAACGTGTAAAAATAAAATGAAGCAGTCCTTAACCCGTATTATGACAGTGATTGAATTGTTTTCTAAACAAACACGATAAATACAATTACCTACTGGCTACCCTTTAGATTAGCCAACTAATGATCATAAATTTATTCGCCACCATCAATTCCGTCCTTCGAGAAAAGAGGCTCAAAGATACTCAATGAGCAACTTTTTCCTCACCTCATTGAGTCAAACCATTTAGTTATCATTGAGAAATGAATATATTTCGGAGCAACCCGAAAAAGAGAGAAACGCAAAAGTACAAAAGAGAAGAGCAAAGATTCGTGTGTCGAGAGCAGTGAGCATTTTTTCTTCTCCTGATTTGCTCTGAGGAGCATTCCATCCCTGCTTAATGGGGTGGATATTTCAAGACCTTTGAGATTTAGGAAGTTGTTGTGTTCTACAAAGTTGTTCAGGTGGTCAAAACCATCAGTTTAGTGTGGAATTCGACCGATGGGTTGCGCTGGTATACAGAGAATATCAATCTGGTTAGATGTCTTAAATCTGTCAAATATAGACGGGTGGTCAAAACCATTGAAACGGGGAGCAGTTTCTGAATTCAACCGCTGTGCGACGCTAGTGTAAAAGGAATACAAATCCGGTTGGATATCTTGAAATCTGTAAAATTTAGGAAGTTACCGTCTTCTACAAAAGTGTTTAGGGGGGAAGAACTACTGTGATGAGGCAATTTTATTTCCGAATTCAACCACTTGGTGGTGCTAGTGATATTTCGATATTTTCAATCCATAATATTTATAATGTTGCCTTCTTCCGTACAGTTGTTTGACTAGTAAGGAATCACACTTCAGGCTAGATAGCTGTTAGATTTAAAAAGTCACCGTCTTCTACAAAGTTGTTCGGTGATGAAAATCATTTTGATGATGGTCAGTTTAATGCTCAGCTACTGGGAGGGAAATACTGGTGTATGAGAAATTATCTGTTATGTTTTTTAGGTAATCAGAATATAGATTAGGTTGGGTATCCCCAAATCTAATTTGTATGTTACATTAGCTCTTGATTCCGTTAAATCTGCATCATTCAGATAGTTGCATTATTTAATAAAGTTGTTCGTTTGATCAAAACAATCATCATATTGGGTGGGTTTGAAATATGTATGATATTGGAAGTTTCAGTTTTTTATGAAGTTCTTCCAGAAAAAATGATTGTGTTGAAGATTTGTAATGCTTAAAGTTTTGTTCGAAGAGAATTCATTTCCGAATCCTAAAAACGTACCATAACATTCCAATGCTTACATCTATCAATCGATTGTAACGATGTAATGCTGGCCGAATCGAATCCACGTGAATACTTTGTATGCTAGACAAGGAATCATTAAGCCAAATAATAACTCTCCAAAGAGGTTTGCCGAGCCGGAAGAAATCAGTTCAGTGTTTATCTGCAGATCAATCAATAACCTAATCATTATATGTGAGCCAGTGGGATATCACATCATCATCCTGTATACTGCCTATGATCGCATATCAGTCCCATATTTGCTGGATTTCCTATTCATATGGGATACATATACGATTTTGGGCAGTATAGTGTTGCATCAAACTTTTACAGAATTGAACCGCTGGATAGCGCTTGTCTCTATGGAATATATTTACTATTGAGATTGATACCTATGTCAATATTTAAAATAATAAAAAAAATCCGGATTTTTCTCCGCAAAAAAAATTGTAGAAAAAGTAAAAAATATTACTTATTCAGTATCGCTGCTAAGTGGTAGAATTCCAAACTAAATTTGACTCCAAGTTTAGCAATTTTGTAGATGTCGGTATTTTCCTAAATCACACTGTTTACAAGATATCAAACTTAACAGTAATTCCTCATACACTAGCGCTGTCAAGTACAGTAGACGTTCGAAAACTGCAAGTCATTTAACTGCAATTCGATCGTTAGCAGTTATCGGACCGCTAAACTTCAAACTGGTTTCAAACTCAATGACAGCTGCGCTGGACATTTAGATACACTTTTATTGCATTGACAACCGTTTGACGTCTAGAATGTGTTGCAGTTATCGAACGGCATTCGTTAACTGAAAAGTAATCATTTTGCAGTTATTGAACGGCTGCTGTAGTTGAATTCCAAACCAAGCATGCTCGAGCAATTTTGATAAAGATGATAACTTTCTAAATTCCACGGATTGCTACATATCTAACCTAGCAAGTTATTCCTCATACACTAGCACTGCCAAGCGGTTGAATTCCTAACCAAAAATGTCTCTATATTGGTTTTTACCACTCGAACCACTTTTTACAAGATGGCAGTTTTCTAAACGGTACTGCGAAATATTTAGAGTTAGGGACAAAAGGTCGAAAGGACAAAAGGTCGAAAGACAAGACGTCGAAAGACAAAAGGTCGAAGGGACAAACGGTCGAAAAGGACAAAAGGTCGAAAGCACAAAACGTCGAACGGGACAAAAGGTCAAAAGCGACATAAAGTTTAAAATTGAGCTTGAGCTTGAGCTTGATTGACTGCTCGTAGTTGCTACTCCATTATGACCAGATCAGCTGTTCTTGCACAGGGAACCAACAGATGTTTGCTTGGGACTAGCACACATCTTCAATGTTCAAGTACTGGTGATCTCATTTGTTAGGTCATACTGGCGCCTGCCACGTCAGAATGCAAGTCAATGTAGGGAAGGGGGAGGAAATGATGATGCAATCACTCGCCCACTGCAAGCCGAATATACCTCTGCACTTGCCACGAGTTCATGCGGAATTTGTTGGAAATTAGGGTTAGGTTGGAGAGGCAGAGGTCCGTCTTGGTTAACGAGCTGCCAATGTGATAGATAGGAGAAGGTAACTGATGGAATTTCTAATTGGATGTAGGAAACGAGCTCTATAGTTCATTTCCAATTCTAGCAGATTACTGTTAGAATACTCAAGTTGAAGGTATAGGAATAGTAATGGAAACGGTATGGAAGTCCATTTCCAGTTCTAGCGATTGCTAGAACATGAGAAGTAAAGAGAAAGATACAAAGTAGGAGAATGGAACGGACCTGGGATTGAACCCACGACCTCCTGCGTATGAGGCAGAAGCAGTAGCCATATGACTACCAAGCCCGCTCCAAAAAGCGACATAAAGTTTAAAATTGACAAGAAACTAAAACGGAGAGAATTAATCCCGCACCAGAGTTCCAGTTGCCCTACACAGTAAGCAAAAACTCTGCTCTTTTGTCTTTACAATTTCTAACAATTAAATAAAAAAAATCAATAAGTATTTACCAGTAATAGATAAATGTTTGAGTTTTCTGAATGTCTCTTCGATCAAATACAGTAGACGTTCGATAACTGCAAGTCATTTAACTGCAATGCTTTTTAACTGCAATTCGATAGTTACAACAATTTTGCAGTTGTCGCTAAACTTCAAACTGGTGTCAAACTTAATGACAGCTGCATTGCGCTGGACATTTAGATGCACTTTTATTGCATCTGACGTCGATTGACAACCGTTTGACGTCTAGGATGCGTTGCAGTTATCAAACGGCATTCGTTAACTGAAAAGTAAACATTTTGCAGTTATCGAACGGCTACTGTACACCGGCGTGTGTTATACGCCGGTGTATTTTCAATGCGTGCGCCTGCTCCGTGGCTTCGGCATGCACTATTTTGACAGATCGAAGTGACATTCAGGAAACCTAGATATGCAGATAGATATGTATTATTGGCACTCATTGGATGAATTTTATTTAATTGTTAAAAATAGTGAAAAATAAATGATCATTTTTTGCTAACTGTATAGGACACTCTGTCTCGCGAATTTTTTTAACTCTTTCAGAACTATCTAGATATTCATAATATTGTTTTATAGTAATTACTCCTTCTTTGAAAATTGCTTGTTATCAACTTGTTTTTTTTTTAAACTATCATTTATTTGGAAGGCTCATTTCCCGTGAAGCGTTACGGAGCCGGAATACAATTTTTCATGATTATTATACACTAATGTTAGTTTTGGGGAACCGAAAACTCGCGGTTTGGTCGAGGTGCTACTGTACACCGGCGTGTGTTATACGCCGGTGTATTTTCAATGCGTGCGCCTGCTCCGTGGCTTCGGCATGCTCTATTTTGACAGATCGAAGTGACATTCAGAAAACCTAGATATGCAGATAGATATGTTATTGGCACTCATTGGATGAATTTTATTAAAAATTTTGTTAAAAATAGTGAAAAATAAATGATCATTTTTTGCTAACTGTATAGGACAATTAACTCTGTCTCGCGAATTTTTTTAACTCTTTCAGAACTATCTAGATATTCATAATATTGTTTTATAGTAATTACTCCTTCTTTGAAAATTGCTTGTTATCAACTTGTTTTTTTTTTAAACTATCATTTATTTGGAAGGCTCATTTCCCGTGAAGCGTTACGGAGCCGGAATACAATTTTTCATGATTATTATGCACTAATGTTAGTTTTGGGGAACCGAAAACTCGCGGTTTGGTCGAGGTTAGGGAATACAATTATACAATAGGAAAGGAAGGGAATTTAGGTGCTTAATTAATTACAATGCTGATGTTCACACAGTTTAGCGAAGGATTTAGCGATGTTTCACTTCTGTAACGAGACAAATGTTTTTTGGGAGACAGCAACGAGAGGACGACATACGAATGGGGTTTACCGGTACACAACAAGAGGAAGACATTCTTAAGGGATTACGACAGCTAAAGGGACGGGTGGACAACGATTACAGTCTAACATCAGCAACTTTCAAAAAATGGTGGACAAGGGACATGTATTCGAGATCAAGACCCGCCAACACTTCTCTAATAGGCTTTGGCTGCTTTCCTCGGACCCGAAGATATTCAGTTAGCGCTGATCTGGGCCCACGATGCTCCTCGCACGCCCACTGTTATCAACTTGTTCTTGATAGACATTTTGTCCCTTTCGACTTTTTGTCCTTTTCGATCTTTTGTCCCGTTCGACCTTCTGTGCCTTTCGACCTTTTGTCCTTCCAACCTTCTGTCCCTTTCGACGTTTTGACTTTTCGACCTTTTGTCCTTTCGGTCTTTTGTCTTTTCGACCTTTTGTCCTTTCGACCTTTTGTCATAGATTCCAACATACTAACAATAATACTAGTAATTTCGCACACACTAGCACGGGCAAGCGGTGAAATTCCCAGCTAAATCCGTAGAGGATGGTAATTTTCTAAATCTTACAGATTGCGAGATCTCAACTAACAAGTCGTTTGTCATATACTGACTGGTTCCGCCAACTGGTTGAACTTTAAAATAATTCTGCTTCAATATCACCTGTTCTATATTGCCTTTTACCAACCGAAAAACTTTATTAAAAGCGGTAACTTTCTAAATCCAATCAATTGCGATATATCTCACCCAACAGGCGATTCTTCATTTACTTACGCCGCCATGCGGATGAATTCCTAACAAGTTAAGCTCTGCTTGCATACTGGATATCGAACAATTTCTTGTAGAAGACGGCAACTTCTTCAATCTCACAGATTGCGAAATATCTTACCTTACAAGTAATTATCATATAGTAGCGCCCCCAAGCGATTTTATTCGAAACTTGTTCTGTTTTCATATTGGATATTATCATTCGACCACAAGACGATAACTTTTATAACTAGCACAAGATGATAACTTTCTAAATTCAATAGATTACAAGATATCTCACCTAAAAAATAATTCCTCATATACCTACTAGCGCCCCAAACGGTTGAATTCCATAATAAATTTGCCTCCATCACAATGGTTATTTCCTTCCGAAACACTTTGTAGAAGAAGGCAACATTATAAATCCCACAAAGTTGCGAGATAACTCACCTAACAAGTAATTCATTATACACTAGCGCCGCCAAGCGGATAAATTCCAAACTAAACCTACTTCTGTAGTCATGGTTCTCACCACCGGCGGTTTTCTAAATCCTACAAATTTCAAGGTATCTGGCCGATACGTGATACTCTGTATCATCGGATTACCGGAGGTTGCTTCAGCAAATTGTCCCGTGGTCACCCAATTATCGTCAAATATGAACGAAAATCCGACCATCATAGGGCTGTAGGTTAGGTTATTTGAGAAATACACTGGATTGTGTTTTTACACGCTTTATACATTCTTAATTTTTCACCCATCCTAAATGCTTAACGCATATTAATTACCATGTGATTTTTCTTTGAATTATTTAGGATTTTTTGAAACATGTTGCAAAGATTTTGGTGGCAAATTGAAGTCACACGAACAAAAATACGAGCGAAAAAAAATCGTGTAAAAATAAAATCCTGTGTACTCGTTGGGTCCATGTCGATATTTGACGTGAGTGGGGGCAGCAGGGACTTTGTCCAAGGGCTTGACGATCCCTCCCCAGGCCATCTGCGAGTTGTGGCGCCTGCCTAGGATGTGGTGGGGTTTGACAGTGGGCCCTGTTAAACCTCTATAAAAAGCTGTATGTATCCGCAAGTAGGCTCCGCCAAAGCGACCGTGTGCCGCTCAAAGCGCACAAGCCCAAGTCCTGGTGTTAGGTGGGACGCTAAACAGCCCTGACACGACGGCCCTCCGGCGAGACAGGAGGTTTGCGCAGGCCCAATAAGCCGCCTGGAAAACCAATAATTACGAACAATATAAGAGATAATGCGACTCGATATAATCGGCAAAGACCTAGGCGACGAATAAAGGATCACGATTGGAAGCTTGGAACATGGAACTGCAAGTCGCTAGGTTTCGCAGGTTGCGACAGGATGATCTACGATGAATTACATCCCCGCAACTTCGACGTCGTGGCGCTGCAGGAGATTTGCTGGACAGGACAGAAAGTGTGGAAAAGCGGGCATCGGGCGGCTACCTTCTACCAAAGCTGTGGCACCACCAACGAGCTGGGAACCGGCTTCATAGTGCTGGGAAAGATGCGCCAACGCGTGATTGCGTGGCAGCCAATCAACGCAAGGATGTGCAAGCTGAGGATTAAAGGCCGTTTCTTCAACTATAGCATCATCAACGTGCACTGCCCACACGAAGGGAGACCCGACGACGAGAAAGAAGCGTTCTATGCACAGCTGGAGCAGACATACGATGGATGCCCACTGCGGGACGTCAAAATCTTCATCGGTGACATGAACGCTCAGGGAGGAAATGTATAGACCGGTCATCGGACCGGATAGTCTGCACACCGTATCGAATGACAACGGCCAACGATGCATAAACTTCGCAGCCTCCCGCGGAATGGTAGTCCGAAGCACCTTCTTTCCCCGCAAGAATATCCACAAGGCCACATGGAGATCACCTAACCAAGAAACGGAAAACCAAATCGACCACGTTCTAATCGACGGTAAATTCTTCTCCGACATCACGAACGTCCGCACTTACCGCAGTGCGAATATTGAATCCGACCACTACCTCGTTGCAGTTTGCCTGCGCTCAAAACTCTCGACGGTGTACAACACGCGTCGAAGTCGGACGCCGCGGCTTAATATTGGGCGGCTACAAGACGGTAGGCTAGCCCAAGTATACGCGCAGCAGCTGGAAGTGGCACTCCCAACGGAAGAGCAGCTAGGCGCAGCGTCTCTTGAAGATGGCTGGAGAGATATTCGATCCGCCATTGGTAGCACCGCAACCGCTGCACTTGGCACGGTGCCCCGGATCGGAGAAACGACTGGTATGACGGCGAATGTGAGTAGTTGGTAGAAGAGAAAAATGCAGCATGGGCGAGATTGCTGCAACACCGCACAAGGGCGAACGAGGCACGATATAAACAGGCGCGGAACAGACAAAACTCGATTTTCCGGAGGAAAAAGCGTCAGCAGGAAGATCGAATAACACACGAAAGTTCTACCGTTCACGTAAGGGCCACATGCCACAGGCTGATATGTGTAAGGACATAAACGGGAACCTTCTTACGAACGAGCGTGAGGTGATCCAAAGGTGGCAGCAGCACTATGAAGGGCACGAATGGCGATGTGGCAGACGAAGATGACGGCATGGTGATGAACCTAAGAAAACTCGCGCAGAACATAATTTTACCGGATCCGGATCTCCAGGAAATCTAGGAGGAGATTGGCCGGGTAAAGAACAACAAAGCCTCTGAGGTTGACCAACTACCAGGAGAGCTATTTAAACACGGTGGTGAGGCACTGGCTAGAGCACTGCACTGTGTCATTACCTAGATTTGGGAGGAGGAAGTTTTGCCACAGGAGTGGATGAAAGGTGTCGTGTGTCCCATCTACAAAAAGGGCGATAGGCTGGATTGTAGCAACTACCGCGCAATCACATTGCTGAACGTCGCCTACAATGTACTCTCCCAAATTTTATGCCATCGACTAGCACCAATTGCAAAAGGGTTCGTGGGGCAGTACCAGACGGGATTTATGGGCGAACGCTCCACCACGGACCAGGTGTTCGCCATTCGCCAAGTACTGCAGAAGTGCCGCGAATACAACGTGCCCAAACATCATCTATTCATCGACTTCAAAGCCGCATATGATACAATCGATCGGGACCAGCTATGGCAGCTAATGCACGAAAACGGATTACCGGATAACCTGACACGGTTGATCAAAGCGACGATGGATCGGGTGATGTGCGTAGTTCGAGTTTCAGGGGCATTCTCGAGTCCCTTCGAAACCCGCAGAGGGTTACGGCAAGGTGATGGTCTTTCGTGTTTGCTATTCAACGAAGACGAAGTACATGATAGGAAGAGGTTCAAGAGAAGACAATGTGAGCCACCCACCGCGAGTTGGCATCGGTGGTGATGAAATCGAGGTGGTAGAAGAATTTGTGTACTTGGGCTCACTGGTAACTGCCGAAAATGATACCAGCAGAGAAATTCGGAGGCGTATAGTGGCTGGAAATCGTGCATACTTTGGACTCCGCAAGACGCTTCGATCGAATAGAGTTCGCCGCCGTACCAAACTGACCATCTACAAAACGCTCATTAGACCGGTAGTCCTCTACGGACACGAGACCTGGACGATGCTCGTGGAGGACCAACGCGCACTCGGAGTTTTCGAAAGGAAAGTGCTGCGTACCATCTATGGTGGGGTGCAGATGGCGGACGGTACATGGAGGAGGCGAATGAACCACGAGTTGCATCAGCTGTTCGGAGAACCATCCATCGTTCACACCGCGAAAATCGGACGACTGCGGTGGACCGGGCACGTAGCCAGAATGTCGGACAATAACCCGGTGAAAATGGTTCTCGACAACGATCCGACGGGCACAAGAAGGCGAGGTGCGCAGCGGGCAAGGTGGATCGATCAGGTGGAAGATGACTTGCGGACCCTCCGTAGACTGCGTGGCTGGCGACGTGTTGCCATGGACCGAGCCGAATGGAGAAGACTCTTACATACCGCACAGGCCACTTCGGCCTTAGTCTGAATAAATAATAATAATAAAAGACGACAGCAGAAAATTCACATATGCTGTACACAATACATCAGCGCGCATGCTCGAGTGTTTTAAAAAAGAAAATTGACAAAGTTTTGAGATAAAAAATCATAAAAGCTAGCTCCGAAGAGTTATTTTTTTTAATAAAGAGAAACGGCTCGGTACCATGACATAAAAAGCTTGTTAAAAAAGTCACAGTTATTCACAAGGTACACCGGAGCAGCATGAATTTCACTTTAAATAACATTTTGGATTCGCTTTGTATTTGCTGCCCAACCGTCGTCCGGGTAATAATGGATCAAATGGGGATTAGAATTGGTTACTGTTTCAATAATTTAGAATGCTAGCAAAACGAATTAAATGTAGCCAAGAACATAAAATATATAGATTAAATACATAGGTATATAGAAATCTAAATCATAAAGCTACTTTTTTGAACATTTTTTAACCGGTTGTCAGTGAGAACGACAACTCAATCTAACCTCCTACAGCCACTTTCACCCCGGATGACGATATGCAAAGCGACATTGTAAATAGTAAAAGAGATGATAAATAAAATTACTCATTGGTTCCAGAACAATCAACCTTGCGCCTCCTTCGATTACCTCTCACGCCTCTCACTTTATAGCCTCACGCCTCTTACCCTAGGATAGGATGTGCCAATTAGTCATTAAAAATCGTACCGATTTTCTGTCAAAATCGTACCGGTTGCTGATTGGGTGAAAATGACAATCGATTACTTCGATCGGCGGTATCACATTTTCAAAAGGGCAGCTTGTTGTTACCTTAGCCGTGTTGCTGGGAAATTAAATTGAAATTAATGACAAAATTCGAAAGTTTGTTTTTTGATTTTTTGGGCAAAATGAATTTATGCTAGCCTGCAAAATATGCATGCATGATTCTCAAGGGTTAGGCTAATTTGAAATACTCAATTTGAAGCATTATTAAGCAAATTTTTACCCTTTTCACTGTAAAACTCATCTAATTCCTTGTAAAACTTTTTGCTGATAGTACGTAGCATCTTTAATTACGAAATATGGAAGAAATGAACGATAAAACATTAATTTTATACATATATTATTCGGCGGATTTTGCATAAAAAATATTCGGAAGCACTGGGCACCACCTCGTCGAAGCAATCGACTGAGGAAACAACAAGGCAGTCACAATTGAATTGTCACATCCTATCCTAGCTCTTACCTATATAGGGGAACTGTTCCATTTTCCATCTCACTGAACATATATTCATCTCATCGCAAAACAAAGAAATACAGCACCAAACTCGTCACTTCTTTTTGCTAACAAGCGTGCTCACAGCTGAAAAAAAACACAAAAATAACAAACAAAACAAATTTCTTTTCATTGCTTTGCTTTTGATGAGATGGAAATAGGAGCTATAGGATGAAGTGCCGAACCGTTCCCCTATATGTATGTACCAACATAAACTCAAATTAGCTTCAGAAATTACCATAAAGAAAAATATGATTCAATCATTCGTCAATTAGGCCAGTGTCTAGATCCGGTAACCTAATTAACGCTTACACTTTCACCAAATCTCCCAACACAGACCCATACTCAAGCCAAATCGCTGGTTGGGCTACGCACCTCCTTGTTTCTGATCCGCTCTGCCAGGTCGACGGCAGGAATCTCCAGCATTTCGTTGCGAATTTCCGGGAACGGAGTCTTCCGGCGTGGCCCTCCGATGAATTTAATCAGCGGTAGTAGCACTATATTCGCTATGCGGAGCACCACTCCTAACGCTCGTAGCCACAGTTGCATTTTTCCGCGTGTTCTAGAACACTAATTCGATTCTAATCGATTCAATGGAAAATCACCGTCGACGACACCACCGACCAGAGAATCTTTAGGAAAATTCAACTTATCGTTCACAGTATCTGACGAGCGCGTTACGACTGAACCGTTGAACTTACTACTGGGTGGCGTTGTAAATTCCCAGCGGGCAAGCCGAGACGAGTAGGAAGGTGGTTTGCGAACGCTCGCAGTTAAGTTATATACTAATAACGTTACAACACAGCACCTTAGTTACAAACAGTCTTCTTAGTATAAGGCTTCCTCGTATCGGGACTTAGAACTCCTCTCTTTCGCGCACACTAAACACCTCTTTGTTATTCAGCAGCAAACTAATATGGACTAATAAATTATTGCTCGCGATTGTTAACAGCTGATTAGTACTGAAATTAGTTCAACTGTTCGTGGGATCTTTCGCTGTGTCCCACATCGAATTCGTTTCACACAGTCGATTAGATAAAGTTCTTATCACACGCAACCAAATCGATCGCACAGCGTAACGTCGATTCTGTTGTCGCTCAATTTAGCAGATTTAATTCGAAATAATTACATGGAGTGACTTGCCGTGAGTAGCTTTTACAAACTCTACTCGCGTCGTCGTTCGCGTGGAAGGAGCGCGCGCGCGTCCGGCCGGGCTAGAATCTAGGAATCGAATGATTTGTGGCGTTGTTGCAGTAGCAGCACAGCGCGCGGCCGGTTCGCGGACTGGGATTTGCAGTCGAGCGCAAAGAGCGCTCATTCAACGCATATATGGCAGTATAAGGAAAAGTCCTCGAGTCGAGTTCTAGACGCGGCTGGAGTTCACTATTATAGAAGTATGCAGTGATGTCTACATTTATGATCGTTTGCAGTGAGCCATCAATTCAATTAATTTATTCCCCTGAAGGCAGTTTGGACAGCGTTATCTGCAAACGGTTTTATGTATGTTTTGGAACGCAAAATAACAGGATTTATAAACAAGTTTTGTGCTAGCTTATCGAATCAAGGGGGAAAAGAGCAGATTTTCGAGTCTAGTAACCTTTTGAGTTCATTTAGAACTACACCCGACCGGTGATTGTTAGATTTCTCACCATTCTGTATAAAGACCTACCAAAACCTGTATAAGCATATTTGAAATTGTTAGATTCTTATACAAATACTGACCTTACAATTTTGCAAGCTTTTCTTAAAATATTTGTTTGTGAGCTTATATTTTTTGTATAAGAATCGAACAGTTTTGCATATACCCAATTCTTATATAGAATTGCTAGACAATCTAATAGTCGCTGGTTGGGTGTACAATTCCGGAGTTTAAGCGTCTTCTTTACCCAAAACAAAGAACGGGAACCCGAAATTATTCAATTTTTTATTATGCTATTTTATCAGCAGTAAGCAGACATGTACACATGATAATGAAACAAAACACGGATTAAATTGAATCCATAAGGTCTGTTGTTGATACCAAAACTGATACCGTAGGCTTATCAAAATTTTGCAGCATTTCAGCGTCAGTTGAACATATCAGATATTACATACGTCGGAATATGAAGGGTGCCTATTAGTTGAATAATACCTAAAATGCAAACGCTGGGCGATGACATACATAGCCTATTATTATATTTTTTTTTTGTTTCAGAACAGGGGTTAGTTTAGTCGAAGACGTAAGTAAGTAAAAGTCTCAACAAATATATGCAATAGTCTGTTGACAAAGAATGTCCAAAATAATAAGAATATCGAACCATTTCAACATTTAGAAGCAAAATTTCTATACTAGCTACCTTTCACAATGATCTCCTATTCGAAACAACAAGGTTGTGACTTTTAAACGCATTTAAAACAAGTTTTAAAAGAAGGCCTGGGCAAAACGCCCAAATGGTGGTGTAAAGTGACTCAATTGCCTGTAAAATAATAGTGAACGCATGGTTGTTTGTTAAAAGTAAACGCAACAGTTTAACAATATAGCTAGCTGATGCAATCTTAAAATTGTTGAATATCTCAATCATATTGATAAAATTACCATTTTTAAAAAGTGGTGATATTTTGTTGTCCAAAAACTCATGAGGCAAAACGCCTCTTAGCTGGCAGCCCTTAGGGAGCAACGCACCACGCGTTTTTTTTAATCTTTATTAATGTGTTTTTTTAATCTATAGATTAAGTTCAACACCGGCACCACGCATTGGCGAGTCTGTATTCTTATATGGAAAGTGCGTGGAGACGAGCCTACCAGGGCATTTGCTTCACAAAAATGTTAGATGTTTCATCAAAATGTGAACATTATTGGTTTTTCCTACCTTGCTATCGATTGTTCTAACACTTTTTGCGCATGACCTACATATTTTTGTCTAGTTTTGTTACGAACATCTCAAACACGGTAAATATGAGAGAAAACTCGAAAGACGTTCCCCTATATTTAAGTGAAAATTCAATAGGAAGGACATAAGTTCGAAGAACAAAAGGTCGAAGGACAAATGGTCGAAACGAACAAAAGATAGAAAAAAAGCAGATACAAAAAGTCGAAGGGATTAAACCTCCAATTGGTTTTAGGACAAAAGTCCAACAGCAGAATATTTCTAGTAATAATTATTAGCTCGCATAGTCTACCATTGTACTATTCTTTTGCTAATTCATGCACCAATTGGATAGTCAGTGTATTAAAAAAATCCTACTTGCTCCACTTTCAATTCTCGATTCCTTGGTAGACCTTTGAATGATAAATCGGTTTCCAATAACTGAAAGATTACGTTATACAGACCCCGACTTTTGTTTACCCTTAATGCTTGGACTTAGGTATACAGTATTTTTAAATCATCATTGCAGCAGCCAAAGTAAGACAGACAGTGTTTAATAATATTTCAAAAAGTGTTGCCTGACATTAATGTAATTGGAAATTTCTTTCTCGTTTCAGAGAGCAAACAATGGCGCTTAAACCTAGGCTAATAAGCCATGGCAAGTTTAATAGCTTCGCTTAATAGCATGGTCACTCCCATCGTCAATTTAAACTTATCATATCATTTGCTTATGATGATACTCCTAAACTATACCTACCAATCTTCCAACTCCTTGACATCTATGAGAGCATCGGTGAGTCGCTGGCCTCTCGCTAACCCTCGAGCACTCGCTCCGTTGTGAAAAGTACAACACTATCTAAAAAGCTCGCTTGTCGTACACAACGGAGGCGAGACTGCATGAGAGATTCAGGACTTAGCGAGTCCCGGAAGGTTAAGTAAATATCATATCATCATTTCCTTCCCTTTCCTAATAAAGGAGAAGATGGGTGTGGCCGGAAATGGTAGCTTTCATGCTTTATCATTTGGACCTCAAATTGAGGTATTAATTCCCAAATAGTAATCCATAAGGAAGCAGTTGGAGTAAGAATGTTGAAGTATATACATGGCAGCTATCAGTATGCAATAGAGTGGGGCGCAGTTGTATGGAAAAACGTCAAGGTTTTTCTGAATCGCTTTGGGACCCCAATCAACTGTGCAACATATAGGCTCGATTGGTTGCGACCTCGCATGCCGCATCGCGTTTTAAATTTACATGGAGATTAGTATGGGAAAACGTACTTTTTTACATTTTTGCTATTAGCGGCTTCAATTTATCATCAATCACGTGACTCAATACGTTAGCATATAGTCTGGAAGTTGCCGAAAGACTTTGCCGAAGAAGGTACATTGCTGGAAGGTTTACAAAAAATGTTATTACGTTTCGAAAATTGATTGTTCAAACCGTATGCAAGAAATCAATGTTTCTGCCAGCACTACCGGACGACCTATAGTTATCGAAGGGCAAAACCCATCTTCCTTCTTGCCGCATTTTTTTTCTTTGTGAAATGATTCCGGATAGCTCCCATTAGCTCTAAAGCCCTATAAGATCAAATATTTTGAAATAACACACAGTTAAATTATTGGTCTACGTAGTTCGGCAGTGCTGGCAGAATAAACGATTTTTTGCATATGGTTTGAACACTCAGTCTTCGAAGCGTTATAACTTTTTTCGTGGACGTTCCAGCAACGTGCCTTATTCAGCAAAGTTTTTCGGGATCCTTTGGGTTATACTTTAACGCAATGTGCCACTTGGTTTACGATGAACTGAAACCTCTAGTAGTACAAATGCAAAAATATACGTTCTCCCATACTAATTTCCATACAAATTTCAAACGCGATGCGGAAAGCGAGGAAGCAACCAATCGGTCCCAAATTCTGTACAGTTGTTCAGGACCCAGAATGGCTTCGAAAAACCATTGATTTGAAAAAATGACCACTCTAGACGCCCCACTCTAGTATGCAATCTACGAAATACTCCATTACAACGCATCGCAAAAAGACCGAAGGTCAAAAGGGATAAAAGTGTAAAACTACGAAAAAATGGGATTTGATCAACCATTCCTTGGCACTTTTTTATTTTTTTTTTGTGTTTTGCCATATTAGTTAAAGTTTAAGTTTTATTATAATTGTTTGATAATTGTATGGAAAAATTAGAACTTCAACTGTTTCCAACAACTAATTTTCGAGAAATGAAGATTTTAAAATTGGTGGGCGAAAACTGGGTGAAGGGTGTCTTACCCTACCTTATTTTTTTTATTTTTGCATATTTTTATTTCATTTATTTAGTTAACATCTAAACAGATTACCCTGAATCAACAATTTGGCGTCACAATACACGGTTCGAGGCCACATCTCTCCATCCTCAAATGCGCCCCACGCTAACCAAGTCGTTTTGTACCTGGTCTACCCTCCTCTCTCGCTGCGCTCCACGTCGTCTCGTACCTGCCGGATCGGAAACGAACACCATCTTTGCAGGGTTGCTGTCCGGCATTCTTGCAACATGCCCTGCCTATCGTACCCTTTCAGCTTTAGCTACCTTCTGGATACTGGGTTCGCCGTAGTGCTGGGCGAGCTCGTGGATCATTCTTCGCCGCCACACACCGTTTTCTTGCATACCGCCAAAGATGGTCCTATATAAGCTGGGACGGGACTTGCAAAGAGGACAAATGTAACTTCATCTGCTGCCAGTCAACTGCTGTCACGAACTGTCAGATACAGCCAGCAGCTTTTTGTGTGAAAGTATTGGTATCTCAACTAAAATATTCCACGTGATTTTTGTTTTACGAATACTTTTTCAGAATCCTAAATCATCCGGATAGCTTATTATTAATCAGTTATAAACGCGTGTTTTAGTCCCGGTATAAAAATCCTTATGAAAATGAATTTACTAATTCGCGAATTGGATACACTTTTATTGTGCTCAGCTCTCTATTAACAAAGAGTGTGAACCATTTAAAAAAAAGGCTGATAAATTCTTAGGTACGGGTGTAGACCTTAAGGCCGTACTGGTTGAGCCAGAACGAATACTGTGGAAACATTTTATTGTAAGTACCATGAAGAGCGTGCAACAAATTCAAAATAGGTAAATTTTATTTCGCTTGTAGATCTTAAGGCTCTCATTTAGGGATTCCTTGGTTGACCAAGTCCATTTTCCAGGGATTTCCTAAATGACTCAGCAAAATACCATAGAGAGCATGTACCTGCCTGGATAGCTGGTTGGCTACAGCGTCGATACACATATGCCTGGCGTATTGTAGAGCTCCATAATCGTCGGTCTTCATCCTCCCATATTTCTATCCATGTTGTCCTGCGCTTCAGCTATCACACTCTCTTCGTGTTGCTTTTTTTTCTGCAGTGGAATCGTTTCTCTTCGGCTCTTGCTACACCGTACCGCTCTATTGGAACGGTTACGAGCCACTAGCATTCGACTCCTAGCAACATTTTTCTCGTCCGTCACTCGCCGGCACTCCTCATCAAACCAACCGTTTCGTTGGCGTCGCTGTGCAGTGCCTAATACTTCCTGTTCTGTTGACGTCGCCGGATCCGGTGGCATCTCCTATCCGCTCGTCCAGCTTCTGGTGGTACTGTTCAGCAACTCCTTCAACTGACAAGTATTGGATATTGAAACATTCTGTTGTTTCGTGATTTCGTGACGCTGGAAAGTCGCGCCCGAATTTTTGCAACTACAAGATAGTGATCCGAGTCGATGTTCGGACCTCTGAAGGACCTTACATCTATAACATCCGAGAATTGTCGCCCGTCGACCAGCACGTGGTCCATCTGTGAGCAAGTGTCTCCACTCGGATGTTGTCAGGTGTGTTAGCTTATTGCCATCCCTCTAGCAGCAAAGGTTTCAAGTCGCAGACCATTATCGTTGGTAGCGGCTTTCCGTACCTACCAATAACATGGCGAAAGAAACTTTCTCTTCCGATCTGCGCATTTGCATCCCCGAAGACAATTTTTACAACGTGTGTTGGGCACTCTCCGTAGGCCTTATCAAGGCTCTCATAGAACTCATCCTTCATGTTATCAGGGTTATCGTTCGTTGGATGCTGATCAGGCTATAGTTGAAGAATTTGGCCTTCATTCTCAACACGCAAATGCGGTCCCTTATCTGCTTCCACCGGATAACACGCTTCATCTGCTTCCCGATCACCAAGGATCCAACTCCTCGTTCTGCTCTGTCACCGCCGCTATAGTAGATGTGGTACTTGAATGAAGTGTTCGCTATGGGATCCACCGCCCGGAATTCACGTTCTCCAGTTCTGGGCCACAGTATTTATTGAATTGCTTACACACTCACGCCGACCTTCTGCAGCTCACGAGCCAGGAGCATTGGGACAGAGCCGCCTCGCAGCTTAGTGTTCATTAAGCACTTCCACAGTTATTACCTGCGAGGTTTTTAACCAGGTTACCTTTTTTGCATTCGTATGTCATGAGGCTAACACGATGATACTTTCATGCCCAGGGAAGTCGACACAATTTACAATCCGAAAATTGCCTAGACCGGCACCGGGAAACGAACCCAGCAACCTTCAGCATGGTCTTGCTTTATAGCCGTGCGTCTTACCGCACGGCTAAGGAGGGCCCCTCCCTCGCTGGCACTCGGACGATGATCAGCCGCCCCTAACATGGGGACCAGACGCTGTTATGAGCCGCTCCTAACATAGAGAACAGACGCTCGATCGGATTTGCACCTCCGGAGAGGAGCAAATCCCCCCAATAGTTCCATAGACCATAGTTTCCACCGGGATTGGTTACCCGATCTTTCCTAAAGTTGCTCGTATCCCGGCCAGCGCCACGAGGAGGTAGGGATAGGAGTTGCTGGGTAAGAGGCTAAGGACCGCAAAATGGGGTCGATTTTATTCCTTCAGGTACGCGAAGTACCAATGGTACGCATTACCCAGCATTTTCCGTGTTTGAGAGCATGTACCACATTTGAAACAAATTGATAGACCTTTAGTTACGCGTGCAGACCTTATGACCTTATGGGTAAGGTGTGAACACATTATATCCTAAGTGCAACAAAACGCGTGTACCATATTCAAAAAATGTTGATAAATATTTAGTTACCCGTGAAGATCTTAAGCGTTAGTGCGTTAATAATAGAGAAAAAATACTTAAGAGATTCCTTGGATGATCCTTACTCCTTTGAACCTAGTACATCCGATTCTTTTTTACACGGGGAATGCGTTCCGTGTAAAAAAAAGTTTTCAGTTCAAAATTCGAAAATCCGTGTAAAAAAAGATTGATGATTTCTCAACGAATCATGCAAAATGGAGCAACTTTGCAAAAAATTTGTATGGGATTTTTTTACACGGCTGTGTAAAAACAGAATCGGATGTAGTCCTATTTCTTTGATCACTCAAAATAATTGTCACTTAATTTCCACTATAAAAATCAGGTAAGCTTTAAAAATCGACATTTGTGACGACCTTACTTGTGTCTAATAAAACTTACTCACATGGCATATGCATACCAAAAAGAAATGTAGTGAAATTTAAATGAAAACGTAGAAAACAATATCTATATTCTTTTCTAGTGAATACCACTTGTCATGAATTTTTTGGTCCCGTACGCCTCTAGTGGACGGGAATTATTATCTCTCAAACGGATATTGCGCAAACTATAATTTCAATTCACTTAAAATCTATGTGTCTGTTCATATTTCAATTCACTTAAATTTAATTACTAGTGAGACCATCACTAACAAATCATTTAACTTCTGCAAACGAAACTAGATGGAAAATATCCGCATATGTTTTCATGTAACTCTTAAGTGAAAATTATTTTGAGTGATGTCCAGAACATATGCTGTGAACAATTCCCAGTCTAAGTAAATAAATAAAAAATATTATATTGAAACATTGTTTATTAGACCTGCAACCGGTCCAATCACCGTGGACGTCCTCACGTTCTGTGGTGCCGACGTCCACACGCCTCGGCCAGCTCACCTTGGGTGCTTTCTCAGGGTCGGCTTTAGACCTCACGGAAGACAGAACAACCTCCTACTTACCTGCCAACCAGCGGACAACATGCAGGGCCAATTCAAATAGGGAATGCTCTTTGCATTTGATAGGTGTAAAAGTTAAAAATTGATGTATTCTAATTTTTATTCAACAGGGTGGGGGGATTGGGTTTTACAATTTGTCTTCATATCGGTGGCGTCGTCGCTGCAGATCGTTGGGGCCCTTCGGTGAGTCGTCGATGTGGTTAAGGAGAAAGGGAAGATGGTCACGCACCTCTTGCGCACGTGATGTACGCTGTACAGTACACGAAAGGCCTGTCTACCAACTCGGCAGAAACCCCGCTGGCTTCGATGGATGACTCGTTCGCCGACCGAATGATTTTTCCCCGCCCGTGCTTGGGCACTGATCCTATCAGGCGAGGGTTGGCAGACGTTCGTTGCTAACGTTGGCTAAGACGTTCGTTGCTAACAGGGCTGGTTTCACCACGCGTAAGTGATGCGGTTGAACGATTCTTGCAAACCGTCAGCTGTTGGTTCGCGAATCTGTGTGGCCGGGTTCATTGAAATCCGGGGGCACGCCGGGAAGCGACTGGGCGTGTTCCGAAGCGTCCCGTTGAGCGTTTGCGTGAATTTCTCAAACTCACCCAATATATCGTGGGCTAGTTTGGACCTCGCTATTAGAGCGTGTAGCGTGTTTATCGAGCACGGATATATTTTCCAAAATCTTTACCACTCAACTAAAACCCCGAATCTAGCTGTGCATAGTGCCACACTTCAATCGTATTTTAATAAACGAGGCACGAGGCACAAACGAAAAAAACGTTATATCGGCTTCCGAACCCAGACTAGAATGAACGAGCCTCTCCGAACTCAATCTCCTCCTCCTCATTTTTTCTCATCTCTCCTCTTCTTCCATCGTATTCCTCTCCTTGTCTCGTCCATTCCTGAGCTGCCTCTCTCCGGATTATGTGTTGTTGCATTTCATTTTATCTTTTTTGATAAAAGGTTGCGTTTCGCGAGGGGTACAGATTTATTTTTCAGACAAATTTGAATTCAAAATAAATTTTACATTCTCCATTAGATATAGGTTTTTTTCCTTGCTTTTTTACAGTATAGGTTTTGTATTCGTAAGATTAACAATAGAGGTAAGATTTAATTTTACTAACAATTCAATGTTTTTATTTATTTTAATTCACAACTTTTAGGTTTTTTTTAAATTTTCAATTAATATTCCCAAAATATGTTGAGCCTTATTTATTGTAACCGAAATCGTCGGTAACAATTCTTATGCTAAAATAAGCCTTCAGTCAAATTTTAGTAAATTTGGATGAAATTTCAAGGTGACTCGATTCGATTTAGTGTTTTTAGGATATTTTCAAGTTTCAAAAAAATCTAACAAGAGATATAAACGCCGAAAAGCATCGCAACAACCTCTAAATGGAAGCTTGTGTTGTGCTCTGAAAGTCTTGTGAACAATGCGACTCGTTCCGTTTAGGTTTTGACCATGTTAAAGTGATTTTCAAGCCAGCTTTAAAGTGGTTAAAAAACACTGTTTCTCTCGAAAGCTGTTGTTCTACAAAATACTAAAATTTATTACAATTAATAGCTAATTTATTATATTATTATTCCTCTTTTTTCCTGGATATTTGAGTATTACAATTGTCAATGTGCGATTTACATTAGGTTCTATATTTGATGCTTACAACAAACGACTTCCAAATTTAATTCATTGCACTATATGTTTGTATACTTTTGCCATCGAGTGCATCGTAATAATAAATGAAATAAGGATCTGCTGCTTTCTCCCCCCACCCCTCGGATTTTTTTGCCCAAAAATAATATTTTGAGGGGGCAAAAAAATAAAATTCGGATAATTTTGATAATTTTCAAAAAAATCTTTAACAAATCCAAGGAGTTTTTTGATTTTTTTTATTTTATTATTTATTTTTTACTTATAATGTTAATTAAATATTTGTAACGGTTTTATAATGGAAGTACATTAAATGTGAACACTATTAGAAAAGTCAAATGGGACTGTTATGTGAATAAGGGCAGTGTATCATAGTCAAAAATAAATGGTTTGAGACATACATAGTTGTTAAATCATGCATTCTCTGGTTGGGTGGCCCACATCTCCCCCAGATGCGTTACGTAATTTGTGAATAGGCTGATGCAAAAATTTAATTTGGTAAACCAATTCTCACCAGCTTTCGGCCACTGTGAGTGGATCAGAACTGTTTTATGTATAAAGACGCACCATCGACATAGAACACGTTTTTCGCACTGTTCGGATGCCGTCAGGAGAATGCGACCAATTTCTTTAATTTATTCAGCTCAAGTCGGTTTGGACACGGGTCGCCAAAACATTTTTTTTGTGTATTGAGCGCAGGGAGATTGTGAAGAAGTTGTTTACTAATTACGTAGAATTGTAGGCGACGGGACGGGTCAGCCAGAGAGTTACAGTTGATAAAGTTATTTTCTAAATCCACATAAAAGTCCTAGTACGAGTTAGTCCGAAATTCCCAACGCTACGTAATTTCTGAACACACCTAATGAACCAGTTTAGCCCAAAGGCAAGTTCGTTTGTTTTGAACTCGGTGACGGTTGCATATATTTCCATTAATTTCGTGAGGTACTATAAAGATGATAGGATGGGTTGTCTAACTGGACTTATGACGAAAATACAAACGTAGTATGGTCTGTTTGATTCAGTAAAAGTTTTGCGATGTTCTAAACTTATAAAAAATTACAATTTGAACATAAAATACAGGTAACATTTTTTGTATAGGAATCTAGCAACTTTGTATCGGCCAGTTTTCATAAATTTTGTTTGTTTCTTATACAGAATTGTAAAAAATAAATCAGGTGGTTGGTGTGAAAAGCTGAGACTGGAAAACATATGTAATAAGTGCGTGCTTCAAGGGGTTGTTCATATCCGTTTCTAATTCCAGTTTGAACATCTCCTCCCTTGCTACCTGTTTAAATCACCGAGTATGAATTTTACATGAGCATCCGTCGAATGGTCTTATTTTTTCAACACAATTCTGCCCAGTCAACTTATTACTTCAGCACCACAACGTTAAAGTTGCGAAATGTAATTTGTCGCAACCTGTGAAGCCGAGCCATTTGTAGTTCCATGTTCCGAGCTTCCAATAGTAATCCTTGCTTCATGGCTTGTGTCATTTCTGATTGTATCGAGTCTCATCACCTTTTAGATTATTCTTTATGATTGACTTATTGAGCCTGCATGACACCCTTGCCCAGAGGTGACGTGTCAGGTCTGTTTGGAGTCCCCTCGCCCACATCAGGACATGTGCGCTTTGTACACTAGCAGGCCCCACAATTCACGGCAAATGGGTTCGTTATGCTCCTTGATATACTATGCTGTCCCTGTTTCTCAAACGGGCGACCAAATTACCGGAGGTCCACGGTATTTTCCAATTTGAAATATCATAATATAGTCTTTTTATTTTTTTTTTCATATGCTACGCACAAATAGGCCAGTGATTCGCATGATGCGTATTTCTGGACAAGTTTTAAATGTCAAAGGTAAATGTGCGTGATTATATACCTGACAAACAGGAAACGAGACTGTTGCTCTTCAGTTTAGTATCGAATACAGGATTTTTATGACACAAATTTCAAATGTCAAACTATATTTTATTGTAATTTTATTAGGAAATAGAGGAATTGAAAATAAATCTCATCGATTGGTAGAATGTCTTGGAATAGCATTTTTTTTAAATTCTTTGTTATCGAGACTTTCAGCCCAAGGCTGGTTCGTCTCGAAATTGAAATAGCATTAAAATGGACCGGAATAAATCAAATGCGCAAAGCACCTAAAACACTCATTAAAAGAAAACGTTTAGCTAATTTGAAGCATGTTTTCTCTTACAATTTAAGCCGTATAGTACGAACCGAAGAATTTGAATCTTTAATAAAGAGTGTTCGCCGTGATTGGAACGTTAATTTAGAGGAATGAGGGATTGATGAAATACGTCATCAAATCTAATGATGTAGAGAAACTGCAGCAAGCTACACTTCAACGAAGTAAGAGGGCTCGATCTTTTGACTCTTGAAGCAGGCATTGTATGTGATAATCATTCCCTAGCAGGAAGTGTTGACTGGCACCGCATATACCTGGTCTTTGTCTGAGAAGCAAATGTGCGTTTGATTCAACTGTAAATTTGTAAGATGAGAGTGGTATGAAATAAACCAGAAAGCCGATGAGCGATGCAGAGTTCTCTGCGAGGTTGTCTGGGCACATATTACATCATCAAGTTCGATTCCCGATTAAGCAAATAAATAAAACAATTGTACAAACAAATTTCTGAAGAATCTATTTCTGGTTTTTGTTGAAAATTTTGCCAGGTCGGTAAAATATAGAACTGCAAAAATATATCTTTTTGGCGGCATCAATTAATATCGATATTTTAGAAAAGATCGACATTTCATTCAACATTCGTTTAAATCATTTTTAGAAATCTAAATTTCCGGGGTGTAAACAAACGCCAAAATATCCGATTGATTTAGTATCCAACGATATGAATTGATGATCTCAAAAGTGATAAAGGTGCAGCGGTGTTCAACAGTAAATTTCGTTGTCAAAATATATCATAACAGATCGTACTTTATCAGAAATCTGATAATTTTTCATGAATATCAGTGAGGAAATCTTCCATCCAATTGATCCATCCGTTCGTGAGTTATAATGCCTCAAGCAAACACATTTATATATATAAAGATTCTCCTTTAATAATTGTTATTTTTGCTTTTAAAAGTAATAATAAATTTTTGTTTTGTGGAAAATTCTTTATTGTTTATGGAAATTTTGCATTTTTTATGGAAATTTCATATTTATTTATTACTGATTTCTTTATTCATATTTTTTTATGAAAAATTTCCAATTCTCTAGGGGGAGTTTTCATTTTAGTCGGCTCATATTATACCATTCACCTCTATAATGTTTTTTTCTCGAAGTTTTCTGTTACAAGCGTAGTGAATGTCTTCAGGATGACTTAGCGGATAGAAAGATGTATAACTACTCAACATGCCGTCGGCAACACGTGTTCTTCTAACTATGAAGACAGACAGTGAGACCATAAACCGGAAAACGATTGTGCATGGAGGCTCACCCGCAACCGCTTTGGTTGTACAATAATCATGTAGTGCACTAACCAATTTGTACGTACATATGCCTACTTATAGCCTCTAATTTGATAGCAGATTATCACAAATGAGTTGTGCAACTTGTTGTTAATTGTATTGCATTAGGCTACAAATGCGTATTTGCGCAATCCCCAGCAAATGTAAAGAACAGTTTTACGAGTGTTTGGTGTAAAAATAAACACGATAAGATAAACGATTTTATCGTTAGATAACCATCGTGCTTGGCCAAAAGGGTTGTTATAAAAAGAATAATAAAAAAATCGTAATTCGTGATTCGTGGGTCGTTTGGCCGAATGAGTCATTTGGTCGAAAGGGTCTTTTAGCCGAAAGGGTCGTTTAGCCGAAAGTGTCGTTTGGCCGAAAGAGTCGTTTGGCCGAGAGGGTCATTAGGCTGAAAGAGTCGTTTGGCCGAAAGGGTCATTTGGCCGAATGAGTCGTTTGGCCGAAAGGGTCGTTTGGCCGAATTTGTCATTTAGCCGAATAGGACATTTGGCAGAAAAGGTCATTTAGGCGAATAGTTTATAGAAAAGTGAGAAATTAGAAACGAGAAGAGAGACGTCTCACTTCTTACTTTGCGCTCCTCTTGTTTTACAGCATACACAGAAATATATTGTAGTAACAACAATATTTCAGATTGAATTCAACAATAAATATTGTTAACTCTGGGCTAATAATATTTGTCGTTTGAGTCAATCCATAATATTGTTGTTTCTACAATCAAATCGTTTCATGATTTTAGTCACATTATTGTAGAATCAACAATATTTATTGTTGAAACAATCATCAGTGCATTATAGTTTCAATGATATAAACATATCAATTCAACAATATAATATTGTTGAAATAATAATAATTACTTTTATTTATTTATGCTTAATATTTTTTCCGATTTTTTTTCGTTTCAAGATGAAAATGAATAAAAACAAGTGAATGTACTATAGAATTAGAGGCGAAAGTATAGAATTGATAGTTCCGTTAGGATACGGCAGGCATGAAGAATGCTTTTATAGAAGTCGATTTGAAAGCGAGCGGAGGGCAATATTTGTGATGGCACATATCACACGACCTTCCTTCTGCCAAGCTCCCGTATGAAGGGGGAGGGAAGAATATCAGTGTGGAAGCTGATATATCTCCACTGGCAAAAGGAAGGTGGTTTGACTTGCTCATATGCCATCGCGTGCGGAAGGATTTGCTATCGACGAGTACTGTCTCCAAATTTCTAATATGACATCAGCATTTAGTCGAATAGGATTTTTATTGCACAGTTCTCTTCACACACACGAAATCATTAATTTAGTGTACTACCCTCGGTGGGGGCATCCATCAATTCAGCTGTTATTGGTCGACGGTACAGCAGCAGTGCCTTTCTCTGCTTTGTTCTCTCCGAGGCAGCCAAGTTGGTTGCGACGAGACGGACGCAATGAGAACTGTACAATAAAAATCCTATTCGACTAAATGCTGATGTCATATTAGAAATTTGGAGACAGTACTGTCGATAGCAAATCCTTCCGCACGCGATGGCATATGAGCAAGTCAAACCACCTTCCTTTTGCCAGTGGAGACATATCAGCTTCCACACTGATATTCTTCCTCCCCTTCATACGGGAGCTTGGCAGAAGGAAGGTCGTGATATGTGCCATCACAAATATTGTCCTCCGCTCGCTTTCAAATCCACTTCTATAAAACATTCTTCATGCCTACCATATTCTAACGGAACTATCAATTCTATAGTTTCGCCTCCAATTCTATCATGAACATGTGGTAAGCTGGAAATGATTGAGTTTGTGGGGAGGATTAAGACGATTTACAAAATCAACCAAAGTGCATATGTTACAAATGCTATCATTTTTCACAGCACAAATCCATAAATATGCTTAATGATCTGTACTGATAAAAATGCCATCATTCCACCACAACTTCAGGATATTTGAATTTTGAGTTGTTGCCTCAATTTGAGGAGACTTTATCTCTCATTAGGCATCCATATAAACATTTGTCTAAAAAATTCAAGAAAATATAATTTGTTCTCAAGCGGCTTTTTTTGTAGATTTTGACAGATGTAATGAAGGGTTTGCTCTAAACAAATATTTATTGAGTAGATATCATAGAAAGGCGATCAAGTCTCCCCAATTTTGAAGATTGCATGCGCTGTCGAATTCCATAGCAAAAATCGTTCATGAATACGCACCTCAATTCGGAAAATCTGCGTAGGGGGAAAGACGGCTTTGGCAGGTTTTGTTCTATTATTGTCAGGGGGGTTGTTGTCGACCAAATTTTATGAAATTTGGCCACAATATTCTTTGATATTCAAAAAATGTTTAGGCCAAATTTGAGCCTAGTCAGTCATAAAAAAACCCCTGCCAATAATAGAACAAAACCTGCCAAAGCCGTCATTCCCCCTATTTTGAAGTAAAAATATTTAAACATTCAGAGAGCATGGTCCTCATTAAAAGCAGAAGGTCGAGCGTTCAATCCCAAGCTTGTTGTACATGAATCTTCATAATTTTTGTATCGTTTTCTGCCGAAACGATCCTACTGTTGTTGCTGTCGCACTAAAAATTCCAAAAACATCCGTGGCACCTATGACAAATCGTTAGAGTTCTCTGCATCTTTTTTAAGTAGGCAGCAAATCCAATGATCGTAATTTTCATTTATTCTCACGAGAAGAGAATGCTCATTCACGCAGATATTCGCCGAGAATTCCAGTGGCGTAAAAATTTGATTTGCTTGCAGACTACTCATAGTTTTGAGTTGTCCTGATTTTACTGATATTGAGTAAAATTTCCGTGGGATTAAAAGAGACGGCAATAATTTTACTTAGTCACTGAGTAGATAAAAGTTACCGAGTACGATTTTCATTTTTCTTCTGAGCTCGTTCTAAGAGAAAAGAGTGACGAGTGAAAGATGTTTTCCGCCACAAATTACAAAAAAATATTCTCCTTCGACCCAAAAACGCTTGATTTCGTCTCATCGAACTTGCAATTGAAATTGGAAGTCACTATTTGGTCACTTTTCCTGCAACTAAAAGTCACTATTTTGAGTGGCTTCGGTCGCTACCAGCCCTGCAACGGCCAACGATGCATAAACTTCGCAGCCTCCCGCGGAATGGTAGTTCGAAGCACCTTCTTTCCCCGCAAAAATATCCACAAGGCCACATGGAGATCACCTAACCAAGAATCGGAAACCAAATCGACCACGTTCTAATCGACGATAAATTTTTCTTCGACATCACGAACGTCCGCACTTACAGCAGTGCGAATATTGAATCCGACCACTAGCTCGTTGCAGTATGCCTACGCTCAAAACTCTCAACGATGTACAACACGCGTCGAAGTCGAACGCAGCGACTTAACATTGGGCGGTTACAAGACGGTAGACTAGCCCAAGAATACGCGCAGCAGCTGGAAGTGGCACTCCCAACGGAAGAGCAGCTAGGTGCAGCGTCTCTTGAAGAAGGCTGGAGATCCGGATTTGATCCGCCATTGGTAGCACCGCAACCGCTGCACTTGGCACGGTGCCCCCGGATCAGAGAACCGACTGGTATGACGGCGAATGTGAGCAGTTAGTAGAAGAGAAGAATGCAGTATGAGCGAGATTGCTGCAATGCCGCACGAGGGCGCACGAGGCACGATACAAACGGGCGCGGAACAGACAAAACTCGATTTTTCGGAGGAAAAAGCGCCAGCAGGAGGATCGAGACCGTGAAGAGACGGAACAACTGTACCGCGATAATAACGCCCGAAAGTTCTGGGAGAAGTTGAACCGTTCACGTAAGAGCCACGTGCCACAGCCTGATATGTGTAAGGACATAAACGGGAACCTTCTTACGAGCGAGCGTGAGGTGATCCAAAGGTGGCGGTATCACTACGAAGAACACCGATGGCGATGTGGCAGACGAAGATGGCGGTATGGTGAAGGACCTGGGAGAACGCGCGCAGGACATAATTTTACCAGCTCTGGATCTTCAGGAAATCCAGGAGGAAATTAGCCTACTGAAGAACAACAAAGCCCCTGGGGTTGACCAACTACCAGGAGAGCTGTTTAAACACGGTGGTGAGGCACTGGCTAGAGCGCTGCACTGGGTCATTACCAAGATTTAGGAGGAGGAAGTTTTGCCGCAGGAGTGGATGGAAGGTGCCGTGTGTCCCATCTACAAAAAGGGCGATAAGCTGTATTGTAGCAACTACGGCGCAATCACCATAGTGGCTGGAAATCATACGTACTTTGGACTCCGCAAGACGCTCCGATCGAATAGAGTTCGCCGCCGTACCAAACTGACAATCTAAAAAACGCTTATTAGACCGATAGTCCTCTACGGACACGAGACCTGGACGATGCTCCTGGAGGACCAACGCGGAGTTTTCGAAAGGAAAGTGCTGCGTACCATCTATCCCGAGAGGCACATATGTTGCACAAAGATCGCAGTAAATTATATGTGACCGGATTCAGTCACAATTAGGTTGCTGCAACCAGTTTCACTTGACTTGTGATGCTTGGGATGGTGGGGTGTAGATGGCGGACGGTACGTGGAGGAGGTGAATGAACCACGAGTTGCATGAGCTGCTGGGAGAACCATCCATCGTTCACAGCGCGAAAATCGGACGACTGCGGTGGGCCGGGCACGTAGCCAGAATGTCGGACAGTAACCCGGTGAAAATGATTCTCGACAACGATCCGACGGGCACAAGAAGGCGAGGTGCGCATCGGGCAAGGTGAATCGATCAGGTGGAAGATGACTTGCGGACTCTCAGTAGACTGCGTGGTTGGCGAGGTGTAGCCATGGACCGAGCCGAATGGAGAAGGCTCTTATATACCGCACAGGCCACTTCGGCCTTAGTCTGAATAAATAATAATAATCCAGACCGTTTCGGTCTACGATGTTTACGGGTGGTAAACATTCTCGACTCTATGAGCATAGTGAATCCATTGTACTTACCACAAACGATACATACTCAAGTAATGATGGGCATAGGAAACTTTCAATTAACAACTGAGGAAATGCTAAGTTGAGAAGCAGACCAAGTTCCAGATGAAATGTAGACTCTACACTCTACTCTACTCTACTCTATTGGAGAGTCATAGAACATAAGAAGACGTTGTATTGAATTCTAACAGTTTTGTGCCATTTTATGAAGTATTTGAATGAAAAAGTAACAATAGTTGTGTATGTATGTATAAAACCTTACAGAAATATATAAACTAAGAATTTATACAACAATTGTAAGATTTGTCCTTCGGGTACATTATTATACTTTTACCTCCAACTTGGGGCCCTCCTTAGCCGTGCGGTAAGACGCGCGGCTACAAAGCAAGACTATGCTGAGGGTGGCTGGGTTCGATTCCCGGTACCGGTCTAGGCAATTTTCGGATTGGAAATTGTCTCGACTTCCCTGGGCATAAAAGTATCATCGTGCTAGCCTCATGATATACGAATGCAAAAATGGTAACCTGGCTTAGAAACCTCGTAGTTAATAACTGGAAGTGCTCAATGAACACTAAGCTGCGAGGCGGCTCTGTCCCAGTGTGGGGATGTAATGCCAATAAGAAGAAGAAGAAAAACCTCCAACATGGAAATCAGAAATAATATAAGTATTTTATCGACTAGTCCACAAAATTAGATTAGCAAACATTCCCATCATAAACGCTTGTGATGTACCAGGTAACATGAAGACCGTTACATTTTCATTTCGTCTCTTGAAAATGAAAATTCCCATGTTTTCTCAGTTTACACTATCGCATGACGATCACGGAATTGAATTAGTTGATTCGACACATATAAGCTGATGTCAGCCAGACGCACTTTGAACTCGTCGCTTTTCCTTGTTGAATCAAAACGCTTGAGGCATGCTGTGTGGGTGTGAGAGAGACCTTCCATTTCAGTGTATAATGAACTCAATATTTGTCATCCACCCCTGCGCATAATGCACTCAATGAGTGCTACCGCAACAGCGCCTTTCAGACAGACAACCTTAACTGTCTCCTCTCTTTCGAGTGCTGACCGCCATACAGGTAAGATGTGCGACAGCGTCTACTCAGGTGGATCCTTTTCGGCTTCCATTTTGGATATTCACAATGGCGACCGTACGACAGGTGTTGCGATATTTGCGCAACATCAATTCAGAACCTTTTTCCGAAAAGGATCCACTTTGAGCAATCAGGCAAAGATATATTCTTTTTTTAACCCATTTCCCGGTGAAAGCCATTCAAAAGAAGAATCGACTAAAGAGAACTCTATTTTTGTAACATCGAACAAAATGGCGAAGTGAAAAATGTGCTAACGTGTTGAAGTAAACCTTTGTATAAAAACGAACTAGTACAATCGTGTATAAAAGAAGAACATAGTCGCCTATTCTGAAAGCGGATACTAGTATCGCGCACCAAGCGGACATAAGTGTCGCGCACTTAACTGCGGATTGAAGAGATCGCGCATCACGCGGACAAAAATTGTCGCGCACTCCAATAGCGGATCGAAAAGATCGCGCATAAGCGGACAAAATGGTCGCGCAGCCAACAGCGGATCGAAAAGATCGCGCATCAAGCGGACAAAATGGTCGCGCAGCCAACAGCGGATCGAAAAGATCGCGCATCAAGCGGACAAAATGGTCGCGCTGCCAACAGCGGATCGAAAAGATCGCGCATCAAGCGGACAAAATTGTCGCGCACCCAATAGCGGATCTTAAAGATCGCTCATCAAACGGACAAAATGGTTGCGCAGCGAATGGCGGATCAGAAAAATCGCGCATCATACAAACGAACACTACCTTGCATTTAATACCGAACCGAAAAGATCGCGCATCAAGCGGGTAAAATTGTAGTAAATCGGATAAAATTGTGCAAATGCCAAGATCAAAACATACATTTATTTTGAACAAACATACCATAACACGAATTCTGCCTCGATGCCCCTCCAATTCTCTTTGTTTTGTTTTTTTTTTGGTTACCGTATAATACTATCACGAATACTTGTCGCTTTCATTACAGAGAGTGTTACATTGAACTGAGTGTGCTGAGTGCAAGCCAGTCGAAATGGCAAACGAAGGCAAATATGTCCGACCAGTCGGTTCCCTATCCGAAGAGGGAGAAATTTTGAACGACGAGGAGGAGAATTTGATCGTCGGTGGCGACTCAGCTAGCAGGAATACGTCTACAGACCATCAAGCCGATTCAAACAGTGATAGTGCTGACGACACCAGTAGCAGCTCAGACAGCGAAAATTACGTTTCTGACATCGGTGACAGCAACGCCACAGAAAAGGTCACGTGTATTACTAGCCCATCATCAGGCACAGCTTCTCAGGCTTCGAACTACATCGAATCTCATCTCATTCCTGAAACTGTCTCGGTTGGAAATACCAGTAGCGATATAACAGAACAAGCAAGAAACACGGAACGAATGGACCGGATGGAAAAAATGATCGCTGGCATAAATGAGGCTTTGATGCGTTTTCAGCCCACACCCAGAACCACTCCCAGTGAAAGTCAGGACAACAGCTGGAACCTATCCAACGATGTCAATTCTTGCACAAACTCCAGCGGAAGTAACTCCTCCAGCATTCGATGGGAACATATAAAACCGTTTCTAGTGGCATCGCTGCCAACAAAATGTGGGAGGAGTGGAACCGCTACCTCGAAAATTTCGAGATTGCAGCTTCGCTCAGCAACATGAATGACCCGGTAAAAGGACACAATTGCTGTTTCTCAATGGGTAATGAACTACAAGAGATAATTAAAGCTGCTAAACTACGACCAAGCTTGACCAACTCGGACTGCTATCGAATCTTCGTCGAAAATATCAAATGCTACTTCCGTTCGATGACAGACACTGCCGCCGAACACGAAGCCTTCTCTAGAATGAAGCAAGAGAACGGCGAGGCCGCAGTCGCTTTTCATGCGAGGCTAATGTGCAAGGTGCGCTCGTGCAACTACAGCACAGAAGACGAAGATAGATTCGTACGAGCACAGTTACTAAGTGGATTAAAAAACCGGGAATTGGTTAAGCAAGCCCGCACATACGGATACGAGACTAATTTTATTGTCCAGTCAGCGACGAGAGATGAGGCATTTCAAGCCGAGACAAACCGCCCGGACCCTTTCGAAGTCAACAGACTACATCGTTCCAAGTCGTACGATCGAGTAATCGTAAGCGGCCAAACGCAAACTCTAGAAATATGGAGACATCGAGCAAACGAATTCGTGGAAATACACCGACCCAGTGGACAGAAGAACGCCGTTCCAGATGTGCGCGATGTTTCCTGTACAGCCATCGTAACGGGCAATGTCCGGCGCTAAACCGTAATTGTAACAAGTGTGGGAAGCGCGGACATTTTGTTGCAGCATGTCGCCAGAAACAACTGAACACCATGCAGTATGATCGCAGAGAAAGATCCATGGACAGTACATCATCGAGAGAACACGAATACGAGAATGCCAAGCAGGTACTTAAAGAATAATTTTAACTGACGATGTTCACTTCTTTATCTTTTGTTTTGTTCTAATAAAGTTGAATTCATACTGATACACATATTCTTGATTATTATTGAACGCAGGAAGTTAATGCACTATCCTTAGATGACGTCTTGATAGACTGCTCTGTCGGATCTTCCAGTCCTATAAGCTTTTTAATAGACTCGGGTGCTGATGCGAATATCATTGGTGGGAAAGACTGGGAACAGCTTGAACGTGAGACCAGACAAGGCGTAGCAACGATTGAAATGATTGGCCGTAATTCAAGGAACAAATTCCACGCATATGGATCACAGGATCCGATAGTCATCGAATGCAGCTTCAAAGCTAAAATCAATACCATTAAACCATGTTCATCGGAATTGATCAAACCTGCTATCTTTCACGTCGTACTTAGAGGAAAAGATCCTCCTTGGACGGTCTACTGCAAGCGACATGGGACTGTTACTTATCAGCAACAGCGTGAACAGCTGTGAAAACGAAGGAATTTTCCTGATAATGCCAGGCGTAAAAGTAAAGTTTAGTGTCAACCTGAATATTCCACCAACTAAAACGCCTACTACAATGTGCCAGCAGCATACCGGTGAGTGAAACCATATTGTAACAAAAATACTTTTAAAACAACATGTTATAAAAAATTATTGAGTAATAGGTACATCAATGTAATAGAATCGTCTTTGATAAAATTTACAGAGAAGCCGCAAGGCAAAGACTGCACGAAATGGAATCGCGCGGAATAATTGAAAAGGCCACTTCCTGCTCCGACCTGGATAAGTGGCATGTCCGCTGTGGCCAAGGGGAGCAACGACTTTAGGCTCGTAGTCAATATGCGCGCTCCCAATCGGGCCATAAACCGTGAATACTATAGGCTACCATTGCTCGATGAGATGAGAATAAAACTTAACGGCGCCAGGTTTTCTCTAAACTTGATTTGAGTAACGCCTTTACCATCTCGAGTTATCAGAGGAATCACGAGACCCAACTACATTCCTAGCCGAAGATGGGATGTACAGGTTTACTCGCCTCATGTTCGGCGTTAATTGCGCGCCTGAGATCTTTCAGCGGGAGATGGCTCGCATTCTGAAAGACATCGATAACGTCATTGTATTCATAGACGACATTCTCATCTTCTCCGATTCGCTGGAAGGTCTTCGAGCAACAGTTGCTAAAGTGCTACAGATCCTGAAAGATAATAATTTGACGTTAAATATGAAGAAATGTGAATTTGACCAAACCAGGTTGAAATTCCTCGGCCACGAGCTTGATTCCGATGGGTTCCATATCGATCATGAAAGACCAAAAGTGTACGCAGCTTCAGAGAACCTACGACACTGTCAGAACTCCGTAGTTTTTAGGGCTCGCGTCATTTCTCAGTCCTTATATTGCGAATTTCGCAAAGATCTCGAGCCCACTATGGAACGCTACTACATCGAAGTCGTGGTTATGGGATCACGAACAAAGCGAGGCATTTAAGTTAATCAAGCAGCGGATTATAGAATGTACGATATCATTAGGTTTCTTCTCTGAACACGAAAAGACCGTCCTATATACCGATGCATCACCGGTTGCTTTAGGAGCTGTCCTGATTCAAGAAAGCGATAATCATGATTCAAGAGTAATTAGTTTCGCGTCAAAGGCCCTAACACCTACCGAAAAAAAGTATCCACAAAACCAAAGGGAAGCCCTAGCGGCGGTTTGGGCAGTGGAACATTTTCGTACTTCTTGCTCGGTAGACGCTTCACGCTCCGTACCGACGCTCAGGGAATTACTTTTATTCTTAACCGCACAAGAGAAGAATCTAAGCGAGCACTGACACGGGCCGATGGGTGGGCACCCGATTAAGCCCGTACAACTACGACGTTGAGTACGTCCGCGGTAGGGAGAACATCGCAGATACATCTTCGAGACTCTACAATGGAGAAGATGAGTCTTTCGATGAAGAAACGAGTCCGTGGGAAATTGCGACGTTAGAAGCGAACGCCGTTGAATTCTTGACGGAAACGGATATCAAAATCAAAACCAGCGAGGACGACGTGCTATTGAGGGTAATAAGCGCAATCGAATCAGGGATTTGGTCTAAGGATCTGCGAAAATACCAACTGGTTGGGAGCGATTTGGCCATCCAAAACGGAATCGTCATCAAGACAGGTTGCGCTGTAATACCTTGTCTCTTCAAGTACGAGCCTTGGAAGTTGCGCACGAAGGTCATCCATCCATTGCCAAGATGAAAAGCATTATGCGGCAACGCGTATGGTGGCCTGGCATGTCGGGAGATATTATGAAGTGGGTTGAATCATGTAAAATATGCTGCTTAAACGGAAAACCGGAAAAGCCTACACCGATGGAGAGAGTGTTTGCTCCAAAGACCGCATGGGAGTCCATCGCAATGGATTTTAATGGGCCGTACATAAAATATGGTGGCATTCTGATCTTAGTTATAATTGACTATAGATCTAGATTCATCATCGCTCGGCCTGTAAAGTCCACAAAATTTGAATGCGTACGGAAAGTTCTTGATAGTGTGTTCCAACAAGAAGGCTATCCAAAAGCTATAAGAACAGATAATGGGCCGCCGTTTAATAGTACTGACTTTGCGGAATATTGCAAACAGCGGGATGTAACACTCACATTCTCTACACCTCTTTTCCCGCAGCAAAACGGACTTGCAGAGAGCTGCATGAAATTGATAAATAAGGCTATGTGTACTGCCACCTGTAATAGCACCAATTACATTGACGAACTAAAAGCGCCATCAATGCTCACAATGCTGCAGAGCATAGCGTAACTGCCGTACCACCTGAGGAAGTCATGTATGGCCGCAGGATCAAGCGAGGATTACCCTTGATCCATCGCGGCACATCAACATTTGAACCAGAACAGCTGGAACGCAAGGACCTTGAAGGAAAACTCAAAGGAAAACAACGAGAAGACGAGCGACGCGGGGCACGGAAATGTAGGGTCACTCCAGGAGACCAAGTGGTGATTGAGCGACACAATCGCACAAAAGGAGATCCGCGGTTTTCTCCTACACGGTATACTGTCGTCGAGCAACGCAATGGTAGTCTGGTCCTGAACAGCGAAGATGGAACACTGGCTAAGCGGCATGTGTCACAAACCAAAAGAGTTGGTCAATGGCGTGAACAGAATGAGCCTGGTGGATCCAAAAACGTCGTCCACCGAAATGACAAAACACAAACAGGCACTTCTACAACTCGACCGACCCGCGATAAGAAGACACCTTCGTTCCTGAAAGATTACGTCCGTATGGTTGAAAGAGAATAAGAAAAAAATCAACAACAGCAATGTAATAATACCAATAATCAGAATTCCTTTTAGTTACTCAGCTTCTTTTACATTACATATAATAATAAAGTTGTTATTTATCCAAGCATCAATGACTACAGCTGTTACTAAGGTGACGAAAAGATAGATTTTAAAGCGTATTAGTAATTTGGAAAATATAAACAAAAATCGATGACGTATATAAATGCACGGTCTTGAACGGGAGCACGATTCGCCGTTACACACACAGTTATAACTATCGTAATATTGTAAAAGTTGTTATTCCTCCCGTTCGTTAATACTTTACCGTGAAATTTGATTGTCAGATGAAAAGGCCTTTTTCTGACATTAAAGTGGAAACGGTTAAATAAATCTACTCCAAATTAAGATCAAATAACCATGAAAATTCTTTAAAAGGCCTTTTGAGTTGGGTATTTGCACGCTGATTGCATCTTACCAAATTTGAAAATATTTTAAGCAGATTGCGCAGTTCGCTCACATTTATTTTGACATAGGACTACGTCTTGTTTTTTTTGTTATCTATTTATGCTTTATGCTTTTTTGGAGAGGAGGGTGGATGTGTGGGTGTGAGAGAGACCTTCCATTTCAGTGTATAATGAACTCAATATTTGTCATCCACCCCTGCGCATAATGCACTCAATGAGTGCTACCGCAACAGCGCCTTTCAGACAGACAACCTTAACTGTCTCCTCTCTTTCGAGTGCTGACCGCCATACAGGTAAGATGTGCGACAGCGTCTACTCAGGTGGATCCTTTTCGGCTTCCATTTTGGATATTCACACATGCCACCTTAGCCCAACTATAAATAATTTTATTCAAATAATAGATCTTTGAGCTCTCCTTCGTATTGAAGCATTTGAGGCTTGCCGTCTCCACTCATTTGCAAACAATTTTATTTGTATAAATAGACAACAAAAATTGAAAAAAAAAGTTCTGGAGTTAGTATAGTCAAGTGACTAGTTCAAAGAGATATATTTGCAAATGAACGGAACTTTGTTTGCCAAGAACTAAACATTCGCATTTTTCCGGGAAATGAACTGACAGTATGAACAAAATTTGCATTTAACGGTCAAAGTGGCTCACTAAATAGAATTGCAAAGGTCAAGCCCTCTGTAAAGTAGTTATCGGATTATAACATGACAATGCGTAAAAAATCAACTCATGTGCGCACTGCAATTACTCTCAATTGATCAAATTGCACAGTGCGCCGTCAGGAATCGATCGCTACGAAACGCGTATCGGATCGATTGAATCGAGTATTCAATGTTTGTACCAGTGAATCCCAAAGTGAGCGGTATCGACCCTTGGATGTGATTTATGACGACAAAGAAGATGAAACTAGTTGATCTAAAACCGCGTGAAAATTATGATGATAAATATCAGGTGAGGTTGAAGAAAGCAAATACTGATACTTTTCTTCAGTTAAGGTACTTTAAGGTGTGCGAAATATTAGTTTGTTGTACTCGCTTTTAAAAATTGTTTCATTATTTTATTATGAAAATAAATACATCATAGTAGATGAGTAGAGACATTATTGGACAAACTCCTTTATTGTATCATTCAACTAAGCGCTTCGATGATTAAATTGATGGTCCTTGGAATACGATGAAAACTATGAAATTTACAAAACTGCATTCATGATGGTATTCAGGATATTTCCAATATTACAGACATCTTTAAGAATTTCTGGACTCCTCTTGAACTTTCAGAAGTCATTTAACGAATATTCCTTTGAAATACGAAAAACCTCAAATAAGCACCATAAGTGAACAAAAAAATGAACTACATATAGCTTCCAGGAGGCAATATGTAGTACTAAAATGATTGGGAATCACTGATCTATACACACAAGTGAACTGACCTACGAAAAAAGCAGAATGCGAAAAACGCTAATCATGAATGACTTGCACACAGTATTAACAATATTATGCAGACTGAGGTTCTCACACTTTTTAGATATGCGACACGGTTTGCATAATCGCACATTGCTAGCGACCCACCAGGATTGGATTTGGATTGGATATAAAATGGATATGGATTGGATTTTGGGTTCGATTTGGATTAGATTTGAATTTTATTTTAATTGCACTTTAGATTAAAATTGGATTAGATTTGCATTGGATTTGGATTGCTTTTGGATTGTATTTGGATTAGATTTAGATTGGATCAGGATTGGAATCAGAATTAAATTGACTTTTGATTAATTTTGGATCGGATTTGGTTTTGATTTGGACATAAGAAGACAATTGACTTCGTAAAATTTGTTATTCTCAAATCATCCATTAATTTCTTAGATCCCAATCCAGGAGCTGGTGTAGATTGGGGGGGATAAAATATGGTCAAATTTATGAATCAAGATTTTTCTTTCGTGACCCATCATTGATCAGCCCATAACCTCCTAAGAGTCGCAACCCACAGTTTGAGAACCCATGACATAATGAATATGTTTGCTACATTCTTCATATCTTGCAGACAGTCTTATTTTTGTTTTGTATTAGCACATTTACGCAACCGATTCTGTTTCCAATAAAAAAAGTCCCTGCACAAAAAATTATAATGTTGTTTATTATTAAGATTTCTTATACTTTTTGCCAAAGCAGAGACTAAATGATATGCATAGATATGCATAGGAAAAAAATAATTGGACATTGCAAAACTTATACTTTTCATTAACTTATGAATAGTATTATAGCCATTTTTATGTGAGATCATTTACTCGATGGCATAACGAATGGGTTTCAACATAATGCTATTTCCAGACAGGGTGAGTGAATTGAGCAAGTAGGGGAATATATCAAATTTTTAATATCACGTTGCATGTTTTCGCATTAATTTATTTACATTGGCATTACTCTATATATTACCCTATAGGAGCGGTTCCTTTATCAGTGCTGCCACCTGGAAAAATCTCGAGAAAAAGTAGAATCATGGAAATTCGTATCTCAAGTATTAATTGTTTATTCAAAAAAATATATATATATATATATATATAAAATAAATATCGATATATCATGTCTATTTTGTGTGCTTTCAAAAATTCTAACCCCTTAAACCAAGATTTTTTTTGGAAAACATCTTCAATTTTTGTTTTATAGCAAAAATATACTTCATTTCCTATTCTACTTTTTCTCTCGATGACAGCTGAAGGCAAACACCTGGGCCAACAACCTAGCTCCTTCTTTCCGATGGTCGATACACTACAAACTGGAGAAGTTTCAAGTTACATTCACATGAAAGGTCCAACAACCCGTCTGTGATGAACAGTCGGCTGAGAGTAAATTACCTGCCGTGCCTTGAGCAGAGTGCCCAACGAGAACATGTTTGCCATGCGATGGAGCATTCGAACTGATCGGTCAAGTTCAAGGTCGCGCCAATGCGTACCGTCGGTACGTATTCTATATAAGGTACGTACAAGTGATCCGCTCACCTGGCTGGATTTGGTTGGATGGTTCTGATAGTATCCCATGCCTATTCGGTACCTGTTGGTAGGATATTCATCATTGTTTCTCGAAGATGCGTTAAACAAAGGTAGACGAGCCTATCTAAACCGGTCACACACAAACACGAAAACCAAAATGTTAAATATTGGCCAGGAAGTGAATCGATTACTATGAGGCATTTTTATGGATAAAAAACCGGTTGCGGCAGGTCACGAACAACGTTGCACTGTTTACAGTTATTTTATCAATTATCGATCATTGATTGAAAATCTATATGTATCTCTAATACTTAACTCTCCTGCTCAACAATGTCTTCAGTTGATTGCTTCTGCTGTAGAATACTAAATCGATGCCGAATTGCATTAGTCGATGGCGTAGCTGGTGTGTGATGTGTTGATCATAGGGGACCGATACCCTCTTCATTGGTTCATCGATCGGTGACACCCAAGCAGCACGTGCAACATCTTTCAAATAGCTGTTTGTTCCTAAGAAATTGCATTGAAGACACTGGCAATACATCTAGTCACATTAAAGCCACTTTCCAGTTCCAGAAACACACAATGTTCCATTTCTGTTTAAGTGACGTTGCAAAATACAACGCATCTGACTTTTTGGGTGATTTGGAATTCAGTGTGTTTCATATCTGAAACAAAACAGATAAGTTGCAGAATTAATAACACTTTGGTTCATTGCTGTTACGACAATGTTTCTGTTGTGTTGCAAAAAACTTTTAGCTCAGTTGAGCAGTGTTTTATTTCTGACATGTTCTGTATAAGGTACAATGAAGTTTCAAATGACGTTGTTGTTTATGCAGTGCACTTGTAGCAGAATCTCAAAATAGAATTGATGGTGTAATGGTTATAGTGAAAAGTTACAAATCTGAAGGTCCATGGTTCGACTCCCGGTTGGTTTTTGTGTTTTTATTTTCATAAATTAATTATTAAATTTATGTTGCAAATAGGCTCCACCTCTTGCGCTTTTTTGTGTCACAAAGGAGTTCCAAATACGACGCGTTGTGCATAACATAGACTTTTAGTAAGTCACACCACAGTTGTTGTTATTCACTGTGAAACAAGTGGTGTTGCTTGGGCAGTGTTGTCAGTTCGTTTCTTCGTAGGTTCCTCTGCTTCTTGATGATGATTGCTTGTATTGTTCTCTCCTTGCATCCGTTGATTTTCCGCTGTTTCCATGATGTGTTTTAGCTTCTTCGTTTTTCCTTCTTCGCTCTTTTCGATCGTCCATGTATCTCCACCATTTTTCGGGTAGTACTCTTTGTTCCTCTAGGTCAGCGGTTCTCAACCTGGGGTACCTGCACCCCTGGGTGTACCTTCAATTTCAATCAATGTAATAATGATTTTTGAAACTTTGTTTTGTATATAATATGCATGGAGATTATTAAATCAAAGCCTTTTGAGTTCTGCCTTCTACAACAAGCACAGTGTATGAAGGGCTGTGCGACAAAAGATCAAAAGGGACAAAACGTTGAAATAACAAATTATAACAATCTTCAATGTAATCTACCTATCGAAACAAAATATTGAATAATATGTTAACAACATGCTCATGAACTAAAATCTAAAGTCTGAAGATACGGAAACCGCACGGTGCTCCCTGACCGTTATTAAGAAAAAAATTCTCCATCAAAACTAATACCCGAGCTGAATTCTGAGGCTATACTGCATCTCTGGCCGAAATTTGAAAAAATGTAGGGCCCGTTTTGAAGTTACGCCCTTTTTAAGACGTAACTGATATATATCGAAGAAATGCAAAGGATTCTGTTTCAACACGATCTAAGTTGTATCCCCATCTAAAATGTTTATCGTATATAAATAATCATCTGACTTTTCTCTGGATATTAGTGGTTTTAGGAACATGTTGCATGGTTTTTGGTCATAAATTAAAGCCACACGATCAAAAATACGACCGAAACAAAATCGTGTGAAAAACAGAATTCTGTGTATAACATCTCATCAAATACATATTTCTCAACTTCCAAGGCATCGTCAGCGATAAAAAAAAGATTTTTTTTTGTTACAGCCATTAGAATTCTATACAAAATTGTTGACTGTAATAGTAATATGAGATTTGTCTAAGAACATTTAAAAATAAGATTAGCTTCATCTTAAGTCTGCATTCAATCCTAACCAACTACGTATGATTAACCCTTTTTAATTATGTTTAAATTCAATGGACAATATCAAATGCACACATACCTTCTTTTCGCAATAAATTTCAGCTCGCAAGAGATGGGTTTTATACAACTTTGGCGTATATGCCGATATATGCTCATTGTGCCATCCCTGCCCAGTGCCCATGGCCGAATGTAGTAAAAATCCTTTTATATGAAACTTTGGGGTATGATATTTGGAGGTCTTCGAAGATCCTAACTTTCCCAGGAGACAATGAACTTATCAATTGCGACATAGAATCCAGGGGTTTATATGAGGAGTTGCAAACATTTTGAAAATGCTTCAAAACCTTTAAACAAAAAACCACAGATGTCATTCACATAGGGTAAATTGTACCACTATTAATAACATGCTCCGATAACGCCAACAATTTTAGATTTAGAGAAATGACATATCTATTAGAAAAAGGGCTACTTGTTTATATAAAAACACAATTGTACATAACATGTGACAAAAGTTATTCTATACAAAAGTTATTGTTACGTGTCATTTTCAATGCTCTCGTGCATGCTTACTGTCATTTAACAAAAATTAAAGCAACGCAATTTGCACTTCAATTCTATGTTTATGATTGATATTAGTATGGGTACATGCATTCAAGGAGCAGTAACCCATCTGTTCTTTACTAAGCTTCATCCATACATACGTCAACAAACTTAATCAAATCCGCATTATTTTACCAAATGTGCGCAGCATCGAGAAGATAGTGGTATGCTCAGTGAAGCCATTTTTATGCTTAAGATACCTTTGAGGTATCAGACATATTCCCTGGTAACATTTTGGTTTTATACTGGTTTTATAACACTCTTGTAGAGTAAATTATGATCTTGAAGAGCGTTATAAAACTTAAAATGTTACTTGGGTTATTTATTTAATCAGACTAAGGCCGAAGTGGCCTGTGCGGTATATAAGAGTCTTCTCCATTCGGCTCGGTCCATGGCTACACGTCGCCAATTACACAGTCTACGGAGGGTCCGCAAGTCATCTTCCACCTGATCGATCCACCTTGCCCGCTGCGCACCTCGCCTTCTTGTGCCCGTCGGATCGTTGTCGAGAACCATTTTCACCGGGTTACTGTCCGACATTCTGGCTACGTGCCCGGCCCATCGCAGTCGTCCGATTTTCGCGGTGTGAACGATGGATGGTTCTCCCAACAGCTGATGCAATTCGTGGTTCATTCGCCTCCTCCACGTACCGTCCGCCATCTGCACCCCACCATAGATGGTACGCAGCACTTTCTTTTCGAAAACTCCAAGTGCGCGTTGGTCCTCCACGAGCATCGTCCAGGTCTCGTGTCCGTAGAGGACTACCGGTCTAATTAGCGTTTTGTAGATTGTCAGTTTGGTACGGCGGCGAACTCTATTCGATCGGAGCGTCTTGTGGAGTCCAAAGTACGTACGATTTCCAGCCACTATGCGTCTCCGAATTTCTCTGCTGGTGTCATTTTCGGCAGTCACCAGTGAGCCCAAGTACACAAATTCTTCTATCACCTCGATTTCATCACCACCGATGCAAACTCGCAGTGGGTGGCTCACATTGTCTTCTCTTGAACCTCTTCCTATCATGTACTTTGTCTTCGATGTGTTAATGACTAGTTCGATCCGCTTTGCATCCCTCTTCAGTCTGATGTAGGCTTCCTCCATCTTCTCAATGTTACGTGCCTTAATATCTATGTCGTCGGCGAAGTCAAATAGCTGGACGGACATATTGCAAATTGTGCCACTCGTGTTAATCCCTGCTCTTCGTATTACCCCTTCCAAAGCGATGTTGAATAGCAGACACGAAAGACAATCACCTTTGCCGTAACCCTCTGCGGGTTTCGAAGGGACCTGATAATGCCCCTGAAACTCGAACTGCGCACATTACCTGATCCATCGTCGCTTTGATCAACCGAGTCAAAGCCAGTTTATCCGGAAATCAGTTTTCGTGCATTAGCTGCCATAGCTGGTCCCGATTGATTGTATCATATGCGGCTTTGAAGTCGATGAATAGATGATGTGTGGGCACGTTCTATTCGCGGCATTTCTGCAGTACTTGGCGAATGGCGAACACCTGGTTCATGGTGGAGCGTACTCTTATAAAACCCGCCTGGTACTGCCCTACGAACTCCCTTGCAATTGGTGCTAGTCGACGGCATAAAATTTGGGAGAGTACCTTGTAGGCGGCGTTCTGCAATGTAATTGCGCGGTAGTAGCTACAATCCAGCTTATCGCCCTTTTTGTAGATGGGACACACGACACCTTCCATCCACCCTGCGGCAAAACTTCCGCCTCCCAAATCTTGGTAATGACCCAGTGCAGCGCTCTAGCCAGTGCCTCACCACCGTGTTTAAATAGCTCTCCTGGTAGTTGGTCAACCCCAGGGGCTTTGTTGTTCTTCAGCCGGCCAATCTTCTCCTGGATTTCCTGGAAATCCCGGGCCGGTAGAATTATGTCCTGCGCGCGTTCCCCAGGTCCATCACCATACCGCCATCTTCGTCTGCCACATCGCCATTCAGGTGCTCTTCGTAGTGCTGCTGCCACCTTTGGATCACCTCACGCTCGTTCGTAAGAAGGTTCCCTGTTTATGTCCTTGCACATATCAGGCTGTGGCACGTGGCCCTTACGTGAACGGTTCAACTTCTCATAGAACTTTCGTGTGTTATTAGTGCGGTACAGTTGTTCCGTCTCTTCACGGTCTCGATCTTCCTGCTGGACGCTTTTTCCTCCGGAAAATCGAGTTTTGTCTGTTCCGCGCCTGTTTATATCGTGCCTCATTCGCCTCGTGCGGTGTTGCAGCAATCTCGCCCATGCTGCATTCTTCTCTTCTACTAACTGCTCACATTCGCCGTCATACCAGTCGTTTCTCCGATCCGGGGGCACCGTGCCAAGTGCAGCGGTTGCGGTGCTACCAATGGCGGATCGAATATCTCCAGCCATCTTCGAAAACGCTGCGCCTAGATGCTCTTCCGTTGGGAGTGCCACTTCCAGCTGCTGCGCGTATACTTTGGGCTAGCCTACCGTCTTGTAGCCGCCCAATATTGTTGCGGCGTCCGACTTCGACGCGTGTTGTACACCGTCGAGAGTTTTGAGCGCAGGCAAACTGCAACGAGGTAGTGGTCGGATTCAATATTCGCACTGCGGTAAGTGCGGACGTTCGTGATGTCGGAGAAGAATTTACCGTCGATAAGAACGTGGTCGATTTGGTTTTCCGTTTCTTGGTTAGGTGATCTCCATGTGGCCTTGTGGATATTCTTGCGGGGAAAGAAGGTGCTTCGGACCACCATTTCGCGGGAGGCTGCGAAGTTTATGCATCGTTGGCCGTTGTCATTCGATACGGTGTGTGGACCATCCGGTTCGATGACAGGTCTATACATTTCCTCCCTTCCTACCTGTGTATTCATGTCACCGATGCCGATTTTGACGTTCCACAGTGGGCATCCGTCGTATGTCTGCTCCAGCTGTGCGTAGAACGCTTCTTTCTCGTCGTCGGGTCTCCCTTCGTTGCACGTTGATGATGCTATAGTTGAAGAAACGGCCTTTAATCCTCAGCTTGTACATCCTTGCGTTGATTGGCTGCCACCCAATCACGCGTTGGCGCATCTTTCCCAGCACTATGAAGCCGGTTCCCAGCTCGTTGGTGGTGCCACAGCTTTGGTAGAAGGTAGCCGCCCGATGCCCGCTTTTCCACACTTTCTGTCCTGTCCAGCAAATCTCCTGCAGCGCCACGACGTCGAAGTTGCGGGGATGTAATTCATCGTAGATCATCCTGTCGCAACCTGCGAAACCTAGTGACTTGCAGTTCCATGTTCCAAGCTTCCAATCGTGATCCTTTATTCGTCGCTCAGGGTCTTTGCTGATTATATCGAGTCGCATTATCTCTTATGTTGTTCGTAATTATTGGTTTTCCAGGCGGCTTATTGGGCCTGCGCAAACCTCCTGTCTCGCCGGAGGGCCGTCGTGTCAGGGCTGTTTAGCGTCCCACCTAACACCAGGACTTGGGCTTGTGCGCTTTGAGCGGCACACGGTCGCTTTGGCGGAGCCTACTTGCGGATACATGCAGCTTTTATAGAGGTTTAACAGGGCCCACTGTCAAACCCCACCACATCCTAGGCAGGCGCCACAACTCGCAGATGGCCTGGGGAGGGATCGTCAAGCCCTTGGACAAAGTCCCTGCTGCCCCTGCATAACCCTACACCTTAAACCCATAAATCTGTCCAGTTAGTTTTAACATTGCTTTTATGTAATGCTAACGAACAAAGAGTGTTCACGTGGATTGAAAAAGGAGGACACTTCATCAATCACTATCCTTGTCGGGAATTGAATGTATTTCTCACAGCATGCACGACTTTTTCAATTTTTATTGATAGCTGAATATTTACAATAGTCCTGGAAACGCCACTCTCAAGTATTTGTCGGCTTCGCAATTAGTCATTATTCCTATTATCAGGTTTATAATCTTAAGGTCACCTGCAATAATGTACTCAAAATCGTTCAATTTAACAAGCTGTTCCATATAAATACGGTTCGAATTTTCCGGTAATCAGTGTGGATACAAAGATAGCACTTGTAGCCGATTGTCGCCAGGTTTTGAAATTTTGGTTTGATCTGGAATTATTTAAATCGATACCATTTTCAATAAACACATTTTCGTCAAAGATATATCTACTGTTTTTAATACATTGAATCAAAGCTGGTACATCATTGTAGTATGCAACTGGTATATCAGCAAACTACACCCGATTCTGTTTTTACACGGATTTTTTCACACGGCCGGGTAAAAAATTCCATGCAAAATTTTTGCAAAGTTTTTTTTTAAGTCTTTCTTAGGGAGACTTTCAGCCCGAGGCTGGTTCGTCTCCAGAATTTTGCAAAGTTGATCCAGTTCAAAATTTGAAAATCCGTGTAAAAAAGTTTTATGATTTCTCGACAAATCATGCAAAATGGAGCAACTTTGCAAAAAATTTGTATGGGATTTTTTTTACACGGCCGTGTAAAAACTGAATCGGGTGTACTTTTATTGTTGACGACTCAATGGAAGTTGAGAAATATGCATAAGACGAAATATTATATTGATTTTCTTCGATATCATACAGTTACGTCTTAAAAAGGGCGTAACTCCAAAACGGGCCCTACGATTTTTTTCAAATTTCTCCCAGAGATGCAGTATAGCTCCATACTTCAGCTCCGGGTATTAGTTTTGATGGAGATTTTTTTTTGTTAATAACGCTCAGGGGAGCACCATGAAACCTCCATGTGAGAGGCATGAAGGCTATATAGCTCGTAAGTCTTCCTTCAAAAAGCTCAGAAGCATTCTTTTGAGTGGCTAAAAACCGCCTTTCAAGTGGCTTGGAAGCCTTTTTTAAGGCACGGTAGCCTACTTTCAAGAGGCTTGGTAGGCTCCTTTCAAGAGGTTCGGAAATTTCTTTTCAAGAAGCTGGGGATTCTTCTTTCAAGGGGCTTGGAAGCTTAATTTCAAGATTCTTAGAAGCCTTCTTTTAACTGGCTCGGAAGTTGCCTTTCTAGAGGCTCTGAAGCCTCCCTACAAAATGCTCCCTAAAAGAGGCTCGGAAGCCTTTCTTCAAGAGACTCGGAAGCAACAAAGGGCTTGTGGCGACCCAAGTACTCTCGCGTGTGTTTTGTCCTGGATTTTTTTGATGGCTGCCAAAGCAGCGAAGAAAGTCCTCCGATTGCCGGTTTTTGGTCCTTCGAGCCGGATCGAAGGCCAAATCGCGGTCGGAAAGTGCTACAAAGTGCCGGTAATAAAGTGCTGACCGCTGGTCAATTGTGTAGCCATCAGGGATTGATATTTTGTGTAATTCTCAAGGAATGTAAAATAACAACATTGCTAATGACAACACCATTATTCTCTCTTGTAAATGTTGGGACAAACTCAACTCGCAATAAGCGTTTGTCCCAAACTGCAACAGAATAGGACAATGCTCGCCTGCCACGCATTTTGAGATGTAGTCGGTTTCCGATGATGTTTTTGATTAAATTATTATCAGTTATCATAGATTAGACATAAACATAACCATCTGTTAACATTATTTGCGTTTTACTTCTGAAATATACTAGTTATCGCAGTTTGAAAAGTTCACAACAATTACCTCTCCATGTTTGTTGCAAATAAAATGGAACGCAACAATGTCTTTTATCCTTTGCAGATGATGGGGACAAAGAGTTATCGCTATTTTCTTTTGTCGCTTGTTTTTGCATTTTTCAGCGACAATTACATTCCTTGGTAATTCTATAAAGCTATCATGATTAAAGATTGATATTTCAGCCTGTAATCGCATAACTGTCCCATATGAATAAAGATTCCAGCAAAGATGGGACAACTATGCGGTTACAGGCAGTATACTCCATGATAATTTGTTTTAAAAGCTCCCCAACAAACATTATAAGCTATTCAAAGATTTATTCAGCCAAAAATTGGGTTCTTCAGCTAAAAAAATTGCTTATTCTGCTTAAATTGTTTGTTGGGTCCAAACGCGGGGAGCACTGTATATGTATTTCAACTTGTTCTACACAGCTGTGCGGTCCACAACACAAAATGAGCCCCGCGATTTTCTGAATTTCACGGAACTACAGGGCATTCTCGTTCGATGACTGAGTGAGATCTGTATCGCCCTGATTGTCAGTGGAAGCGGAAGGCCGAAGTGGCCAATGATGTGGTGATGAAAGAGAACGATCAGAAGCAACAACGTAGACATGCTGGATATTATCGGCTATAATTGAATATAAAATCTACCTTAAATTACGTTCTTATTAGAAATTAGCACAGTTGAATTGGGTCCTGAAATGAAGGATCGATATTCGATGTTCTTTCAGGGAACTTTCGACTCACAAATCGGAAGGAACATTGTTTAATTTGAATTGTAAAAATAGATGGAAAATGCATCCTTGACATTTTCGGTCATGTTTGACGTATGGAATAATATGATTCAAACCCACTAGAAAAGCAGCGCAGGGCAGCAACTTTTGACAGTTAATATATGGGCCTGACGTTTTGGGCTGATGGTACATTCGGTCTGAAAAGTTGCACAGCCTAAAATTTGCCTTAAAATGTCTCAAACGCAAAAATATTATTTTTACTGATTTGGGGTCGTTCAAAGGAGGGAATTTTGAGTTTTGTGACAGTTTGTGACAGGGGGAGGGAGGGGGGTCTTATGTGACGTCCATCCACAAGAAAAAAAAAATACTAAAAGCATTTTAGGAACAATTTACATTTTAAAAACATATTTAAACTGTTAGTAAGGGGCATAACTCATTATCACATGAAGGGGGAAGGGGGGTCAAAAATGCTAAAAAACGATGACCGTAATTTTTGAACGATCCCAGAATTTGTATAACATCGGTTCAAGTATTCTTGACCGATGCACTATCATTTGCAACCATAAACAAGGTAGAGCTTTAGGACCCAATTGAAAATTAGCATAAACATAAAGTTTCATGAACTAGGTAATACTACATATTCTCTTATTTGATTCTTACACGCTAAAACCTAACCCTTGTACATCACAGGAAATTACAGTGAGTCCAAAAAGTATTCGTCTAGCTGTGTGTTTTCTAGAAAATGTCGAAGATAGAATCTAGTAAGCTCAAAAAAATAAAACTATCGATTACATTGTGTAGTAATTTAGTTTATTGAACGGCTACTCAGTCTTGCACTTATTACAACGAGTTTTTTATTTACCCGACGTTTCGACACGGGGATTGTGTCTTTTTCAAGGGGACGACAATACGACGACAAACAACAAAAATATTTTCCCCTTGAAAAAGACACAATCCCCGTGTCGAAACGTCGGGTAAATAAAAACTCGTTGTAATAAGTGCAAGACTGAGTAGCCGTTCAATAAATTAAATTAAAACGTACAGTCGATCCATAATCAGTAAATTGTGTAGTAAATTAATCAACTCATCTTTATTGTTAAAAATCAAACAGAAAAATAAAACAATAACACAAACAAAGGTAACAAAACATAACAATTCATTAAACACGGGCGCAAAAAGTATTCGTCTAGTCAAGTTTAGCGCGCTTTTGAAACGAAAACAGGATTTATAGAATGAAATTCAATATTTCGTTGGATTCCTCTGTGTATCTATGACGAGCTGTAGTTCTTGTGGCATGGAACAGACCAAATAAGCCGTAATGTGGGACGGAATATTCTTCCATTTTTCTTCAACACTAATTTCAATTCGTTGTTGTTGGAAATATGACTTTCACGAATTTCACGAAAAGTTTGTCGTCCAGAACCTTCTAATGGAGTTAAATTGGATTCATATCTGGGATCTGAGAAGGCGTTTTGAATTGATTGGGGTATTATAGAGTAGCTACAGCTACAGTATTTTGGGCTGTGTGCTTGAGGTAATTATCACCCCTGTAAGATGTTTGTTTCCTGTAAGCCCAATTTCTCAGCACTGGCGTTCAAATTTTCTTTTCAAAATGTGGATGAACATTTTGTGATACATAGTTCCTTCCAATAATGTGAAATTTTCCTGCACCGGTTGCGCTCAAGCACCTCATAGACCATGACGGAGCCCCACCATGCTTAACTGCTTAAAAGAGATTCTGCGGCTGTATCTCAATATTCATTTTCCGCCATACCATACATCGGGCATTTGATCAAAATATGCTGTACTTGCTTTCGTCAGATAACATGACTTGATTCCGAAAGTCATCCTTCTTCCAGCGATATTTTTAGCTGAAATCGAGCTGTTTTTGATAATTTGATGGCTCACTTGAATTTTCTTCCATGATACTCTCCCATTATACCCATACTTTTCACAGGTATTTCTGTTCGTATTGGTTCATATCTGAGCACTTCTTCTCTCCAACTCACTTACCTATATGGGTGAACTTTGTTTTAGGGATTTTTTTTCTATTTTCCGCACAATAAATCGCTTATCGTTATCAGTTTACCATCGCTGATGACCACTCTGTTATTTGTTTTGATAGATTTTTGTGGCGCTGATGCGATCAATAACCAATAATTTATTGGCAGTGGCTGATTTTCTACTCGCCGCCGTCACATCCAGGCGCTATAGTATATGCGCAAAACAGCCAGCAAGACCGCCAGAATTTGTATGGCGAAAAGTCATCTAACGTGGGTTTTCTCAAAATAAGAAACTTTTCATGAAAAACTATTTGGTACCGATTATGCAGGAAGGTGTCCGCTACCATGCCTACCAAATATTTTTTTGATGAAAGTGCTTATTTTTGAGAAATCGAGCCTTAGATGCTATTCGCCATACTGATTTCAGAAAGTTAACTCCTAGTGTGCCGCTGTAAGCACGCTCAAAGCAGTCGATTCATTAAATGGTTGAATTCTTGCTACCCTTGGTCTACCCACATTTCTTGCAAAGTCATAAGTCAACTTGCACTAATGAATTATTGGCAGTGGCTGATTTTCTACTCGCCGCAGCCACATCCAGGCGCTATAGTATATGCGCAAAATAGCCAGCAAGAGTTAACCGTCAGAGATTAGTATGGCGAAAGACATCTATCGCTGCTTTTCTCAAAATTAGGAACTTTTCATGAAAAACTATTTGGTACCGGTTATGAGGGATGGTGTCCGCTACTACGCCTACCAAATATTTTTTCGATTAAAGTGCTTAATTTGGAGAAATCGAACCTTAGATGCCTTTCGCCATACTGATTTCAGAAAGTTAACTCCTAGTGTGCCGCTGTAAGCACGCTCAAAGCAGTCGATTCATTGGACTCATCTTTTTAATTTTCCCACCCATAGTGCTTCTATTTCCCGCGCCAAGTTCAAACAAAACAAAAACATTTTTTGATCTGTCATTGAATATTGACAAAAATGTTGCTAGACATCACTAGAGTGTGCTAGTGTAACTACATGCGAATAAAACTATTATATTCGTGTTTCACTCGATTATTTTCTGAATAGACGAATACTTTTTGAGCGAGCGAAATTGACGAAATTTAGATATTCTCTACACACCAGAAAAAGTAATTGAAATTTCTATTTGTTTTTGAATAATAATCATGTGTTGATAAGATCTCTACCAAATTTAGAAGAAATTTTTTTGATTTCACTTCTATCACGCTTAAGTTTTACATTTTACTAAAGAATATGCAGCTAGACGAATACTTTTTGGACCCACTGTATAAACTCTAATAGTACGGCTGAACATCGACCAAGGCTGCCGATTATGGAGATCTACAGTACGCCAGGCATAGGTGTATCGACCTGTAGACAACAAGGTATCCAGGTAGGTAATAGTACGGCTGAAATCGGCTTAATTGCAATAGTACGGTTAAATTCGTTATTAATTGTAGATTATACAAGTAAGTACATGCGCTCTGTATGTAAATGATTTAAATCTACTGAACTTAAATAACCAGGATAATATCACATAACATATAGGCATCTTTCCCTTGGAATGTGGTCCCTCCATGATTTTGGAACGCTGGCGAACCTAGCGGTGGAAGTCAAGCTTTACTGAGCAACGCGCATTAGACAGAGCAGCATCGCATGCTTTGCTGTCTCTTTCTTTCCCTTTGGATATACGGGACTGTTCGTCAATGAATTATTGGCAGTGGCTGATTTTCTACCCGCCGCTGTCACATCCAGGCGCTATAGTATATGCGCAAAATAGCCAGCATGAGTTAACCGCCAGAAATTTGTATGGCGAAAGTCGTCTAACGCGGGTTTTCTCAAAATAAGAAATTTTTCATGAAAACTATTTGGTACCGATTGTGTAGGAAGGTGTTCGCTGCCATGCCTACCAAATATCTTTTGATGAAAGTGCTTAATTTTGAGAAATCGAACCTTAGATGCCTTTCGCCATACTGATTTCAGAAAGTTAACTCCTAGTGTGCCGCTGTAAGCACGCTTAAAAGAGGCGATTCATTGTTGATACACAAAGAGCTTACTTTGAAATTTGCAGTTTGTGTTATCGTGTCTACCTGTTTTGTGATAATATTGTAGCACGTCAGATCGGAAAAAAAAATTAAAAGGCGCGAGTTTCGGGAAATACTCATTATACGTAAACACAAAAATGTAAGTTTGTTATCTCTGAAAAACGATATTCCTAACAAAAAATATAATTACAGCTTTGAAGCTGCGTATGCTGCTATCAAATCTGTGTCCACGTTTGATCGACACTGTTCACTTTCGGTGCCCTTGGCTGCTGTAGGTAACAGGAATATTTTCAATTTTTTACCTTGGTAACCAACAGTTTCAATGGGCTTGGAAAATTGCTGGAGAGTTTCCTATTCGATTGATAATAAAATCTCTAAAATCCATCGAAATATAAAGGACCTATTAGCTTAATTTTGAGAAATCGAATCTTAGATGCCTTTCGTTATATTGAATGATCGTGTTTTGAGCAAGCATATAGCGGCACACCAGAGTTAACTTTGAATAGTATGAAAGGCATCTAATGTTAAATATTTCGAAATTACAATTTTATCGAAAAATATTGGCGTAGTAGCTGACACCTTCCTATACTGCAAATTACCAATAGTTTTTCGCGAAAAGTTCCTACTGTTGAGAAAACCTGCGTTAGATGTCTTTCGCCATACAAACTTCTGGCGATTATCTGCTGGTTATTTGCGCATAGATAGCGCCTGGATGTATGGTAGAATCAGCCACTGTCAATAATGAATTATTGGCAGTGGCTGATTTTCTACTCGCCGCAGCCACATCCAGGCGCTATAGTATATGCACAAAATAGCCAGCAAGAGTTAACCGCCAGATTGTATGGCGAAAGACATCTAACGCTGGTTTTCTCAAAATTAGGAACTTTTCATGAAAACTATTTGGTACCGGTTATGAGGGATGGTGTCCGCTACTACGCATACCAAATATTTTTCGATTAAAGTGCTTAATTTTGAGAAATCGAACCTTAGATGCCTTTCGCCATACTGATTTCAGAAAGTTAACTCCCTTGTGTGCCGCTGTAAGCACGCTCAAAGCAGTCGATTCATTCATTCAGAAAGTTAACTCCAAGTGTGCCGCTGTAAGCACGCTCAAAACAGGCGATTCATTGGCCATTATTTCTGGCATCCCTATTACTTGTATGCAATATCCAAGTCGGTATACCTCATCGGCCAAACCCACTCAATGAAATATTTCATTAGTCTGTTGGATGGATTTCCGAACAGCTTTCTCTTTCGAGCTCAGGATTTGTTTTCGCTACACTGTGGGCAATGTGGGAAGGAAAAAGGGTCGTGAAAACTCCAATACATTTTCCAAATCAATGTCTTCCAGCTTCCACATAATGTACATATTCACAAAAGATATTTTAGTTACTAACTAACTAACTAAAATATCAACATTGTAACAACAACATTGTAAATTAATGTCCAAGCCGGGCGGTTTAATCCCCGGAATATAGGCAATTAACTTATTATACAATTTTATTCAGTCACTGACATATATGTAAGTTGCTCATATAACATTGCTGCAGTCTTACTCTGCTATCTGCCCGCTGTCGTACGAGGCGTAAAGTCCTTCCATGGATGACTCCACAGATTGTATTGTGGGCTATACAGTTTTATGATTAGCCATGGTTAAATTAGTAATTTCCAAAAGGATTATGCAATAATTGAAAAATATTGAAATTGTTTCGTAGTTATCTTCTGAGCTTTTGTTGTTAACCTCGTTAGCCGGAATTATATTAGTACAAGGAATTGTTAAATATCATCAAGCGTTTTGTAGAAATTGTGATTATTTGTTGAAATTTATTTCTAAAGTTTGAAACCTCCGTGAAAACAACAGAGCCGTTTAACAAGTCTTGTCGTCATCGTAAACAAGGCAGAACTCTTATCACAAAGTGTGAGCAAACTTTCTATTTATTTCCAAGGCGCTCAATCTTACCGACGTATCACCATAACAGCATCGCCATATAGATTCCGTAGTAAACATCCAGATTGATTAATCCAGTAAATCGGTTTGCTTTTTCCCTTTCAGTTACTAACGTGTACGCGCTAAACTAGCATCGACTATTGTGACCGAGTTGTGCTGAATCAAAACCGTAATAAAAATGACTGAATTTAATCCGGAATTCCGCGGTTACCGATCTCCGCTGAGCACTCGCTATGCTAGTAAAGAGATGCAGTATCTGTTCAGTGAGCAGAACAAGTTCTCCACTTGGCGAAAATTATGGATAATCCTGGCGAAGGCCCAGAAGGTAAGTTTGTGTGTCCCTTAGAGTGCCCCAAATTCTTTTACAATAGCTAAGCAATATACGCTGAATATTAGAAAAAAATTACCAAAATCAAAGTCATTTCGCAAACATTGGACACATATCAGGTACAGATTTATAAGTTCTTATCTCTAAAACAAGCAAGAAGTAACGAAATGAATATTTACCACAAAAAACGGTTATACGCTGTGAAATTATTGTACGAAAACATTAGGGAAGAAAAAATAGGAGCATATGCTGACTGTAGTCTGTTTGGCCGGTGGCACTTGGTGCTGCGGCTGCCGTGGTTTTGTTTTTCTTTTGACTGCATGGCAAGATGGATGGTAAAAGAAATGTCAACCATTCCTGTCCCTGTCTCGATGTTGCTTTGAACTTGGTCATGATGTTATGCTGTCTGGACGCCGATGGTGGTTGGCTCCAACTGATCGCTCCTGAATTATGCCCTTTTTCATCGAGTTGATGTATAACAAAATATCTCGCCTTTTCCTGACGCCCATACTGAAGGTGTTTTTAGTATACCTATAGGTAGCCAGGAAGTTGTTTATAGAATCTTTGCCGCATGAAGATGCACGTCTGCTAATAACTTGTTGAGTGTCATGTTCGAAACAGCCGCTGTTGAATCTCTGCGTCGAATATTGTAAACGAATCGAAGCACCGATTTCAAGCTTTTGTGATGCCAATGCTAAAATCGAATATTCTTATCAAGCTAAAGGCGAGGCCAAATGACTATCGGCTAAACAATGCAATGTATCAAAATTTCTTCTGCTTATTGGCATTACATACCCACACTGGGGACAGAGCCGCCTCGCAACTTTAGTGTTCATTAAGCACTTCCATAGTTATTAACTGCGAGGTTTCTAAGCCAGGTTACCATTTTGCATTCGTATATCATGAGGCTAGCACGATGATACTTTTATGCTCCAGGGAAGTCGAGACAATTTCCAATCCGAAAATCGAACCATGGTCAGCATGGTCTTGCTTGGTGGCTACGCGTCTTACCGCACGGCTAAGGAGGGCCCTGAAACTTTTACTTTAATTCAATCGTACATCATTTTAACACGATTTAATAATATTTGTACCTATAAAAATAATTGTTCAATCTTTTTCTATATATGAACAAATTAATAGAAATATATTTTCTAGGAACTTGGCTTGAAATCAGCGATGCTCAAATCGCCGAGATGGAAGCTCACATTTGAGGACATCGACTTCAAGGCCGCCGCCGAAGAGGAAAACTAACCTGTCACGACGTGATGGCACATGTACATGTGTTTGCTAAGCAGTGCCCTCTTGCGGCACCAATCATTCACCTGGGTGCCACTTCGTGCTACGTTGGTGATAATACCGATCTGCTTGTACTGAAAGGAGGATTGACCCTTCTTCCGAAATTGGTGGGGGTCATCAAGCGTCTGTCGGAGTTTGCTGTCGAGTATCGAGATTTGCCTACACTTGATTCACCCATCTACAACCTGCGCAGCTAACCACCGTTGGCAAGCGATGTACGCTCTGGGTTCAAGATCTACTAATGGACGAGCGTGCCTTAACAAATTGTCGCGACAAATTTGCGGTTCCGAGGCGTGAAAGGGACTACCGGAACCCAAGCATCATTTTTGCAGTTGTTTGCCGGAGACGGGGCCAAAGTACGCCAGTTAGACCAAAAAGTCACCAACCTTGCTGGTTTTGAGAAATATTACGCCGTGACTGGGGCAAACCTATACCCGAAAAGTTGACTTGGAGATCGTGTCCGCGTTAGCTAGCTTAGGGAGCAACAATTCATAAGATGTGCTTCCAGACCTGCGTTTACTCGCATCACGAAAGGAAGTCGAGGAACCGTTTGAATCCAACTCAAATAGGAAGCTCCGCTATGGCCTACAAGCGCAATCCGATGCGTTCGGAACGTTGTTGTGCTCTGGCGAGACACCTTATTACACTCCACGCAAGCGCCGCCAATACTTTGCCGTTCAATGGCTGGAACGAACCTTGGATGATTCGGCAAATCGTCGCCTAACATTATCAGAGGCGTTCCTTTCGGCAGACGCTTCGCTTCCTAACGCTGCTTAACATTTCCCAAGGTTTGGTTGTTTACCCGAAGGTAATCGAGCGTAATATTGCCCAGGAGCTTCCGTTTATGTCCACCGAAAATGTGATCATGGCCATGGTAAAGGCCGGCGGTGATCGCCAGGGTTTGTCATGAGAAGATTCGTGTGCTATCGCATGAAGCCGGGGCTCAGGTGAAACAGCACGGCAAGGACAACGATCTGGTGGAACGCATTAAAGCGGATGCCTATTTTGCTCCCATTTTGGGTGATTTGGACAAAATTCTGGATCCTATTGACCTTTACCGGCCGTGCTGCCGATCAGGTGCTAGAGTTTGTTCGCGAAGAGGTCGATCCAGTAGTGGCCAAATACGGAAGCAACGTAGAGACCAAGTCGATTGGATTGGCAATTTAGTTTGGGTTACGGAACGTTCTCAAATGCTTTAAAAAAGCGAGTAATAAACAAAATATAATAAATAGACAAGTGGATATTTTTCGGAATGTTTTGAAGAAGTCAAAAACCTGGGTCCGGTTAATCCTTAATTTTCTATCCTAAAGACGGGACCCTAACGATAGATGAAATCACATGCACATTGCGAAGTTTGCGATTTAATCAAACTGCAAAGTGGTGTTTTCTTAATTAATTCCAAGTAGGACTATTCAGACCGATTCGGTCGCAATCACTCAAATATGCTTGAATTTGGTCGGACTGGAACAAAAGAAAGGCGGTCCAAAACTCCTGTAAATGGGAGAATAGCAACAATTATGTTCCAGTGTAAATTTGAATAACATTGCTAGGCAATACGTGACTCACCAAATTGAATATTTACCCTAAAATTTTATTATACAGTATACCCACGCTAATCCGATAAATTTATGGCCAGACTATCAAGATTTCTCTCGGACTGTCAAATACATAATTAAAAACTCGCAGCAAAAATCGACAGCATAATGCAGAGGTTCCCAAACTCAGGGTCGCGACTTTCAGGGGTCGTCGGGCTGTTCAGTGGTGGGTTGCGAAAGACAAATCTTAATTCATAATTTTGTTTACTATTTTGTCCCAAAAATTTATTCCATATTTTGAAATAGCATCTACAGTGACTTGCATAATAGAAAGCCCACTTGCCGTTTTTTTCACAAAATGGTCAAATTTGGAGATCTAGATCTGGATTGCGTGTGAACCCATTTCGCTGAAAATTTGACCAGAGCTCAGATATAACTTGAATTTTATTATACCTAAGTTTCGACCATATTGATTAGTAGGGTAAAAAATTATCGCGGTAATACCAAAACGATTTTTTTGGCAAAAAATTGATTTTATAATATCTTGAAAACTACAACTCTTAGTGTACAAGTATATTCCGCAAACTTTTTTGTATTGCCAAAATACGCGTTTTTGCTGAATAAGTCATCAGTTTACAACTTATAGAAATCAAGATATTTAAAAAAATATGTTTTTGTCAAAAAATTCATTTTGGTATTACCGCAATAATTTTTCACCCTATGAATCAACATGGTCGAAACTCAGGTGTTACATCTGAGCACTGGTAAAATTTTCAGCAAAATTGGTTCACACGCAATCGAGATCTAGATCTCCAAAGATGACCATTCAAATCCAATCTGAATGAATTTCAAAGCCAATCCAACTCCAATCTAAATGTAATTCAAATTCCATCCAAATCCAATCCACATCCAATCCAAATAATTGACGAATTTTTGACAAATACAATGATGGGATATAAAGCAATTTATTATGATTTTTCCAATCGTAACAAGCGTGGTGTCATAATCATCAAAGGACATAGACCGCCGTCATCATTGAAACGCAGTATGAAAAAATATAGCCTGGACATCCTCATACGATCCGGCGATGGGCTAAACAATAGTATGGTTTAAATAGGTGGTCATACTTTTTAGTCCATCTTCTTCTTCTTATTGTCATTACATCCCCACACTGGGACAGAGCCGCCTCGCAGCTTAGTGTTCATTAAGCACTTCCCACAGTTATTAACTGCGAGGTTTCTAAGCCAGGTTACCATTTTTGTATTCGTATATCATGAGGCTAGCACGATGATACTTTTTATGCCCAGGGGACGTCGAGACAATTTCAATCTGAAAATTGCCCAGACCGGCACCGGGAATCGAACCCAGCCACCTCAGCATGGTTCGAGCTTTGTAGCCGCGCGTCTTACCGCACGGCTAAGGAGGGCCCTATATTTCCATAGTTAGTTTAGTCCATAAAATTCTGAATTAACGAGATCCGGATTAACAAAGTCGTCGGATTAGCAAAACTGGAGCGGAGAATTATATTGAACGTCATCCCAAATCCTTGAATATATCGCTTCTTTGCCTTGCTGTTAGTCTCGTCATCTATCGTTGCCTTTTCAAGTTCAGCGATAGACAAAACGGATTGATTTCATCGGCCAACCAGTTTATCACGTCTGTGCCTGTGTTGCAATCAGTTGTTCCTTTGGGTCAAACGAGAGAGGACTCAGCCAAGTTTTCTCCTCCTGGTTAGTACTTGCAGTGAAGTTAACGTAAAATCCAGCTTTAAATGCGCGCGGATGGTTTTGATTTTACCGCACTTTACCTGCACTTGCACATAGTATTTTCACAGTGTTCAATTCTTGTGTGTGCGTTTCTGTCCAAACGAAGGGACAATAATTCTACAGTAGCGTTCGCATGTGAAATGTCAAGGCTGATAGTTTCGGGATAAACTTTCCGAGAAAATTGACTAATCACAGCAAAGACCTTAGCTCGGTAACCGATGACGGGGGTGGCAGGTTTAATATAGCTCTCACTTTTCCATCCGTTGCACGAATTGCGTCAGTGGACAAGATGTGCCCCAAGAACTCCACTTCGAATACCCCGAAGACTGATTTCACCTTATTGATCTTTATGTTAAACATTTCAATTCTACGAAGAACTTCTTGCAGAGCTACATCGTGTCTTTTAACTGTTTCTCCATAGATCAGGAATTTATCCATGTAGACCACCAGGCCTTTGATCCTGAATAAATTCACCATTTCTCTTTGAAACAATTCGGGAGCTGATTGTATCCCAAACATCATCCTACAGAACCTGTATACTCCACTCCTAGCCACAAAGATAGTAACATTCCTACTGACTTCATCAAGTTCAACGTGGTAATAGGCCGCCTCAAGATCGATCTTGGACAATTTCGCAACCTTCTTCATTCCAGACATTGCATCGTCCATATTTGGCATCGGGTAATTTCATGCCTTATTGCCTCATTAGCGGCCCTCATGTCAACACATAATCTGATTCTCCTGTCAGATTTTTCTCACCGGAACCAAGGGTGATACCCAATGAGGTTCGATGATGTTTTTCTCCAAAAGATCTTGAATTGTACGTTCCACATCTGCTTCCATTGACATCGGAAAACGTCGAGCCGCTTGGAACCACCGGCTTAATCGTGTCGGCAATCTGTATGGGTACATCCGCACATCTGGTATCTTCGGAATTCTTCGTGATCGTCAACTTCGATAGCTGCATGGTCCACAGATATTTGGTCAACATGATAGCCAAATTTCAAAATTCCTAAGGTAAAGGCAGTTGCCTTACTCAGCAAACTGAATTGGCCTCATGAGCTTTGACTAAAATGTGTGACCAAATTCCGGTATCTTCACCTGGAATTTTGATCTACGTTTCGAAAACGGTACTGAAAAGGATATCTTTGTTCGATGCGAATGACTTCCAGAAGCTGATCTCTCCCCATTTGGGACTTCCTCTCATTCAGAATCCGTGCTCACCGTCGTTTTAAGTGTAGAGTCGTTGAATCAATTATATTCGCCGGAGGATCCCGAGTCCATGATTACACTTTGTCTTCAATCCTTCGGAAGGTCCACTTTCCTGAGAATTTAGCTCATCTGCTCAGACGCATTTACAAAAATACTACTTTTTCATGGATTCTTTCGGAGGTGATGGCGTGAATTCTCTTATCTCGCACACTTGAGACGTTTCCAGTTAAGCAATCGGCTCTTCATGTTTTTCGATTTCCCGGCAGCAGACCAACCAAATTGTTACCCCTTTGTTCGGTAAACAACAACATCTCCACATTTCACTTGGACATTTCTTTGACCCCCACTCAGCCAAAGTGACCTGGGTTTATTTACCCAATTGTAACACTTCCCTTCCTCAGAAAGCTGAAGAGTATCTGTGGCTGAATGAGGGAACCTTTTTGGATCAAATCGATTTCTCCAGGTATGGCTTGTAGTGGGTTTTCAATAAGTTCGTGTTTAGTGCTTTTGAACCCTCCTCCAAAGTCTTTCCCAACGCTACTAATTCAGATAGCGATATTTCGGGTTATCCAAAGCTTCTTCAGGAGTTCAGTTGATCTACATTCTTCAATAACTTGGTCGACAATCATATCATTATCTTACATTGGAGAAACTGCACCGGTTTGCCTGATCCACGCAATCGAAATACAGTAAATTCCTTAAAAAATTATTGATTGTTCTTGTCGCATCGATCTCTAATTGTCTTTATGTCTTCCTCCAGAAGAGGTCGAATATCTTCCTCAGAAGAAGTGCGAAGTATTTATCCAATGATAGTATAACTGGACTCTATAATTCAGCACTATCAATTTCTCTTCCAAAGACTTTCTGTCATTTCAATCTCGACCGTTCTCTCTATTACCTCTCCTCTTTCACAACTTTGTAATTTGTTGTGTCATAACGGAAGCCTCACAGATTACTCCTTCATGTCATTTTAGAGTCAAGGAAGATACATTAGGTATTGAAAGAAACGGTCGGAATATAAAATGAGTAGGAATTACTAATACAGTAGTTTTAACTAAATCTAGGTACTGGTATGGGGTGTGTTATAGAGTCAAGCTTCTGTAATTGCCCTATCTTGCAGCGCGAGTGCTGCAGAATTTGCTCATCATTGCTCTGTTGGTCAGATCGCCAAAACAGCTGGTTTCCAGTGGATTGCCCCTTGCGATCAAAAAACACCTTTCTTCCTCTTTCGCCGTCGTGTGGTGGGGGATCACGAAAGTATGACGCACGCACCAATTGGCCTTTCGATAACATGTTGTTGGAGATAGACTGGAAGCAGTTTCTGACATAACTTGGCATGTAAGGAAACAACTTATACGGTTCTGGTAGTTTAATTGTCCAAGTCGTGTCCCTGGTATGGTGTTCCTAATCTGTAGCTGTGAGACTCTCTTTCGACGGATGCCGTACTAAAACAGACCGACGCTTTGAAGCAACGATTAAGCCCCAGATGCGGAGTGCTGCCAAAGTCCCAGGTAATGGAGACGACGTCTGGTACGTGAAGAAAGGGATTATCAAGCAGCTTGTACCAGCTCTCCTACGTGGCTTTGGAACGGCCAGTACTGTAGGGCGAGCCTCCGGAGAAGTTCGCAAAGGCGTGCTAAAAAATTTTGCCGTTATGTCATTAATTTGTCGGTTTTCATTTCGGGTTGCGGGTCCATTTTGAGGGGCCTAAGGAATTCACCACCTGATTGCTTCAGTTCAATAAGCTCTCCGCAAAAGGTAATGTTCGTTGTTGGTGTTACAGAGCCTTGAGCCTTGCAGAAAATGACGATCCGCCCTGCGTGTTTTAGGGTTCGGAAAAAGGAGGTTTCTCATACATTGTTCAATTCTTCTTGCACCTAAATCGATGTTGGATGAATTTGTGATCTTGATAGATCACAGATCATCTGGCATATTAGTTGTTAGCTAAGTATCTCAACCCCGAGAGGAAGGCTGTTGATGATAAGGATAACATATTACTAATATGACAGTCAAAATATGACTGAAGATCGATGCTTCCAAGAACCAACAATTAGTTAAACTTATCTTCATCCTTCTTCCACTTTTGTTCGCTTTGTAAAAATCGATCTAGATCTCAGAGATATGATCGTGTTTTGTATTGAGCGTAGAATGATCCGGAGATCGCGTCCAAAACGTCAGTGCTTCTTTTCTTCAGTAAACAGATCTGACCCGGTCATCAAGAATTTGTTGTGTGCTGTGCGATAAGCAGAACGATCGGCCCGGTAACCGAAAGTACGTTACCGCTTCGTGCGTGCGTGTGGAGTGAATTCAATTACAAAAATTAAAGTTTGAATCGCGTCCAGACATGTTTTTCTTCAGGTAAGCAGAACGATCGGCTGGTTATCAAAGTTTTGATCACTGCTTTTGTGTGATAAGCATTAGGCGATGAGCCGATCCTGCGGTGATTGTGTTCTGCTTTAAATGTGACCTTTAATAAAAAATAGTTTTGTTTTCATCAGTCAAACTACACGCCATACACAGCGCCGGTTTTACTTCGCAAAACGAACCCTACCAATAACACCCTACCCCAGCATATATCCAACGTCCCAGTGATTTCTCGTGCAGGTACGTTGACTCTGCTCGGCTTTCCTATCAAAGCGAGTATCACGTCAACAATTTCCTCCCCTTTCCCTCAATTGACCTGCATTCCGGACTGACCGTTGGCGCTGGTATTAAGCGAGCTTATTTACGGGTCACCAGTCTCTTACACATTGAAGATGAGGTTAGTCCCAAACTTCATCTGTTGTAGGTTCTTCTGTGCACCATTACAGCTGACCTGTATGCTGGATGTAGCAAACTCGGTAGGAGAGTCAATCATCACTCATGCTCATGCCAAAAATCGGATCTAGATCTCGCTTTCCACCGGATCCAGTCGTTCCTCGGATCTATTCCGACTTTGAAGGGTGGCATTGCTGCGGCATTCTATAACTATAGCCAAAACAAAAAAAACATTCCTTGAAACTCTATTCTCTAATCAACGTATGATTATTTAGTTTTTCTCCTGACTCAGTAAATTCCTGGATCATAAACAAGATTCATTTCTATTTGTCCCTGCAGGTATACGCTCCTACTTCAATCCACGCTTTTTTAATAAGTTGTAAGCTCTTCCATGTCAAGCGACGATTAATCACTCAGCATCCCCTCAGTACCATATATGAATTCATTAGCAACCACACAAAAGCATCCTCTAATATCGAAATAGAAAACTTCATCTTATAATCAAAAATGCATTGAAATCAAAAATAATTGGGTAATGGCGTAATTTGCCGTTGCCACTAAGCACTCACATGTTGACAATATGAACTCAAAAATTACTATTTCCAGCAAGAAGCCAACTAGGGGGGAATGACGAAGCTCCCTGGCAGAGTTTTGTTCCCAATATTGTCAGGGTTTTTATGACTGATGCCCAAATTTGGCCCCCAAACATTCTTTGCATATCAAAAGAATATTGTAGGCCTAAATTTCATAAAATTCCAGTCGACGAAAGCCCCCTGACAATGTCATATTAGGAAACATCCAGTCTATTCCCTACCTCACTTTTCCTTGACTGAAACAGCACTCACGAAGTAAGCTAATCCCAATACAAATGCCAATATTATCAAAACCCCTGAACCAGCACGAAGCTTTTCCTTCCATTTTAGAACAACACGAAGTCTTCTTCTATGAACACGAAAAGAAACTTATAACTGGCTTGAAAAGTAGAGCTATCAACCATCTTATGTAACCAAAAAGACCGTAAAAGCGATGTTAAGCAGACAAAGTTTTTGAAAATAATTTGAATTGAAAAAGGTAGAAGTCTAAAAACAGTTTTTTTCGGGACCACCCAATCCACATTTAGTAATTTTGTCATAAAACATTACCTGTATGAGATAAAATAAATATTTTGCAAAGCAAAAATGCTTTAGAATTCAATTCTCTTTATAATTTTGTAGAATGGTACTTACTTCTGATACTCTCTGATGGGCTAACTGGCTCTTCGGTGAACCTACGCCAGAATGGAGTATCCTTCTCCACTGGACTCGATCTGGGCCAATCGCTTCCAGTCATACCAGCCTTGAACATTGGGCGCCCTCAGGTCCTCTTTCAACTGCAAAAAGCCATTGTGTATGCGGTTCTTCTGAAGCCTGCGGCCTCTTCCGGGTCTCTCCTACTAAATGTTATCTTCGGCATGTCGTTCTTCCGGCATACGTTTAACAACGTAACCTTCTCCAGCCTGCAATAGTCTGCCGTGTTAGCCATAAACTTAATACCATCCAGCCCTTTATACACCTGGGTACAATTCGTGATTCATGCAACGCCGCCGAATGCAATTCACCTGTTTACCGCCGAGTATTGTCCGCAGCACCTTACGCGCAAACGCTCCAAAGCTCTCCGATTCAACTCCTTCCTTTAACGTCCATGTCTCACTTGGCCGTATAAAAGCCACCGGAAGAATTCAGAGTAGTATACTGGCGCGAGTTTTGTTTTTCGCTTGCTTCGACTACGAGATTTAAGCTGGTTACGAGGGTCATCGTAATAAGCCCACTATTTGCGGCTGCAATACGCCTTTTTCACCTCCCGGGTAACATCATTATCGCACGTCACTAATGTTCCAAATTACGGTAATGCTTCTACTCACTTCAGATTTTTCACCATCCAGCACCATTTCGCTTTACCACCGCCACTACCATCGAACCCACGTTGATTGCTCAGCGACCATGTACTTCGTTTTGCTGGTATTTGATCGTGGTCCAATCCTCGCTGCCTTCCTCTTAAAAATGCACAAAAGCCTCTTCCACAGCACGGCGATCAATCTCCTGATAATAAATATCGTCCGCAAATCCCAGGAGAATATGCGATTTTGTGATAATGGTACCGCTTCTTTGGCACACCAGTTTCTTCCTAATCGCTCCCTCGAGGCGCTATATATTGAAGCAGTAGATTCGAGAGTGGCATCACCTCTTTTAATCCATATATAAGGTAAACAAATGACGTCGATAATATTTCATCCACGAAATCCCCTTACACTTGATTTCAGTCCGTCCGCAATTATACCGTCAGCCGTATCGATTTCTTGGAAAAATCATAAGTTCAAGCATAATTTGCCATAATTCATTTCCGTTTCACTGAATCGTACGCCACCTTGAAACCAATAAACCAGATGATGTGTCACAAGTTGTACTTCGGAAATTTATCAAGGTTATTTGATCCGTCGTTAGTCAGCCCTCCCGAAAAACCACTTGGTATTCACCGACGAAGGACTCCTTCAAACTGGTCTCCAATCTGCTGAACAGAATATTTCGGGACGCCAATTTTGTACGGCCGAATTAAGGAGGGTTATTCCTCGCTGATAATTGGCGCACTCCAGTCTAGCTCCTTTCAGTTAAATAGCGGGGAAAATGAGGCCGTCCAACCAGCTAACAGGCATTTCTCATCTGCTGTTATTTTCGGCAGCCATAGTTACCCAGAACTGTATGGCCTAAGTGGCCGTGCGGATAGCGACGGCAATCAGTTCTGAACTTGCCGCTATTAACACCCATGGAGTGTGGGTTCGATTCCGCCCAGGTAAAGAAGAAAACTTTTTCGTGATCGAAAAATTCTCCACTGGTCCACTGGGTGTTATGTGTCCTGTCGTTTGTCTCATACTGGGTGTTCGATCTGTACTGACCTCCTAGTCGAAGACGATTGTCCCTATCTTTTTTTCTTTTTAGAACTTCAGCAAGCTGCTCACTGCCGTGTTTGAGAAGTTCAGCCAGGGAGCTGGTCCTTCCCCGCTTAAGCCTTTATTGTTTTTCAGCTTCTTTATGATTTTTTTAACGTCATCTAGTGTAGGTGACTCTGGCTTGTCCATATCGTCGCTAATATTTATTCATTCACCGATGCACCGTCACTTCCTCCATTCTTCAAAAGTCTCGGAAGTGTTGCTTCCACCTTCCAGCCACTTCAGTTTTATCATCAACAAATTCTCTTGTTGGTCGTTGCACCTTGAAGGGAGAATGGCGCTGTCTACTCTTACGCCATATTGACACCTTCATGGCAAAACCTCCGCATATCGTTCTGCTCCATTTTTTCTGCGCCTCTGTAACTTCTTTTTTCTTCGTATACTCTTTTTCTTCCTGCGGTGGGTTCTAAGTTTTCGGCTGCTCTTGCTTCCTTGTATCGATCTCTCTATTCAAGTCGATTTACATTAATAAAGTTTAAAATATATATATATATATATATATATATATATATATATATATATGGCATATATATATATTCGATCGGGTGCCGACACCCATACCCGGCCTATAGCAGCGTTCTTCTCGTCTGTCACTTCTCTCTCGACACTCCACATCGAACCAACCCGTCCTGGGTCGCCCTCTGCCATTGCCTATATCACTTCTCGTGCTGTATGCCTACCGCTTCACTGATCGACTCCCCATAGATCGTTGATGTTGTCGCTAACGTTGATTGGACGCTTATCCGTTCTTCGAGCTTATGGCGTTACTCAGCCGATACTCTCTTCCTCGACAATCGCTGGATATTGTAACATCGTTCGCTTGTGATCTTTCGTTCACGATACGAGTTGACAACCGTGATCGAATTTTGCTGACAACGAGGTGGTGATCAGAGTCAATGTTCGGACCTCTGAATGTCCGCACATCGATAACATCCGAAAAATGGCGCCCTTCCACCAGAACATGGTCTTTCCGGTTGCCCAAGTTTCACCATTTGGGTTTCTCCAGGTGTTATTTTCCAGTTGAACATATTTTTCGTGCAGAAGTAGGGAGTACTACTGATGGCCATTCACTGGCAACAGCATGGTACACTTAATAGCTGTAGGATGTTGTCATAAACGGTGATGAAAAGCTCTTCTTACCGGATTACGGGACAGAAGAAGTCCTCTCACCACCACGACACTGAGCGTTAGCGTCTTCCGATAACAATGGTAAATTGCTTTGTAGAATGTTGTAGAAAATACATTGTTGAAAATTGTAGAAAATGACTTTGCACAAAGAAGTTGCAAAAAGGGTACACCCTAATGGTAACAGACACCAACAATAGATCTTTTCTTTGGTAGATCATTTCTTCTGAACTCATCAAAGCTCTAACGGCATGAGAATTCAACCGAGATCCAGCCTTCATTAGTGGCCGTTGTTATTGTTCTTAGAACCCCTTTATGATACTCCACGTAGGCTACCGCCAATACTTTTGCTGTTTCAATGGCTGGAACGAACCTTACATTGATTCGGCAAATCGTCACTAAACTACTCAACAGTGACGCCCTTCCTTTAGCGTATACCCTTGCCTCCCAACAACTTAAAGATTTCCGAAGGTTTAGCCGTTCTGTAGACGCTCCGACGAACGGATAAGTACAATCAGCGTTAACGAGAAGAACATCAAGCGAGCTATAGGAGTCGATCCACTGGAGCGAGTGGAAGCTGGCAACAGCACGAGAAGTATTGGGCGCTGCATTGCAGGGGCGACCCGACGGGTTGGTTCGATGTGGAGTCTCAGATAGTGACAGACAGAGAAAAACGTTGCCAAGCCCGGATGTTGGTGTGATGTACCCGATCGAGTAGGAGATCGGCATTTTGAAATGAGAGCGATCGAAAAACAGAACCCACTGCAGGAAAGAAGCAAAGAAGATATGTCAATGGCGTGCGGAGAAAGACAGCGCCATCTCTCCGTCGTAATGCAACGACCAGCAAAAGAATTTGCTGTAGATAAACCAAAGTGGCTGCCAGGTGGAAGCAACGGAGACTTTGTTGAATAGTGGAAGTGGACGGTGCATCGGTGGAAGCAGAATAAATATTAGCGACGATGGGACAAGCTATGGAGTCGCCTACACAGGGGCGTTGAGATTAAAAGCTGGTAAAGAGCTGAAAAATTAATAGGGCTGCAGGGAAGGACCAGCTCTGACGAACTACTCAAACATGGCAGTGAGCTGCTTTATGAAGTTCTGCAAATGCACACTTTAACTGGTTGAACACTCATTTGCATCTCTCTTTAAGAAAGAGCTGCAGACAGAGTGCGCCAATTGCCGAGAATAACCACTCCTTAATTCGGCGGTACAGAATTATGTCCATGTATTCTGTTCAGCAGCAATTGAGTTCGCTTGAAGGAGTCCTTCTGTCGGCGAATACCAAGCAACGAGTTTCGTGAGGGCCGATCAACGACGGATCAAATCTTTACCACTGAGACAAATCAGCGATAAATTCAGGAGTATAACTTGCAAACACATCATCACCTTTGATGATTTCCAGGCGGCGTATGATTCAGTGAAACAGAATGAATTATGCGGCAAATTATTCTTGAACATGGTTTTCCAGCGAAACTGATACGGCTGATTCATTATAACGTTGGACGGATCGAAATCAAGTACCAAGGATTTGCGGATAAAGTATGGTGGCTTTATTTGCCACCTTTTATATGGATTAAAGCAACTGGTGATGCACTCTCAGATCTACTGTTCAATATAGCGCTCGAGGGAGCCGGATTAGGAGAGCGGGTGTTACAAAGAAGCGGTACCATTATCCGCAAAATCGCATGACTATCCTGGGATTTGATCGGAATTGATCGCCGTGCCGTGGAAGAGGCACATTGCGCCTTTTACAGAGGAAGGCGGCAGGATTGGACTCACGATCAATACCAGCAAAACGAAATTACATGGTCAACAACGTCAACATGGGGTTTAGTGGTGGTGGTGGTAGCGAAATGGTGCTGGATGGTGAAAAATTTGAAGTGGTAGAAACATTTGTGTATCTTGCGAACATTAGTGACGTGCGATGTGTCGTACCTGCGAGGTGAAAAGACGTGGTTACGGCTGCTAGGGCTTAGAACATGCTTACTTCGTAAACAAAGCTTAAGTCCCATGGTCTACGTACGAAAACAAAACTCGCGCTGTATACTACTCTGATTCTTCTGGTGGCTTTATACATTGGCCAAGAGACATGGACACAATAAAAGGCTGATCGGAGAGCTTTCGGAGTGTTTGAGCTTAAGATTACTGCGGTTGTACTCGGCGGTAAACAAGGTGAATTCGCCATTGGCGGCGCCGCCCGGATCACGAATTGTACCAGGTGTATAAAGGGCTGGATATTAAGCTTTATTCAGCACGTCCAGACTACGGTGGGCTGGTCACGTTGTTCGTATGCGCGAAAGAACGCGTCAAGCGAAGATAATATTTATTAGAGAACCTGGAAGAGCCCGCAGGTTTCGTGGAAGGCCGCATGCACTCATGGCTTTTTTGGAGTTGAAGACGAGCTGCGCTCAAATGTCTCGGGCGACTGGAAGCGATTGGCCCAGAATCGAGAGATAGAAAATTATTTTACGGAGCTTTTTTTGGTGGAATGTAATGTTACTTGTGTAAGACGAGTTTATACCAATCCCATTGAATTCCTGCACTTAATTGTATCTTGACAGATGCGTATTTTCGACCTCAACAGTAAGGCCGTCTTCAGTGTCTCTCGTAGAATTCGAGTCAAGTGCGAGACACTGAGGAGCAGCCTTACTGTTGAGGTCAGCAGCGCTCGATCAAGATACAATTGAATGGTGGAATTCAATGATTGTATAAACTCGTCTTATGACAAACCAGGATCAAAGTTCAGTGGAGAAGGATACTCCACGATCCAAGCGTGGGATTTCATCGAAGAACTGTTGTAGTCCATCAAATTATCAAATAAATAAGTCGTTCACCAGAAGGTAATCCGAGTGTAACTTTATCGCTTGGGAGCTTTCGTTTATAACCACCGAAAATATGATCCTGGTCATGGTAAAGGTCAGCGGTGATCGTCAGGACTGTCTTGAAGAAGATTCGCATATGTCTTGCCCGACATGGCCGAGAGGCAGGGCACAAGTGAAACAACATAGCAAGAATAACAATCTTAAAGCGGATTATACTATTTTGCTCCCCATTTGAGTGATTTGGATACAATTCAGGATCCTATGACGTTTAACGACCGTGCTGTACTGATCAAAAAGCGTTGGAGTTTATTATGAAAAAAGGTTGATCCAGTAGTGGTAAATATGAAAGCAAGAAGGGTCTACTAGACCAAGTAGATTAGATTAAGTAATCTAGTTTCTCTTTGTAGTACAGGAGAAATGTTTATTAAATGGTTTTAAATCGCGATGTAATAAAAGTTAACTAAAAGATGCAACATGAAAGAATTTCAGGTGTTTTGAAGAAGTAAAAACCTGAATTTCGGTAGTTTGTCACCCATTTCCTATCCAAAGACTAGTTGGGTACAAGCTATGCTTATTATCAATAAAATTTGCATCTTTTAAACCTATTTTTTAGTGAACTTTATAATAACATTAATCTATTTAATCTATCCATCTCAACTTGGACACTGTTTCACACTTTTTACAATACTCGGGTACTTTTTCAAAACGGCGTATGTCTAGGTATAAACAAACCCGTTTTCAGCAGCATATGGTATAAAAATTCATCTAAAAATGTGTATATCTTCAAAATACATGAAAATGTGTAATTAAAAATGTAAATCAATTTTTGCAAAACGGTGTAACATCATTGTTGAAAATATTGCTATACACCGCTTCTTAGAAAATGTACTTTAAAAAGTTTTTCAAACAACTAAATAGTTCAAAACGTGCGTCTTCTTGTACTTTTCATCACTGATTTCAAAATTAAGCATGTTTGCTTGAATATTCTGAATTTCGTTGAGAACAATATTTTACGTTGTTTTCCTGCAGCAAATGTTATTACGTCGTGTTGTAAGTGTTGCAATTTTTGTCGCATATTGCGGTAAACATTTCAACTTGACTGCCAACATTTCGACATATCAACAATGCAGCGTACGAAGCGGCGTAACATTTCGACGAAAGTAGCATGACCTCGGTCATTGCTGACGTATCAAAACGACGTATGTGATTTATCTGATGCAGAACGTTGTATATATATTTTTATCGAAGCCTTTGGAATGTTCACACAATTACAGATTTCCAGAGTCAGTGACGATGAACCTTTTCATAATCTATCGTTGAGGTGTATTTAATTACAATACGTGAATTAGTTTCTAAATAGGAATAAAAATGAAGTCTGAAAACTTCCAAGCTCATTTTCTCAACCAGATCAAAAATAATTGCATGCATAAATTTAGAAAAGTTCCGAGAATATAGTGTTTAGGTTAGAAAAACAGAAAAACATTTCCAGGGTAAACAATTTGGCATAGTACCGTTTCGTAACTTATAATTTTCTTTTTTCATCCCCATATGTTTCTATACTACGAAATAGCAATCGTGAAAAAAATGCCGTGAACCTACCTAAAATATTATGTAAACATAAGCATAGTGCTTAAATCAAATAACGTATTAAGTAGGTATTTGAGCTAAGATGGAATTATTTCAATGTAGGTACCAAGTCGTTTTGGGTTTCGGACGAAAAAGGCAGTCAATTTAGGTTGCAAAACTGAAAACTGAAAAGGAAATAACAAAAGGGAAATTCGTGATGGACAAGAAAAAATGCTGCCAGGATTTTAAGCTAATGACTGATACTTAACAGAAAACGATAAAGTGAAGAAGCAAAGTAGAAAGAGTATCGAATTCATCGCTGAAGGAAAAGGCAATATGAAGAGAATCTGATAACTGAAGCTCATACTGCCGAATACTGTGGCTGATGGATTGGCGAACGAGACTAGGGAACAACCCGCCATGGATACGCCTATCCCTTATTCTACATTGCCAGAAATATGAGCTAAAATTGAAGCTGTGTGCGTCGGACAATAGACACAGTAGAATAAGGATAGAAAGGGTCAGTTTAATTAGATTTGTAATATGTATCGAAATTATTTTCAGAATTTGGCTCGAAGACGAAAGCTGAAGTGTCTGAATTTAGTTTTTCATAACATCTACTTGGAACATGTGAACTAATTGAGGATTAGAAAAAATATATATATATATATATATTGTGAAGTTAAAGTCGTCGAAGATCGCAAATCACATAAAGGAAAGTGTTACCATTCACTGTGTAATTTAAAACCTGTCGGCAATGCAACTT